>NC_084525.1:15269419-15586419 GCF_024500275.1 Phycodurus eques
ATTTCAGGCCTCTCGGCAGAAAAACGCATTGTGTATTCACATTTACGTATTATGTTACAGGAATGCGTGGATGATTTTAATTCATATTTCACATGTTTACTGAGGCACCATAGAGACAATATTATAGCCCAAATACCAGAAAAAGTTGGTTTGGCAAAATATGGCACCTTTTAGAAAGAAAAAAAAAAGCGGGTGAATTAATGCAAGCAATATTACAGGACTCAGGATAATGTAAATGCTTGGTGGGGCGGATTGGCCAAAATTATTCAAGCCTGACTTGCTTGACTGCAGAGCCTCAGGGTCTCTTGCTTCTTGCCCCCCGTGACAGTGGATTAATGTTTAATTAACACAATTACAGTGGGACCTTGAATTTCAGGAAGCCGTCAGTGCACCTCACTGTACCTATGCAGCCAGAATGAAAGGAATAACTCTGCGTTTGTGTGGGTGTCTTTTGCTTTATCCTTTGGCTTTTACTGACAGTAAGGAAACTATTTTCTGCGAGCCACTATGACACAGGAGAAAAAAACGCACGCCATCGCCACAGTGCTTTGGGAAAACACTCTCTGAACTGTCTCAATATCCTCTGTTGCTTTCTGACATCATCCCAAGAGACCTCCAGCCAACGGAAGTTTATTTTTAAAGTTACTGATGCCCTATTTTGGGCTCTTGGTACACATTTTGCTGACGTTGTGATGTTTCCCATTGTAATGTTAATTAGTATGCACAATGTAATTGCATTTATTTATTTATTTTTTGCTAGATTTGCGATGTTTATAATTTTTATTGGAAATCTTATTTTTGTAATTGCATTTTTCTATCATTTTAGTCATATCTCATTTGCTGCTTGACAACAGCAAATGTTGTTTAACACTTTTCTTTTTGCGGGTCTTTACTATGACTTCCTAGAGCAGTCTTTCCCAGTTTTTACTCATGCAAGACACACATTATCATTATTATATTCTGAAAAAAAATCTCATGGCACACCATCTAACAAATATGCCAAAAGTAGCATAGGTTAATTGTAACATCTGTCAACTAGTGGAAGAGTATTTAATTGTTCTACTGTCACTATACGTTGCTTGCATTGATAGATGAAGAAATATACATTGTTTGTCATTCAGAAATAATCCTTTTGGGACCAATTAGGAGAGATTGTTTAATTTCCTGTGGCAAACACAATGATCTCTCACGGCACGCTAACAGCAGTTGGCAATAAGAGTACTTTCGTAGTGCTACATGTTGATGATTTTCCTATTTATGTATTTTTAACTGATCATTTACAGAAGGAAAAAAAACAATCATATATTGCATGTGGGAGAAATTAAGAAAATAAAACTACACACCTTAAACATAGCACTTTAGAAGAAAGAGGTGAACTTTTTGCCGATACCGGATATAGCTGGGAAGAATAGAACAAAATATAGGTTAAACTGATGATTGAAGAAACATTTTAAGAACATTGATTGTGATTACATCAAATCAAATGACCATGAATGTGCTATACTGCAATGACTTGTTTAGGATACCTTCTCCCAGTTTCCCAGCTTGCTCGGCAGCTCCTCCCGGCAAGATCTTGGACAACATGCTGTCTCCCTCCATGCCTGGCTGACCTGGTGCTGCACTGCCTATGCCGCCCGGCCTCGGAGCAGCTTTGGAGCCTGCCGTAAGATGATGATTGAGAAGATGAGGAGGACAGAAACCGAAGGAACTTCTTGTTGCGTTTGGGTGGGTTTCCTAGTTGCTTATAGCCAGTGAACTGATCTGGTCAGTTTCACATTTTCTGCACTGCTTATCGCTTTTCGATTAGCTGGAGCCTATCCCAGCTGGCTTTGGGCGAGAGTCGGGGTACACCCTGGACTGCTTGTCGGACAATCGAAAGGCACATATAGACAAACAACCAACCAGTCACTCGCGCTCACACTTTCGGAAAATCTACAGTGTTCAATTAAGCTTAAGAAACATGTTTTGAGAATGTGGGAGAAAGCTGTAGTACCCGGGGAAAAAACCCAAAACCACGGGGGAACACGCAACGTCCACGCACAAAAGCCTGAGCTGAGAATCAAACCCCACAACCTCAGAGCTGTGAGGCGGATGTGCTAATCACTCGGACACTTGTACTAGCTACTTCGGTTTAATATAAATGATAAATCTCCCTACGTAACCACTTACATTCCTACATATCGATCCCCGTTCTGAAGTTGTACAACTCACATTTTTGGGAAAGCTCAAGAGTTTAAACCACCATTATGCGGAACATTTATTGTAAAAAGAAAGCTTCAACAAGGGAGAAGAAAAGAATAAGAACATGGGAAAAGAAGACTATAATAATTACAGAGTCAGTCAGACTCCAGCCACCTTTTACATTTGTCACTTCACTTGTTATCAAATTCAAAGTGGGGTACACACATATAAGCGGGCCAAATTTGTGTGTGTTCAATTAAATTCAGCAGATGTCTCTGAAAGGTTATCCTGAGCGGTTATAATGTTTACTCCATGAACTACTTAGAAAACGATTGGGCTGACAATCATAAATGTTCAACCTGTTCAATATTTCCAGTCGCAAATCCTTATGAGTGTGTGGTCAATAACGAGACTCCATGATTTTGACTTGAAAAAGAACAATAGCTAATTAGGAAGCGAACTGAAGCTCACGCCATTGCTGGACACAATCTGAGGAGTTGATTGTTTGTATAACGTGTATCCCAAGTCATTCACCGCAAAAAAAAAAAAATGATAAGAAAACATTTTGCAACCACAATGTAGTTACACGACTTAAAATAACTTAAAATATAGAATTCTTACACCAAGCCTGATGTGCATGTAGTTTCCTGAGTTTTTGTGCATGTTTAGGCCGACATAAATGCAATAGTTTGTGGTGACTAAAATGATAATAATAATAACAACAACAACAACAATAGGGACCTTGCAGCGGTCGCTGCATACGATACTATTAATGCAGCGTCAATCCCAGGATATTCATAACATTCTCTGTGCAGTTCAGAAAAGTTTTATTATGGTGGAGGTTTTGCCATGGAACAGAACATTTCAATTTAAATATTGCCCATGGCAAAATTTGTTTCGCAATCAGACGTAAACTAGCTTCTCAGAATAATTTGTGTGTGAACGTCACCTATGCCAGTCAGTGGCGGTTGAGCTGCTTTTGAGGCCATGACAGGCGCTGCTTTTGCTCCGATGGCTGTCGCTGGAGGTGTCTCAATCTTGGCCTGCAGAGAAAGAGCTCATCACTTAGCAACATTGCTGAAAACAGCAGGGGACAGGTACTGGACACCATATGGACCCAAGTCTTGTCTACCATTACATCCGCAGGGAATAAAAATGGAAGTTATTTTAGTGGTAGTGTTTGATGGGATTAAAGGTCAGGGTTTAAGTCAAGTTCTTTCACAGCAAATTTATCCAAGTCGTCCCTTGCTTTGTACACCGGAGCAGAAAAAGACATTGCCCATATGGAAGCATACAATTGACAAAATGACTGAATTTAGACTTGGGGAAATAAGCCATCAAACTCCTGATTGATTAACTAATCGAAGGTGTCAAGACTTGTCTATAGACAGTATAGCCTCCATATGCATAATGCTGGCAGAGTGCAACAATGTTCAGTTCTTTTGACTTGAAAACCGGGCCAATAGAGCGGAGAGATAAGGGAAAAAGAGGGCAGACGCAGACACAAACAAAGGAGAGACAAGAAAACACTTGAAGGAGATGGAAGGAAGAGGACAGTCAAAGCTGCTACTTTGCTCTTGTGTTGTGACAGCTCACTAAAGCGAATAGAAGGTGAAGTCAAAGCAGCAAAATGTCTGCTGAGTCATGAGAGCAGTTTGGTGTTGTGTATTGTCCCGTTTCCAGGGCAGTTCTGCCACAGCATTTCAACACAGACCTTCTAATACCCTATAGGACTATACTACACTCATACCACCCCTACTGCACTACACTAAGACTATAGTTGGAAGGCAATAACTCATCTGTACGGGCTGGAGGGCCACTATTGCATCTTAGTGTAGGTCAAATGTAAAAATGGCTACTAGTTGTTGGAGTGATGCTAGGCTGCTTCATGGCTACTGTTGATACCCACAACTCAAGAGGCACAGCACAATTGCGAAATTTGTAGTTTCAGCAGCAACAGTGGGCACAGGAAATACACAAATAGCATGCAAGAGAAGACATTTGGCTGCAACTCATAGAGCATTATAAGGTTGATGCAATAAATACATTAAAATAACAAATATTGAAGCTATATTTTTTTAGCGATTATATGGTAATGATGATGTGCTATTGAACAGTATGTAGAATTACTTTTATTCTTTTGCATAACATACAGCAATAATTCTCCTGCGGTAATGTTCTTAATATACTGTAGGTTTAAAAATATGAAAGTGACTGTTCTGCAGTCAAAGCCATAAATGCAATTTTAGTAATAATTGGCATAGTAATTCTTTCAGGTGTTTTGGTTTTCAGTCTTGTTTCATCATTTTCGGTTTTTGGTTTTGGCAAAGAATTTTCATTTTGGTGCATTACTAGTAAATATTTGTATTCACTTCCCGGTTACTGATCTTTACTTGCTGTACTCACCATGGGGGCAGGTGATGTTCCCGTGGAACCCGTTTGCCTGGTCTGACCCATAGGTCCACCCGTTGCTCCCATTTGCCCTGGTTTGGCCTGGCCCTGCCCCACCCCCATGCTTTGTCCCTGGGTTAGGGGCTGTTGCTGGGCACCGGTGGTGGTTAGGGGCCCTTGCTGCCCCAGCCTTGCGGTCGAAGTCTGGGCTTGTTGTTGGAGCTGCATCCTCTGTCCTGGGGCACCGTCGTTCTGGGAAACTTGACCAACCTGTCGCCCGGATCCTGCAGGACCGCCGGCAGGACACTGTCCCCTTGAAGAAGAGCCAGACCTGGAGGTACCTAGATGGTTGTTTTATTTTTTTTAAATCAGAACTGATAAGTTGCATCTTTAATTTTTCTTATCTATATCTTTCACTGAAGCCGATTTCAAGTTTCCATTTACATTGTAAACAACTGCAACAGACACGAGAAGAAGTAGTTGAAGAGGAGATTGAACAACAAATGAGAATGAGCAAAAATCAAACCAGAGATTGTCCATGACTAAGAACACAGCTGCAGTGATGAAAACATTCTTTCAAGGTTACGGTTTTATCGATTTAATTAAAAACTGTCGATCCCTGAGGTGAGACTTGATTGCAAAAAAGATATGAAACATTTCAGTCTCTTATTAGGATAAAAAAATTAAAACCTAATTTGAGGATCTCAGCTACAAGTTTAAGATCTGTAGTTTAACTCAGCCATTGTCATTAATGTTGCTGATTTGTGAGTGAGTTATCAGAATAAAAATAATCCAAATTCAGATTTTGTGGAATTTTATCTAACCAGGATTACCAAAGAGCTTAGATAAAATTTATGTTGAAACACTTATTGCATTTATTTGTACGTGTACAGTCACCATCTTAACCACTACAAAGACTGTTTAATTTCAAATATATCTACCTACTACAAAACTCGAAGGAAACTGCAATGCACTATTCCCCTGCTTGAAAATATTTCGCGCCCACCAGGGTTCATTCCCTTCCATAAGAACTCATCAGTTTTCTGAAATTCCCTTGTGTAATTTTTCTATTCAAAAATCAAATGGATCCACCAGGAACTTCCTCTTTCCTCCTGCCTTTGTTCATCCTCACTGCCTCCCCGTCCTACCCGTCCACTCACTTTCAAGTTTTATTTTGCCATCTGCCATGGACATTTCTGAAATCATCTGTGGCTCCAAGCCTTCCACTTGCCAAGACTTGCCAAAGTCTTCTGGTTAAACCTTACCTCCGGTCTCTGGTCCCCTCACTACTAACATCATCCAGTCATCTCTCTCTACTGTTATTGTTCTCTCAGTTTTCAAAAAACATCAAAAACTTCCTATTCACGTTGTCAAATTAGACTCGTAACTCAACCTCCGCGGCTTGCGTAAGAAGGGGTTCACAAAGTTTAACCAAATGGTCAGTGCCCTCGCCTACCACACAGAAAATCCTCTATGGTGTGCAAATTCCGGGGTCTTCAACTCACTGAAAAACGCTGGACAACGTAGCCGGCATCTCTGAAGAAAACATACACACAGGTAAGCTACCGTTAACTAAAAGTAACTCCAGCAAATCTAATTTTCTTTCTGACATGAATATTTCTGGAAAGAGGTTTAAGCTTAAATTGGCATTATTATGAGACATAGCCCTGCATGATTAGGCAAATGCACCACTATCGTATGCAGCCAAGCTTATCTTTAAATCTTCATTTTTAAATACATACAAGGATTTATTTTATTGAAAAAACATTAAGATTTATGATTTTTGCATATTGTGCTTTGAAAGAGTTGCAGGCACTGTGTTTTTGGCTGTCAAATGCATTTAAAAGAGTCAAAATTAAAGCAAATTCTCATCAACTCTTCAATTTTTTAAAATGTCCCATATTTTGCCAAACCAACTTTTTCTCGTATTTTGGATGTAATATTGTCTCTATGGTGCCTCAGAAAACATGTGAAATATGAATTAAAATTGTCCATGCATTCCTGAGTTCCAGGACGTTTTTTTTTCCAAGAGGCCTGAAATCAGCTCATTCAAATTTTCCAAGCTTATCTACATCACTAGCGAAGCTCTCTGCCTACGTCTTTGGACCTGAGAGAGCACGGTCAACATAACAAACATTCGCTCTCACAAGTGGGTCTTCTACACGGAGGCAGCCAATCAGAGAAAAGGGGCGATAAAGCTGTTACAAAACTGTGTCAAACAGAAGTAGCTGTCAAGAGAGACCTTTTGTGGACAGTCGTATGACAAAACCAAGGTGTTTTTTTTAAATGAAATTGACACTTTTATATTAAGTCCATGTTTGAGGGTTACTCTGTGGAGGTCTAAATAGCTAAAATATGGGACCTTTAAAATTTATTTTAATGGTCTTTGGTCTTGTCACGGTCTCGGCTTCTCTTGGGTCTTGTCTCGGTCTTTGTTTGTCTCGGTCTTGGTCTTGACTTAATCTCAACTCCCAAAAGTCTCGGCCTTGTCTTGTTCTCGGTGAGGTCTGGTCTCGGGCAAGTCTTGGTCTCGGATAGTGTACTCTTGAACACAACACTAGTGGTGGCCAGTCATTCACAAGGCAAAAGTAGACAAACAATGATTCACACTCACATTTAAACCTATGGGCAATTTATAGTCATCTATTAACCTAACTAACTGTAGTACCTGAGAGAAACCCCACACAAGCAGAGGGGAGAACATGAAAATTCCACACACAAAGGTTCAAGCCATGATTCAAGACTTTTAGAGGGAGACGTGCAACCCAGTGTCACCCTGAAAATTATGTTCTGAAATATTCTTAGAAACACTATTTTTTTGAAAAAAAAAAAAAAAAAGTCAATAATAAGTACACAATTCCCCCCATGTACCTGGTGGTTGGCCCTGCATGTCGACCTGTTGCTGAGACTTGCTGCGCGAGGAGCGATGTGGATCCCCTTGTCTAGAGGATCTCTGGCTATGATGGTGGCTAGATGGATCTCGCAAGTAGTCAGACGAGTGGTAGGCTCCAGACCTTGAATCGCCACGTCTTCCTGATGATGAAGACCGCCCTGAAGGGTCATGCCGTATGGACGGGTCTTTTGGGTGTCCTTTAGATGACCTAGAGGACCTTGGTTCATCTGAATGACGTGATGAGGATGAGTGCCGACTTGAGCTGCCATGATGCCGTTGGTCGCGGGTGGATGACGAGTGTCGTCCTCCATGGCCATATTCATCCTGAGGCCACAGGTCCTCCTCAGGAGGCTCATCGTAATCATGATAGGTGTGTTTGACACCGTGGCGACTCCTTCCAGATGAGTGGCTGCTGCCATAGTGCCGAGAACTGGAACGTGGCTTCTCAAACCAGTCTGTCTCTTCCTGGCCCAGATGGTAGGCTTTGGAAACCGAAAGCAGATCACAGTCAATCTCCATGTCGTTTGGAGACAGCGGCATGCAGGCTGAGAAAAAGAAGGAAGACCACCCACATGCCAAAGTATAATGAGAAGATACAATAAATCAAAATAATACATTTATACCCATGCAGAGAACACTTTACATCACTTTCACGTTACAAAACTGTAACTAGATAAAATAAACACTGCAAAAATGTCTGCTCTGAAAACTATATTGAAGTTATCTTTTCATCACCAATGTGAAAGCCAATAATGTTGGGTAAAATAGACTGATGAATATGCAACATTTACATTTGGCCGAGTAAGACGTTAGCTCTCAAAATTATAATTATTAGACTATTTTGCAGTGCAACCACAATTCAGAAATGAAAACATCTATGACTATATCAATGCAAAAGACATACACTAGATAGCAATAAAACCCTGTGAAACAATTTGCATTGGTGACGTGCAAAGAAGACCTTCCAAGGGAATCAGAGTGGTGTGAACGAAGAAAACGACCACGCCGGAGAACCATGCGAGTACTGGACAAACAGATGACCAGACGGACAGGCGGAGGGACGGACAGGCAGGCAGACAGACAGACAGCGGTCCACTGAAATGAGAGCTCCAAGTGACTCTCAGGAAGAAGAAAACATTGGCATGCAACAGCTAGCTCTGCCTCATTTTCTTCTCTTTCTCTTTTCTAAGCCTATCCATTGGGTGGGGGACGTTTAGATAAACGGTGGGGGCAGTAGTAGGTAGTGAGACCGTGGGCATTAAGCTCCCACAATTACCTTCACTGTCTGACACAGCACAGTGATAATCGTCTATTATGTATGTATCATCCGACTTGTAGACATGGGTCCGGGGTAGGTCCCGTATGTGGTCTTGCACATCTGGCAGAGAGTGACTGGAACCATATTGGCCATAATAGTAATGGTATCTACTGCTGCGACTGTCATATGGGTCAGGACCTAAGCTTGATGATCGCCCGGAGCCCATGAATCTCCCCTTGGGACTGAGTGGGCTCTCCTCTTCAGAGTACTGTCTAGTGGGATGGCGTCCCCGGCTAAAACCAGATCGGTAGGCGCGGTCATCCCTCTCATAGGATCTGCTGCGGTACCCAGAGTAGTCTCTGGCTGTGATCTTGTCCATGCCATAGCCGGTGGAACGTGAGCGGCCAGTGGAAGTGTAGTAAATCCGATCATCCTCCTCTCCCATTGAGCCAAAGTACCGACTACCATGGGTGATGCCACTGCCGGCGTCGTAAGTACTCCTCTTGAAGCCGTAGTCCTCTATCAGCTGACGTCCTCGGATGTGGGAGGAGGGGTAACCTCCACCAGCTGCTGAAGAATAGGAGGCCAGGTCTGCCTCTACATCCAGAGCCTCCTCAATGGGGGAGAATTTGGAGATTTTCTGCTCCATACTGCCCAGTTTTCTGTGCTTGCTGCGTTTGGTGGACATGACAGCAGGAGCCAAAAGGCTTCTGGGGGACGATGATTTCGGCACCCCGGATCGGTAGCTGCCATGTTTGTAGTCGTAGTCATAGTAATAGGAGGATCCCCCACCCATGCTATTGCTCACGCTGCTGCTGCCCCCTAGAGGTCCGTGTCTGTAGCTGCTCTTACCCCTGCCATGGTGGTCGTACAATTCTTCCTGCATCGCTGCCTCCTCCTCGGGTGCCCTGCCGTATATGGAGCTGCCAGTTCCCCCACGCGTCGTGCTGCCAATGGTGCTGCTGTGGCCATGGGTGTCGCCAGGGTAACGCCCCGTGCCGCTGTGATGCATCATTTCCCCTGTTGTCGTGCCCAGCCCGTTTTTTGCCGTCAGCTCACTTACATCATCTATCATCATGTAGTTTCTTGGGATATTTTGTTCTAAACCAGGTGCCCCATACATGCCATCTGCTGTACTGTAGGTGGAGGGACTATCCACAGCATGCCCATAGGCATTGGAAACTGTCGACGTGTACTGTCCATATGAGCTGGCTGTTGTTGCTGTGTAGCCATACGCATTAGCGGTGGTTGTGGTGTACTGGCCATATGAATTAACTGCAGTTGATGTATACTGTCCATAAGTACTAGGTGGAATGGTAGAGAACCCACCATAACAATTGGACACCGTTGCTGAGCCATAGGGTCCATAGTTGGCCATGGTTGTCGTTCCAGTGTATTGACCAAATGAGGCAGTTGAACTGGAATAGGCGCTGTCTTGTGCCGTGGTGGTAACCACAACTGTAGGGTTGCTGATTATCTCGTAATTGGTCGGCAGCTTATGCTCCAGATCAGCCAGCGACGTCTGCCTTGGCCTTCCTTGATGTACTGTCAAAATATCTGTTTGGGGTTGCCCAGGGTAAGGGGTACTCTGGCTGGGGTAAGAGGACACAGCACTCGGATACGGTGAGCTGTGGGTGGGGTATGGGGGCTGACCAGGTGGTGCAGGCCCAAAACCTGTGTGCCCTGGTTGGGGCTGAGGTTGCGGTGCACTTGGCAACCCTATGTCTGTTTGGGGATATGGTGGTTGAGTTTGGGGGTAGGTGTGAGAAGAGTATGAGGTTTGAGATTGGTAGGATGGTCCCGAAGGGTGACCATGACTGTGGAGGGGAGTCGGCTGTGGTAGTGCCTGAGATTGAGACACAGTTGGATAAGGAGCTTGGTTAAATGTTGAGGACTGGTAGGGTAAGCTTGATTGAGTTAGTGCTGCTGGTTGGCTCTGTGAGTACTGAGAGTGAAATGATGATGTAGGCGTGTACTGGGCTGCTGTGTTCAGATCATTGCTGAACTGGCTGAGAGGAGCAGTACTTGGTCTTGTTGTCAATAGTCCATTGGCCTCATGTGATGCAGCTGCAGCTGCCAATCGTAGGTTGTTTAACTCGCTATCAGACATATAGTCCCGAGCATCACCCATACACCTCAGATAAGCAATATCCCTCCTCTCTCTCTCTTTGACCAGCGTCTCTTTTCTTTGGTGGATCCCTAGCTCAAGGTATCTCAGCTTAGCATCAATCTCCTTCTCCTCCTCCTCCAGTTCAGCTTGCTGCTTTCTCAGCTTGGTTGATTCTTGCTCCACTGCCTTCAGTTCATGGGTGAGGTCTTTGAGTAGACTGGCTTTGGCGGCTAGACCAGACCTGGAGCTGGGCTTGAGGCTGGGCACGGCTGGCAAGTAGACCTGTTGGAGGGCAGGTGTCATCAGGGGTAGATGAACTGATGTGGTTGTCTCCTCTGGAGGAGGGCTGGGCAGGGTTCTCTTGACCTTACGGAGCAGCGAACTCTGATGAAGCGCTGCCAGCTGTAGAATGAGAGAGAGGGTGGGGTGGAGAGCAGTACAATATAGGGGGCCGGGGGCAAAAGACAACAAAACATGAAAAGAAGGAGTAAAACAGAAGAATAGGATGGTATGATTGTTGGGATGATCGACAAGTTGTTTGGAATTTGGTAAGGGATAAGATGTACAGAACATTGGACAAAACATTTTGGAAGATGTATAAAGAGGTGAGGATCAAATTGTGAATTATGAAAAGTTGATAACAGATAATGGAGCAGGTCAGGGAAGGTGTAGGCAGAAAATAAACAATATGAAATAGTTCATGGTCGTAGGAACATGCCGAGGGAAAGAAGAGGGAAAATTGATAAAAGCAGTGGTGTTAAGAGGAATATGGATTACAATGGTAGGATTAATTAGAATTTGGACAATAGGTAATTATCACATGAACAGAAAGAAGGGAAACTCAAAGAATAAGATCAGGTACATAAATATAAGGAGACAAGGGAGACATATGGACAAGAAGACAAAGACAACAAGAAACAACAGAGGGGTTGTATTAGAAGAGAAAGAAAAAATACCTAATGTTACCAGAATAAAGAAGAAATTGTACAAGAAAATGTTTTAAATTTATGCCAACAGAGTAGTGACAAGATCAGCAGCTGCTGTATCATACTAGATAATTATGTAAATTTGGTGATAACATTATTTAAATTAATGTTAAAACATTTCTGGTTAGATAGCCGAACAATTCCAACAAGAGAGTTTTTCTATTAGAACAGGGGTCGGCAACCTTAAATACTCAAAGAGCAATTTGTACATATTTCATACAGGAAAAAAAAATGAAACAAAACCCTTTTGACATCGCAAATGAAGATTGTTGATCTTCTCCTTTTTTTCATTTTTGCGACTAGGGGAAAAAAGACGCTGGGTTAAAGCTTACTTTTAAATACAATACTGAATGTTTAAATGAGTCCTCCTCGAATTAATGATATAAATCCAAACTTAAATTATCACTGGGCAACACAATTTTTGTTGAGTTAGGCCTGACAGCTGTTTTTAACAAATTTATGTGTGTGGAATCCAAAAGCGATCTCAGTTTTTCTCTATCACATCAAGTTTTTGAACTATAGATCCCTGTTTTCTTAAAAAATTTAAATACTGTACTTAATAGATATGTGCTTGTTTTATAAAACCTTTCAAATATTGACATACAATGAAATATGAAAGAAACAGGCATGACTGCAATGTTTATTGAACACTATTATATTTTACAAAGGATATGGCACAAATCGTCTTAATTCTAATTCTCTACTATGCTAGCTTTCTGTTTGCAGATATTGATAGTATTGAACTATTGGGAGTTGCACACCCCTCTCACCGCACTATCTCAATTGTGACTGCACAAACAAGTTGCCACGTAGCTGTAGATGAGTCCAATGGTAATCAGCTGGCAAGTCTTACTACAGCTAATCAGTGGAATTTTGCTCATCTGGAGGGTAAGCTGTGGAGAAAAAACGACGTACTCGAAAAAAAACTGAGTGCAATTTTGGAATTAGCATGCCAATTTTAGTTTTAATCAGCATAAAAATCTAACTCGGATTTTTTTTTCAAATTGTTCCCCAGTGTTATCCACCTGCAGCAAACCGGCGCGTGAACCTCAGCACATAGCGTCTGTACATTAGGGCTGTAAAATGCATAGAAATGTATACACATACAGTGCACTGCCTTGTAGGTTGCCCTCTGTGTGATACGGCAACATATCCGCAATATTGGATGTGACCATCGTAATAGCCACATTATTATTTCTGTGAGAAGAGTATGAGGTTTGAGATTGGTAGGATGGTCCCGAAGGGTGACCATGACTGTGGAGGGGAGTCGGCTGTGGTAGTGCCTGGGATTGAGACACAGTTGGATAAGGAGCTTGGTTAAATGTTGAGGACTGGTAGGGTAAGCTTGATTGAGTTAGTGCTGCTGGTTGGCTCTGTGAGTACTGAGAGTGAAATGATGATGTAGGCGTGTACTGGGCTGCTGTGTTCAGATCATTGCTGAACTGGCTGAGAGGAGCAGTACTTGGTCTTGTTGTCAATAGTCCATTGGCCTCATGTGATGCAGCTGCAGCTGCCAATCGTAGGTTGTTTAACTCGCTATCAGACATATAGTCCCGAGCATCACCCATACACCTCAGATAAGCAATATCCCTCCTCTCTCTCTCTTTGACCAGCGTCTCTTTTCTTTGGTGGATCCCTAGCTCAAGGTATCTCAGCTTAGCATCAATCTCCTTCTCCTCCTCCTCCAGTTCAGCTTGCTGCTTTCTCAGCTTGGTTGATTCTTGCTCCACTGCCTTCAGTTCATGGGTGAGGTCTTTGAGTAGCCACATTATTATTTCTGCAAATTATATTTGTCAAATGCTGTTACAATGGCCAAATCCAGTCAAACGTAATGGTTCAGTCACATGAGTTCTGGCTTTGAGTGTTAAACGGTTGATAAATCTCCAAGCAGCAAATGAATGAGGCATCTTCACAGATAGATTCACTTCAGGGCTGTGACAAAAAATTGGCTAACCTGGCTAAAATTGGTCGACACAAAAATGTCTGCCTTGAGGCAACAAGTTTTTTTAAAAAAAGCATATTTATGCCACCCGGAATCAATTCACGCCGCCCGGAACCATTTGGCCACTGTCCATGTTTACTGCAAAGACATTTGTCACACGGACACACTGTAGGGCCCTTGAAAAACATTGCCAAAAATGACAGAGGAGCGTCTCATACGTTTTTTTCAGGCACTATTAGATGTGTAATGTACATGTAACCTGATGTATGAGGGAGCTGAACGGTAGACTTTTCTTACCTAAAATGCTAATCACTAGCGCGCTGATGCTAATCGCCAATGCTAACCGTTTAGCAAAGGCTGATTTTGGGTAGGTTCATTCAAATTCACTCAAAGCACGCTTTCTATATTCCGGAACCTTCGAAAACCCAGAGCGTTGTTGGACTGCGCTGTTTGGTTATTCAGAGCGGCAAACTCTGGAAGTGCCAGGGCACACTACTGCCGCTCTTAAATTCAGAAATTCAATCTGACGCTTGCACTGCACTCTGAGAGTCAAGAGTCAGAGCGGTGGGAGTACGTTCCGGCTCCCTCAGAGTTTGGCGCTCGTTCGTACATTCATAGAAAATGGAGCGCACGCTGCCTCTCTGGACAAGTACTTCACTCTCAGATCACAGTGAGAGCATCAGATTGAATTTCCGAATTTGTTGTCTCAAATTCTGTACAGAGATTATACCGTACACACAGTACCAATGTAGGCGGTTTAAGAATGGAAGTCCAGCCTTCATAATTGAAAATAGAATGTGTGTAGTAGTAAAAAGTAAAAAATAGAAAAAAAGAAAAATATATTTTTTTTTGAGGGGGGAGGGGGGGTCGATTACTCAAGTACTTGACGAAATTTCTATAGGATAATCATTTCTAAAAAGATTTGATCGTGACACCCCTATTTCACTTTGCCACATCTAATACAGCTGCGAATCTGCGATGTCAATGTACGATTCAGCACTCAAGGCGGGGTCTATGTACAGTGTATGTACTGTAAACGTCTATGGTATTACTTGTCGGTCGGTGTCGTACATCGGTGGTTGTGAATTTTGAGCAAAATAATTTTTTTTTAACGGTCCACCATAATCTTCACATTTAGAAGTACAAATAAAAAAACAACTAATGAACTAAAAAAAAGAACGAGTTACTCATGATTTATTCTCCAAAGCAGAGGGATTAGAGAGCCACGCAGCGGGTTGCCAACCCCTGTTTTAGAACTTTTTGGACCATTACTTTGAACTGTTCCTAATGCCAAATGTATTTTTTGGCATTGTGTGTTGACTTAATTCTTGTAATTATACAACTTCATTCTTGTACTATTAGAAATTAATTAATCGATCCGGAATGCCTGAATATTTCATTTTAAATACAATTTTGTTTTTGCTAAATAACTCATTGTGGTTCAGGTCACCATTTTCTTCCATTTGGGCATTTATGTTTCCATCGGAGCAGTTAAACTTGCAGCTATGAGACATTTCTCTGTTTTAAACTGACATCTGCCTTATTATGATTATCAAGCTAATTGAAGCTTTTTTGTGAGCTGCTGTCAGAACCTTGTCCTATGATTTGTCCTCTGTCAAGAAATTAGCTCGAGTTTCTTAACTGTGCTTGCTTCAATCAGGGAAAAGTAAGGGTTCTGAAGACTGCTTTTCTCTAATAAATGGTCTTATTCTCAGTAGGCATTATAGCAATGTATGACTTGCTGCAATTAATTATTACTGGATAATGCTTTGGAGGGTGAAGTGATATCAATTGCCAGTGCCTCAATTTACTTCCAATGCCAACTTTGTAAGTTGGTTCTTTACTCTTTATTCTTCAAAAAGGTGTTTAATGTTTTTCCAAGCAAACCACATGCATGTTAATACAAGATCTTGGATTGACAACATGGGATAATTAATTTTTAAAATTTGTATTTTATGGTGTTACACAGACATTTGGATTTGATTTTGGATATGGTTTCAAGTGCCTCCAAAACTTTTTAAAATATCAGAAAATTTTGATATCATGCCTGATCTGTTACATTTGAATTGAGTATGTATTTAAAGACAAAGCAACTAGAAACCCTGTAAAATACATGATTCTTCATGCATAGTCTGTAATTCTGATTTCATCATTGTCAATATAAATTGAGTGACTTTACCTGGTTCTGGAGTGCTTGTTGTTGATACAGGGACAGCCTAGCCTTGGTGTGCTCATCAGTAGTAGGACTAAGTGATTTAGGGTCTGACATGGACCTTTGAGTGCTCTTGATTGGTCTGGGCATGGAGGGATGTCGTTGGGGGGACTCTGCAGTGTATGACTTCTGCTGAGGTGTGACATGGGCTTTGTTCAGCCTCTCACTTGATAGTGAATTCTCCAACAGGCGATGAGGGGACACCGGGGAGACAGGTGAGTAGAGGACCTGTGGGGATTTCGAGACTGTTTGCTGGTGCCGGATGATACTGGAGATGGACTCATTGTGCAGATGGTTGTGGGGCTGGTAGTTAATGTCGAGTGGGTCAGGACGGCGGTGCTCAAACTTAGCTGCATTTGCTGTGATATGCTGCTGCTGGCGCTGCTGTGTGGAAATGTCAGTCGAACCAGATTGGTGGATTCCGCTGCTGGTGGAGGAAGAATACGGGCTCACTGTGGTTGGTACGCTGAGCTGTGGAGCGACAACACCTTGTGACTGGACTTCTGGGTCAGTCTGGCATGCTAGCGACTGTCCCTTTTTTGTCCGTTCGGGTCCTGAGATGTAGTGCACAATCTCTACTTTATTTGGGTCTGGTAATGTCACATGAATTGCAGGGGAAATTCTTCCGAGGTGCTCCAGTTCAGTTTGGCAGGACATTTCCCTGATTGTTTGGACGGCTGTACTGGAGGATGCCATCTTAGAGGTGCTGGTTTTGGTGCCAGTGGCAGCTGTACCTGTGGCAGTTCCGCTGCCAGTGGCACTGGATTCGGAATGTCTAGAGTAACGAGACCGTCTTCGGCGGACCGGCTGCCCTGTTTCAGCCTTTTCGTCATCGTCATCTGTCTGAACGGAGCAGTCCACGCTGCGACCACGCCGCCTGGTTCGATGACGCATCATGTACCTTGTGATAGAGATATGCATTCAACAACTTTCATTAGATTTTAAAGGAGAAATACAGTATTAGGCAATTTTTTCAACAATTTAAAACAGTTCCCAGGTGTGTGTGACATGCTTTCATCACAGCACGCTTTACACCCCAATTTTTAAATTCCATCTTAATCCAGGCACTTTCACTTAACCGGTCCTTTCTTATGCAAATGAGCCACTGCTAAAGAAGCCCTACTCTACTGCTAGGATAACTTTCGTTACCTAGAAGAACGAGGGCGGCCCTTCACTGTATCTGTAAGACATTTGTAGTTTGCCCGTATGAACGCAACTATGAATTATTCTTAACACACTGTATGCATCTTCATCTTGTTTGTGCTTTGGTTATAAACACGTTTTCCACACATTCACATTAACATGAACAATAAATAACCTAAACACTAAAATACAGTACATCACACCCCTAGTCACACACGCAGACACACTAAATATATCACCTCTCCTCCCCATCTTCATCATCCGTCTGCACACAACTGTCCACATTCCTGCGAGGGGATACATGGAAGACCATGCCTTCTCCATCCAAGCTGTCTCTGCTTAGTCTAGTCATCGAGCTGTGTTTCCTCATGTTGCTCTGGTTCTCAACATGCTCCTCATGACTCCTCAGACACATTTCTGAGGAGGAGTTGGGGAGGGAGCGGGATCCAATTTGATGGTCAGTATAAGGATGTAAAGGCTGTCCATTCACATCCATCTGCAATAGAAGAACAATTGTGGTCATTTGCCATCACTGGATGCGAGGTTTCGGATGGCCACAGACTTCCGCCATGATGTCAGATAGGTTGTAATGGGGATTTGTACAGCTGAGAATTCTTATTATGTATTCTTCAAGTCGCGCTACAAAGTTGTTGTTGACTCTCACCTGCATGTTCTGGACTGCAGTGGCTGTTTTCTGTCGCTTCTGTTCTACAAGCTGCTGCTGGAGCTGTTGTTGTAAGGACTGGATCTGGTCGAGCTGGGACTTCTGCTGGGCCAGCTGTTCCCTCTGGACAACAAGTTGTTTCTCTCGTTCTTGTTGCTGCTGTTGTAGAACCTAAATTGTAAAAACACACAGAATCACATATGGGAAGGAAGCAAAAGTTGCAAAAGTGCTTATGAATGACAATAGTGTGATAATGAGGTTGAGGGGAGGTGTTGATCAGAAAAGAATGAACTAAAACAATGTAAGAAAAAGAAAATAGAGAAAAGCAGTCAAGCTTTCTTAGACTTCTCTACATCTGGTTGAATACACGATGATCAAATTAAAAACAGCAGAAGCCTCCTGAAATAGAATGTGACATGAGGTTATTTTGGATGGGTTAGAAAAGGCCTAAACCTCTATGTATTGCTAGAAAAGAAGAATGCAAGTACAACAAAAAGTTCAGCGGCTGCAGCTAATTGCGAGTGGCAGTCATGTAATGCTTGTAAGAAATTATTTATTAGATTTTCTTCAGCGGCACGGTGACTGTCTGGTTAGAGCGTCAGCCTCACAGTTCTGAAGACCGGGGTTCAATCCCCGGCCCCGCCTGTGTGGAGTTTGCATGTTCTCCCCGTGCCTACGAGGGTTTTCTCCGGGCACTCCGGTTTCCTACCACATCCCAAAAACATGCATTAATTGGAGACCCTAAATTGCCCGTAGGTGTGAATGTGAGTGCGAATGGTTGTTTGTTTGTATGTGCCCTGCGATTGGCTGGCAACCAGTTCAGGGTGTACCCTGCCTCCTGCCCGATGATAGCTGGGATAGGCTCCAGCACGCCCGCGACCCTAGTGAGGAGAAGCAGCTCAGAAAATGGATGGATGGATGAATGGATTTTCTTCATTGCATAAATGACAGGCTGGTGCAAACAAAGTGCTTGGGGTTTTGCTGCTACGGCAGGCTATGGGATGCAGAAACATTCTCTTGCTGATTTTTGTACTAAGCAAAGCTTCCACACCTGTTTAACAGAGTTAACTTGAAAGATTTTCAACTGCTTGTTCTATCAAAACAGAAGACAATTATGATGTTAGCAATGGTGTTAAGTCTTAAAGCATAGTAATAAGCTTAGTGGGAGGTAATAAAGGCAGTTATTTAGTGACAATGTAAAACATTCTACTATTTCACCACTGTCTAATTTTTTGTCAACACATTGAATATGATTAGGATTTTATACTACATGGAGCACTTGAAAGAGAAATAAAATCAACATCCATTTCACATTATACATGTAATAAAGACATGCAGGATACTGTATAAGCATTTACACCCCCAGAGGAGAATTGTAAATCATACAGTGCACATGACATTTCAACAATGAAAGTTATGATGGAAAAAGACAACAAAATAATCATTTGATTGCAAAACAAAGTGAAATCCTTCATTGTTGGTTACTGTTTACAGTGCCGTGAAAAAGTATCCTTCTCAAATTCTCATTTCCCCCCCCCCCTTTTTTATGCATAGTTACCCTGCTTTAATGTTTAAGATCGTCAAACAAATGTAAATATCAGACAAAGATAACCTAAGTAAACATAAAATGCTGATTTTAAATGGTGATTTTATTTATTAAGGAAAAAATCATTTAAAATCTACCTGGCCCTGTGTGAAAAGGTACAGTAATTGTTAAATCATGACTTAACTGTGGCTAATCACATTTAATGGAAAGATGAATTCATTTTCACTGATCGAACCCAAGCCTGATTACCTCCAGACCTGTTCAATCGAGAAATCACTTAAATGTCTGACAAAGTGAAGTCGGCTGACAGATCTCAAAAAGCTGCAACAAAATGCCACGATCCAAAGAAATTCCAGAACAAATGAGAAATAAAGTAATTGACATCTATCAGTCTGGAAAGGGTTAAAAAGCCAATTCTAAAGCTTTAGGACTTCAACGAATTACAGTGAGCGCCATTATCCACAAATGGAGAAAACCTGGAACAGTGGCAAACCTTCGCAGGGGTGGCCAGCCTACAATAATCTAGCCCAGTAACAACTCATCCTGGAGGTCACAAAGGAACCCAGGACAACATCTGAAGAACTGCAGGTCTTCCCTGCCTGAGTTAAGGTCAGTGTTCATGACTCAACAATAAGGAAGAGACTGGGCAAAAATGGCATCCATGGCAGAGTTCCAAGGCGAAAACCACTACTGACCCAAAAAAAAAATGACACGTTTTACTTTTGCAAAAAAAAAAAAAAAAACATTCTCAAGACTATTGGGAGAATATTTTATGGACTGATGAGATGAAAGTGAAACTTTTTTGAAGGTGTGTGTCTTGTTACATATGGCATAAATGTAACACAGCATTTCAGAAAAAGACCATCATAACAACACTCAATCATGCTCGTGGTAGTGTGATGTCTGGGCTGCTTCGTTACTGTAGGACCTGCATGACTTGCTGTGTTTGATGGAACACTGAATTCTGCTCTTTACCAGAAAACCTTGAAGGAGAATGTTCGGCCATCGGTTCGTGACTTCAAGCTGAAGCACACTTGGGTTCTGCAGCAGGACAACGATCCTAAACACACTAGCAAGTCAACTTATGAATGGCTTAACAAAAAAAACAAAAAAAACAAAAAAAAAAGTTTAAGAGTGGCCTAGTCAAAGTCCAGAATTGAATCCGATTGCAATGCAATACAAAACAATTGTGCAAGGAATAATGGGTTCAAATATCTCCACCTAAATGTGAAAGACTCATTGCCAGTTATTAAATGCTTAATTTCAATTTAGGTTTTAGGGGGCAATTTAGGTTTAGGGGGCAATTAATTTTTCACAGAGGACCAAGTCGCTTTGAATAGTTATTTTTCCTTCATAAATAAAATCAACTTTAAAAACAGCATTTTATATTTACTTGGGTCATTGGGTCTGATATTTACATTTGTTTGATTATCTTTAACAAAGTGCAGAAACTGCAAAAAAATAAGATTTTGAAAAGGGGGAAAATACTTTTACTTATACATGTATACAGATGCATACTTATACAACCATGTTTATTTAAAATATTTTTTTATTGCTAATAAATATTAATTTACTGGCATTTTTTTTTAGTAAAAATTGTAATTTATTATCAGGGTATCAGTTAAAAAAATAGACCTTATATCGCCACTGTTGTGTGCAAACATTGTTACAATACAGTACAATAAAATGGAGTACTGTGACAGAGACTGAATAAGCTTAATAAAAACACCACAAAACAAAAATGAATAAAGTCTCACAAAACACCACAAATCTATGTATTCTACTTCCTGTTTTTCCTTATACCTGTTCCTTGATGTTCTGCAACTCCTGTAATTCTCTCTGCACCAGGATATGCTCCTTCTCTCTGTGCATCTTTAGCTCAATCCTTTCTCGTTCCAGCTCTTCCTGGAGTCGCAGTTGCCGGAGTTTTTCAAGTTCTACACGCTCCCTCTCCATCTGCAGAAGCTGCTCTTGCTGCCGATGCAGCCTTTCTGCCTCAGTTTCACCCTCTTTGTGTGTAGCACCAGGCGGGGGGAAGGTAGGTAAGCCCCCTGCTACTGCTAAACCACTAGAAGAATCTGGAAGGCCAACTGACGTGTAACACAGAGCAGTTGTTGCTTGTGTCTGTTGTTGTTGTTGTTGACTGTAGAGGTGTGCTTGGGACATGTTTAGCGGCTGATGCTGTGGGTCAATTGATGTAACCTCTGCTGATGAAGAGATTACGACAGCACCTTTACCAAGGTAAACTGGTTCATCTTGGAGTGTAGAGGGGGTAGCTTCCATGGGAACAGATACTGGGGCACTCGCTGGCGCTAAAGTTGTTATGGTATCAGCAATAGTGGCAGAGGTTGATGTCGTTTGGAGAAGACCTGGTCCAGGGTAACGGATTGGAGATTGTCCAGATAAAGACATTCTGGGATTTATTGGTAATCTGGTGAGACTAGAGAGGGGCACAGGTGTCATGTTGGCAGATGGGTAAGACCTGTAAACCCCCCTCAGTAGTGGTCGAAGAACAGAAGCAGGCTGAGTCGTAATAGGTAGGGTAGAGGCAATGGGTGTCTGAATGGTGGAGTAGATCATGCCATCCGAGGACCGAATGGCTGCAGGGTACATAGCTCTCAGACTGGCCTGTCTAGCATTTATGAGGTTCGTAAGTGCTTGGTTGTGGGATAATGGCTTTCCATCTAATCCAAAAAGCAGATTTTGTCTCAAGCCAAGACCAGCTGATAGTCTTGAGGTTGCTGGGCTGGTTCCTCTCCCTAGACTCCCGAACTGCATCAGATCTGGGTTGCTTCCATATCGATCCATTGAATTAAGTGCAGCACACATTCGGCTGATCTCTCTGGCAGTTGTGGCGCTGTATTGAGCTAAATTAGCTTCCTGGAAATTTGCAATGTCACGAGCAGAGTAGCCATAGTCTGAATTTATGTTAGACAAGGAATTGTATCTCCGTATAGGCAATGTTGGGGCAGGGAGTTCTCCTCCATGACGCAAATCTGTGTATGAGCCATACTGCATCCCAATATACCCTCCATAGCCATGTTTTACAGCATTTAGATCCATTGCAAATTCTCCTTGGGCTTGAAGATGTGGTTCTGGTTTAGAATGGTAGGATTGTAGCCCTGCCTCAGCCAGGTTTGTATCAGACATTGAAGGTTGAAGCCTGCCAGGATAAGACAATGTATAGGTCTTGTGTCCATCCAATGCATATTCACGGTACTTCCCAGGTTGTCTTTCTTGATCAGAATCATAGGAAAGAGGTGGTGCGGAAGGAGGCCGTATGCCGTCTTTCTCAGAAGTGCCAACACAGCTTCCACCAAAGGGAAGTCTGTAAACAACATCACAGCAAGCTAGTTGGTTGTCAGGTTTAATCTGGCCCCCTGTCAGATCTGCAGCATCCTGTCCTTCTTCGACGTTTATAAGATGGGTCACTGCTCTGACATGGTCTTGCCCACTATCTATCTGTACGACCATACTATGTGGTGTTTTCCCTCCAGTAATCACGCCAGGAGGACTGGGCTTTCCTTTCAGCTCAATGGGCCCAGTTCCATACATCTCATGGATGATGACTGGCGAGACAGCACTCACAACAGCAGAGGCAGTGCTTGTTTGGCTGACCAGCAATTCCTTTTTCTGCAAGGGTGAGACCTGGCCTGAAAAGTTATACCTAGCTAAAACAGATGCCTGTTGCTGTTGCTGTTGCATATGATGATGCTGCTGCAACTGCTGCTCAAGAAGCTCCTGTTGCATCTGCAGCTTCTCTTGTTGTTTTTGTAGTTCTTTCTGTTGAATACTCAGATCTTCAAGTTTCGCATCGATTTTTGGTATTGATGGGTCCATTGGAGGTGATACAGGGGTTTTGCTTTGGGAAAAAGACACAGCCGAACCCATGCCCTGACCTAAATCCACTCTATTTTCATAGGGATCACCATAGATCATTGGTTGTTTGGGCTGGGTCATAAACATGGAAGCTGCCACAGTTACACTCACAGTGGTTGGTGTAATGGTCTCCTGGGCATTCAGGTTCATAATCAATGGCTGTACAATTGTTGAATGTCTGCTGCCCTCTGATCCACCATGGTATTTTCTGCTTTCAGTGGCTAGAGAGGTGAGATCCATTCCTTGATCAGTCATGATGATTGGAGCAGGTTTGGTGGCTGTTCTGAGGTCCACAACACTTCCACCTTGGATCATATGGCTCTGCTCTACCCTAGATGTGCCTGGGACTGTAGATATGCGGCAGAGGGAGATATTATCCATAGAAATAGAACCTCTTGTATAAGTACTGGCCGTTGTAACCATACTTGTTCCAACATTTACCTTTTCTATTCTTTGCGTTCTGTAGAAGCTGCGTGTAGGTGAATGTTGGTAAGGGGGCGTATCTGGAGGGCTCCCACATGGTGAATAACAATCAAATGTAGATTGACGGCTAAATCGTGTGGGTGAAGACAGGGGGGATGTAGCCGTGTTGACCGTCATTGGACGAGCTGGACTTGCAGGTGGAGAGTATGGCACATCCTGGGACGACTGCTGCCGGTAGAGCCGTGGGGAGACCGATCTCTGTGAAGTTTGGGTTCCCTGAGCCATCACTGGAGATGGAGGCCCAGAACCTCCTGAGTCCATTCGTAGTGCTGAATTGAAAGTCTGTGTGGAGAACTCAGCTGTCGCCCGCCGGGAAGGGGAGCGGGTGGGACTTTGTGGTGGTGGGGATGGAGAAAGTGGAGGGCTGGTGCTCCTGTAATAAGTTGTATACTTAGGAGAGCGTGGCTCACTGATTCGCTCATTTGCAGATGCTGGGCTGTCTCGAACCGGGACACCCCGAGTGTCCCCTACCCTTCTGGTGATGACCTCTCTTTGACTATATGCTTGCGTAATTTCTGCAATCTTGCTACATACACTTGAGACTGTAGCTGAAGATGTAGCAGGACTTGTGTGTCTGCCATACACAGAAGATTGTGTGGATGTTATAGTGTTGCTTGTACTTGTTTGAGAAATTGTTACAGCATCTCTAGCATAGACTCCATAAGCTGCAATTGTAGTGGCAGCCACGGTTGGGGTTATTCCATTTTCCCCCGCTTGGTTTTTCAATCTGTCTTTGTGTCTGTCCTTTGAAGCAAAGTGTTGAGTTACTCTAACATCAGGGATGCGCCCTCCCGTTTCAGCAAAAGACACAGGAGCAGAGATCTGGGTGGGGCTGGTTCCTGGAGTCAGAAGGGCATTGCTTTGCTCCAGTAGTTTTGTAAAGGCGGAGCCTGTGTCGAGAAATTGTTTGTCTGAGTAGGAGTTCTCAATCTCTACTTGCTCATCAGTGGCCTGCTGCATCTTTGTGATGTTCTGAGATGTTTGTCGGATCTCCTCATAAATATCAGTTTCTGTCTTGATTACATCATTGTCATATCCAGTTTGATCTTGTTCATCGTCATACTCATCATCATAACCTTGTCCATTAATGTCTTCCTCATAGTACTGACCGTGTCTTACTGGAGACTGCTGCTGCTGTTGTTTCTGTTGCTTTTGAAATAACTCTGCTTTCCTCATCATTTCTTCATAAACCTCCTCAGCACTCTTTAATGGCTTGGAAGTGGATGATGGTGCTATGGTGGTTGTGGTTGATGATTTCTCAATTGGTGAGTAAAGGGACATAAAGGTAGGAAGGTTGTACTCACTGCCTGACTTGTAAAGCTTTGACTCATAGCCCTCAGCTTCTGAATCCAGACTCTGAGGGGAGTATTCAGAGGCAGAGGAACGATGGAGTTCTTCCATTTCGGCAGCTTGTCTTAGCTCCTCTGTTGGAGACGCATCTTCAATAGGTGAAAGATTACTGGGTGGTGTCTTGGACCTTTCTCTACGTCTTTGAGCCCTCAGCTCCTCTTTATCCCGCTTCGTCTTGCGTGCTGTGCTTCTAATTCTTTGTTGTTCTACCTCTCTCATCTTCTCCTGTTCTCTCAGAAGTTCCTCTTCCTCTCTCAGTTCATCTTCTTCTGAAGAATCTTCAATGGTAGGAAGGAGAGGGCCATGGGAGCGATGCCTTGCTTTCCTCTGTTGCTTGGCTTCTTCCAACCTTTGTCTCCTGCTGGGGCTACTGTCACTGTCTTCTTCCATTGATGAGATAGATGTAGGAGACTGGCCTGAGCCATAAGAGGATGCGGAAGTTGGTGGTAGAGTGGAAGAGTAGTCGCCCCGAGAACGCTCATCAGGGGAGCCGGTCAGACTTTCCATCTCCAGTTCGGGTTCACGATCAAGGCTCAAGTCGTTTTCGTTACTGAGCTCAATGTCTCTGCTATAGCTGTTGGTGTTATTGAGTTCAATGGTTTTAAAGCGTCTCAGACCACCTTGTGATGCCATCAGTTCTTCTTCACCCTCTTCCACTGAGCTTTTGTAAACATCAGTGGAGCTTTTTGTTTCCTCCTCAAAACTGCTAGAGTGGTGCTGCAGGCGGCGCTTCTCTTTTGCTGATTCAGATATGATGTGCTTGTGGTGAATTTTCTTTCGCTCATAGCCATATCCTTCATCTTCCTCATCTTCATCTTCCTCCATCTCTTCTTCCTCATCGTTTTCCTCATCTGCGCTCATCTCCATTATCTGTCTCCTCATGAACTCCTCATCGGTCATCTCTGTAGGAAGTACTTCCTTTTCCTTCGTTTTCTTTTCCTTTTTCTCCTCTTTCCCTTCTGTCCATTTACTCTCCCAGTCTCCTCCCTGTTCTTCTTCTTCCAGTATGTCTTCAAGTTCCTCATCCGAGTCATATGCATCTGGGGGGATTGACAAAGAGCGTGGGCGCTGCTTCCCTCTGTCATCCAAGTCTCTATCCCTGTGCTTCCTTCCCCTTCTGTCCACTTTGTCTTCGGAAAGGCTTTTCTCCAGCAAAGGCCTCATGGAGCTTTCCAGCTTAGTGATTTCCGAAGGGCTTGGTGGGGAGCCCCGCCCGCTGATGCCCCTCTCACTCAATTTCATCTCCTCCTCTTGAATTAGTCCTGTGATTTCACTGTGGGAGCTGGAGATGCCGTCGGAGGAGTAACCAGTATCACTGAGGCTCTGAGGGCTGCGGGACAAATCATGTGTGCTGTTGTTTTTTGTTTCCTAAAGAGAAAGACAAAAACGAAGCCTTTAAGGTCTCAGTGGGCTAGACTTTGCATGCAGTAGATAAGATAAGATAAGATAAGATAACTATGTCACCGCTAGTCACAAATCTATTGGCTTGAATTCTAAAATCTGTCTAAAAATATACTATCCACAAGTAATATTTGTCAACAGTTTGTTATATTAATCACATGGAGTTTTTTTGCATCCCAAGACCAATATTTATTGCAGCACAAGATCTTAATAAGACTATTTTAGGATCTTAAACGAAAACTTGCTTCATAAGATTGGAATGTGAGTTAATGTGTAGTCAATAGATATTAAAAGCATATCGCTGGCATCGGGCAGCATTTTCATATCTCCAAAACGATCACTTTTCAGGAAACCAATTAAAAAATGGCATGTTTGTTGATCCATTAGCATTGCAATGTCAAAGACAGCTAGCCATTTTCAACACTTTAGATTGGTCAATAATTAGAAAGGAAAATAACTTTTAAAAAATAACATACCCATGTAGGGACTGACCAATAGTAAAGGTTTGTGAAACAATATGAGACTGACCAAAATTGGACAGGTTTCTGCCTAACAGTGACAAAATATTATGTTTTGGAACATTAACAACAAAATAAATAGTTGCTATAAATAGTTCATTTAAATAACATATGCATACATTATTTTGTCATTAACTGTAGAATTTCAATGTCCAGCAAAACACTTAAATAATAAATAATCAAGACTTCTTCATCAGCTCTTTCTGGGCCGCTGTTGAATTCTTCTGAACTGAGCTGAAGCTAATAATCTTGCAATTGAACAAGAAATATAAAGTACATTTTGATTCCGTTAAATTTAAGGTCCAAATAAGGTTGCAGTGTTACGAACACAAACAGATTTAACAATTCATCAAAATTCATCAGTGGCTTAATAATAACATGCCAACTCATAAAAGTATAAGAGCAAGTAACCGGTTATAATGACATTCAAAATGATTGAAACTGCAAAATCTACAAAATAGGATGACGAAAATCTTAAGAGGTCTATCAATAATTAGATGGTGTGAATCACATCAGTTTCATCTTTTTGTAATGTACCATAACATTATTATAATACAGTCATACTTTAATTGACACCATCCAATGTTTCCGGGGCAAGAAAAGAGGTGTGAAAAGGTCAAGTCATAATTGAAAAATCATATTTGAAGTTGTTGACCACTTTACCGACAGAAATGTCATTACAGGAGATGTGCACAAGTAGTCCTTCCATCTATTTCTTGATCCATCCATCCATTTTCTGTACCGCTTATCCTCACGAGGGTCACGGTGTGCTGGAGCCTATCCCAGCTATCTTCGGGTGAGAGGCAGGGTACACCCTGATCTGGTCACCAGCCAATCGAAGGCCACATATAAACAAACAAGCACTCACACTCACATTCACACCTACTACGGGCAATTATGAGTCTTCAATCAACCTACCACGCATGTTTTTGGGATGTGGGAGGAAACCGGAGTGCCTGGAGAAAACCCATTTGAACATGGATCATTATTGAAAGCATAGTCTGTATGCGTAACCTTTAAAAAATGCAAAGTTCTTAGTAAGGCAATGTAGTGTAAACATACCCCTAGTGACACACTTTGGAGCCTTTCCTAATCAGGATAAAAGGCTCTATTCTGAAGTCATCTCTTCACTTTGATTCAAAGTCACAAAGAAAAACATTCCGATTTTGAAGACGTCTTTTTGCATTGGGTAGATGTCAAAATGAAAATACAGAATGAGAATGAGAAACAGCTATGCACATGGGTAAACTGTTACAATGCACTGTTATGAAAACTACTTTTACTTACGTCGTAATGCCTTGACTTTTTAATTTCCTTGATTGGTGTGACTTGATCTCCTTTCTTGGGAGGGGTTTGGCTGTCTTTGGCAGTTTGGCTTTCAGGCTCCATCTTCAGCTTTTCGTCTGCGGTTTTCGTCTTCTTCTGGGTCTCTGCTGTTGGTCCAGTAGATGTAGCTGGTATCATGTTCTTGGTGTCTGTTGGCAGTTTGGCAGCATTAGGCACAAACTGTTCACTACCTTCAGTTCCCGGCTGTGGTTTCTGTGTCTGAGGCTGGGCTTGCTTGGACCCCTGTTGATTGGTGGTTTTGTGGAGAGGGCTTTGTTGACTGGCTGGTGCCTGATGGCGCAGTGACCCAGAGGGCTGATGTTTGGGGGACGGGTGAGGAACAGAGAGAGGAGGCTCATCCAGACCTCCTCCGGACATTAGCCGCTGGGTTTGGCAGTTGAGACATAGCCACTCTTTTTTCTGAAAGACAAATCGTGCAAATTGTGACAGTTGTAGTAAACAACATCTTAAATCATTACTGTAATATGCTTGGTAAAATATGTCTGGTGATATTATATTCCATTTTTTGTCTGCTTTATATGCCATAGGAACTTTGGGCAGCCTCTTGTAGAAGGTTTATAATGGGGAAAGTCATTTTGTTTGACATGTTGGCCATTGCTCAGAGTTTGCACAGGTCTTTTTAGGACTGGAATGGGTTGGAAAACTACATCAAGACCTTTAAAACTAGAGTAGGACTCACATTCAACTCCAATCATAAACCCAAGTCTCAATACAAGTTATCAATACATCTAAATAAGAGAAAACTAATGGTATTTAGAAATGTTAAAAACAAGCAACCAAGTAAGCATTTCAATCGTGGCCAAAGCAAAAACATTTCTCAACCAGAAATCATTTCGCATTCTGTACCGCTCTCAAGTGTTACCTTATTTAAATGACTATACAACAGTTTGTGGAAACACAAGAGCTCACTACAATCGCTGTTTAAACTGCAAAAAAGAGCAATGACAATGGTCCACAATGTCAGATTTTGTCACCAAACAAAATGCATTGTTTCTGGACTCTAAAAAAATAATAATTACAAAAAAATATTTTCTCCGATTTAGAACCACGGACTACTATATAATGCATAAATACAGTACATATTGTATGTATGTATTGTATGTCACCTTATCGTGGTGGAGAGGTTTGTGTGTCCCAATGATACGAGGAGCTAAGTTGTCTGGGTCTTCACGCCCCTGGTAGGGTCACCCATGGCAAGCAGGTCCTAGGTGAGGGACCAGACAAAGCACGGCACCAAAAACCCTTATGACGAACAAAATATATGGATTTAGGTTTCCCTTGCCCGGACACGGGTCACCGGGGGCCTCCACTGGAGCCAGACCTGGAGGTGGGGCTTGATGGCAAGCGCCTGATGGCCAGGCCTGCACCCATGGGCCCGGCCGAACACAGCCCGAAAGCGTAACGTGGGTGCCCCTTCCCATGGGCTCACCACCTGTGGGAGGGGCCATAGGGGTCGGGTGCAGTGTGAGCTGGGCGATGGCTGAAGGCGGGGACCTTGGCGATCTGATCCCTGGCTACAGAAGCTGGCTCTAGGGACGTGGAATGTCACCTCTCTGGCTGTGACCGTAAGGTAGTCGGTGCCTGTCGTGGCGGCAATCCCCGAACCCATTGGTGGACACCAGCGGTGAGGATGCCTTCAAGCTGAAGAGGGAGGAGTTCGGTAAGGCCATGGAGAACGACTTCCGGACGGCTTCAAGGAAATTCTGGTCCACCATCCGGTGTCTCAGGAGGTGTAAGCAGTGCACCATCAACACTGTGCATAGTGGGGATGGGGCGCTGCTGACCTCGACTCGGGACGTTGTGAGTCGGTGGGGAGAATACTTCGAAGACCTCCTCAATTCCACCGACACGCCTTGTCATGACGAAGCATAGTCTGGGGTACCTGAGGCGGGCTCTCCTATCTCTGTGGTTGAGGTCACCGAGGTGGTTAAAAAGCTCCTTGGGGTAGGATGAGATTCGGCCAGAGTTCCTCAAGGCTCTGGATGTTGCAGGCTATGACAGGTGTCGGAGTTTGGTACGCATTGCCGGCAGCAAGTCGGACTCGTTTCCGGTGAGGGTTGGACTCCGCCAAGGCTGCCCTTTGTCACCGATTCTGTTCATAACTTTTATGGACAGAATTTCTAGGTGCAGCCGAGGCGTAGATGGGGTCCAGTTTGGTGGCCTCAGTATTGCATCTCTGCTTTTTGCAGATGATGTGGTTCTGTTGGCTTCATCAGGCCGTGATCTCCAACTCTCACTGGAGCGGTTCGCAGCCGAGTGTGAAGTGGCTGGGATGAGAATCAGCATCTCTAAATCTGAGACCATGGTCCTTAGTCGGAAAAGGGTGGAGTGCCCTCTTCAGGATGAGATCCTTCCCCAAGTGGAGGAATTCAAATATCTTGGGGTCTTGTTCACGAGTGAGGGAAGAATGGAACGGGAGATCGACAGGCGGATCGGTGCAGCGTCTGCAGTGATGCGGACTTTGTATGGGTCTGTTGTGGTGAAGAAGGAGCTAAGCCGAAGCTTTCAATTTACCGGTCGATCTACGTTCCTACCCTCACCTATGGCTCACGAGCTGTGGGTCGTGACCGAAAGAACAAGATCCCGGATTCAAGCGGTCGAAATGAGTTTCCTCCGCAGGGTGTCCGGGCTGTCCCTTAGAGATAAGGTGAGAAGCTCGGTCATCCGGGAGGGGCTCAGAGTAGAGCCGCTGCTCCTCCGCATTGAGAAGAGCCAGATGAGGTTGCTCGGGCATCTGTTTAGGATGCCTCCTGGACGCCTCCCTGGTGAGGTGTTCGGGGCACGTCCCACCAGGCACAAGCAGCACAAATAAACACAAAATGGAGCAAAATTGCAATTTGTTACAAAATTTCGTAAACTTAAAAACTCATTCACTGCCATTGACAGCTATATATGTCAAATATGCATTTTAACTGGGAAGGCTGGCAGTGAATGAGTTGTTTAATTTAAAAAGCAACGTTGTAATCTGGACAATCTAGCAGGCTAAAATACACAAGCAAAAAGATGAGCATTTCTTAAAACCACAACTTGAGCTCATTTACCTCGTTTGTGCAGTAAAAAGAATCTTTTTTTTTTTTTAGAAGCTCCTACCTGTTAATCTAAACCAATCATCTGTTCAATTTTAAATCAACAGTCTAATTGGTTTTCATATCACATGAACACATCATAATATTCACGGTCAATAGGAGAATATTATTAACACATTGGTGTATCCTATTAGTTGTCGACGTTATCGCTAATGTTGTGCTACGATGCTCAGGATACATTGAGAGATGAGCCGGCTCTAGAGCCAACAAACAATACCGGAGTGCTTTTGGAGCCATAACAAGACTGCAGCTCATTCCCTCAGGTAGACGGTATCGTTCAATGCAAACGAAAAGCAGCAGACATTCCAACAGCTTCTTCCCTCTTGCCATTAAATTGCTAGAGGCTATGTGACTGTCCGTAGTGTGCTTTTATGCTTTTACGTCTCAAAAGTATTTATTGTCAAAATGCCGTACTAGAACGGCTCCAACTACCGGAGAAAAAGTTGGGAAGAAAATAAATAAATAAATAAATAAATAAAAACAGCGAATAGGTGACTCCATGGGTGCTGAACCGTGAGTACACGAGGGTGCACTGTAATTCTTGCAGGAAGTTTGCAGACTGATTGATTTTTTACATTTGAACTAGAGTTTGAGTACAAACTAAAGGTTGCTAGTGTGTCTCTCGCTCTGTTGCAAAATACAAACAATAAAGACAATAAATCTTGTTTATCTTGAAGCTCACATTACAAATGAACAAATGAAGTAATACGTAAATGCTGTTTGTTTGCAATTGTGTGCCATTGCTTGCAAGGAGCACACAATTCGAAATTTTTCTCATTCGACTGTAGGGGTTCCATTCCAATTGTATTAGTCAGTGACTTCACTCATTTCAAGCAATTAGCTTAGAGTAATGTATTGATTTTCATTCCATCTAGGAATACAACACTGCTATTTGTTATATTTGCTTTGTTTGTTATGGGTTTATTTTCAGGCTAAATAACTTCATTACAACTCAGCAAGAGATTTCCTTTGTCTTTCACACTTGATGCATGATCTCTCCTTTCATTGCATCCTTTACGTTCTCTGTTCAAGCCCTGTCACACACTGCCATCTCCTTTTTTTTCTTTTGACAGTTTGAGAGCTATTTTTACTGAGAATTCCATTGTTCTACTTGTGCGTACTTTTCTGGCTGTTGCTTTAGGCTGCACTCTCCTGCACTGTACACTCATACTTACAGGCTTGCACACGTTCCCACACGCACAGTCCTCATAAATGTAAAATGGAAGAAGCCTGTCGAGCTGAGCGCTAACCAGTAGAATGATGACAAGCAAAATGAGGCTGTGGAGGAGGAGGGAGGAAGGCTAAGTGTAGTGAAGGAAGAAGCCAAATGGTGCAATGAGAAGCGAATGAGTGATAGCACACATCCACAGGATAATTGAATGCTTGCCTCAAAGGATGTGGTTCCCCGCTGAGGCTGAGGCAATTGGAGAAAGAAACTAGAGAGGAGGCTGCAGCTAAAGTGGGTGTAAGGGAGTTGCTGATTATTATGGTGCCAAAGGTGTTTCAAGACAGTTTGAGCTCATAATCGGGGTGTCAAGGGGTGGTTGCGTGTGTGCGTGCATGTATTGTTTACTTTTAAAGCCTGACTTGACGAGCATCAAGAGTCCTTTCTCACACCTTTCTCTGTCTAGCTTAACTTTCGGAGCGGTTAATGCTAAAGCACTATTTAAGGTAAACCATATGAGGTTTTTCTTATATATCACTGACATCACGCAAAAAGCTATGTCCAAATTTGGACGAGTTCATATTTTTCACAAATCTATATTATTGGTCCGTCCCCACGTAATTCTGTTATTTTTTTTTGTGTGTAAATTATTGACTAATCGAGTCAATCAATTTTGTGTTGAAACTGGTTTGCTCTCTTTGACAATGTTAATAGATCCACAAACAGGTGTTTTTTTCCCCCCCTTTATTTTCCTGAAAAGTAATGGTTTTAGAGATACAAGGATTCTGGTGATATATAATGAACAATCACTGGCCACAATATTAGTTACACGTTCATACGACCATAAAGCAACAACAACAACATAAAATAGAAACACAACTCATTGTTGTGTAAGTCCTACACCACTTCAGACTACACCCACATTAATCAACATTGTTAAATTAATCCCACTGACTGGATTCATCAAAACTGAATATATTATTTTTGTAAAGGCAGAATTCAAGATACAGATCTAATGCTGGATATCATTAAATCACCCAGTTGTATCAAATGTGGTGGCTGGTAAGTCACTGTATAGTGTCAGTATCATATTTTGGGTCATAGTGAATATGGTAATAAACCAAAGATTTTACTTTTTTAACACTGTAATGCTCAAAATTAGAAGGTTTCTGAATTAACCCCCTCAAGTGGAAGTGAAAAAGGATGGCTGGGGCTCAAGCAGAGATGTCACCGCACAGAAAACGGTAACAGGACTGTGATTGCAGTGTATAGTGTTGAGAGCCAGACTTTAATATTAGTATTGGGGAGGAAAATACTTCCTGACTGGAGTTTAAGCTTTTCAGGAAGACAACATCACAAAGGTGATGAATTCAGGGCACAGATGATAACGTCACACAAAGAAGAATAACTGTATTTATGATGTTGTATCATGCAGAGGTGGGATCAAGTTATTGCTTTGAAGAGCCAATTCGCTCGTGAATTAAACCTTATAGAGCATGAATTCTACATTCTAAGGAGGAGACTAAAGGGAGTAATCACTCCCACCCAAAAAAACTAAACAAAACCAAAAAAAAAAAAACAGCTGAACTAGGCCACATGCCTGGAAAAGCGTCAGTAAAAACTGCAAAAGATGACAATTGGTCACAGGCTTTATGCAGTTATTGCAAGCAAAGGCTTTTCAAATACATATCAAAGTCCCTGTATAATGAAAATAAAAATGGGGAAGACTTGAAGTGTTCTATCAGCTTCCAGACACTTTGTGCGTGTCCGCTGAATGCGCTTAAAACGCGCTAAGCTTGCTGTCTGTCATGAGCTTGCCCTGCAGTACCTCTGTTGGAGCTTGGGTGGCGCCTTGTTCCTCTCTCATCCTCTCTCTCGCTCTCCCTTCCCCTCTCTCTCTTCGCAGTAATCAGCACCTCCTCGGCCGCGCACCTGTCACCAATCAGCCTTCATTACCTCCTGCATTAAAGCCGGCCAGATCCCGTAAATCCTCGCCAGAGTATTAGCGTTTCTCCTGCGGTACAACGGTTCGCCACTTACATGTAAGATACGCCAGTCTCAAATTCCCTGCTGATCCCCGTGTTCTTCCTTCTCCTCAGTACTCCCTCCGTGTTCCCTGCCGTGCTGACCTTCTCCGCCACGCCGCCCAGTCATCCACATGCTCACGCCACCGCCTGGTGCACGTTCCCCGCCTCGACAACCTGCCAATACGCCCCGAGGATCCATCCTAAATATCCGCTTCAATAAACCTTTCACCACAACCCTTTCAGCCGCCGCTTGCTTCTGGGTCCCGTTAACATCACAGCCCCAAAAATCCATACAACTGAAATGATGAAAAAGAGTTTAACACAAACAATATCTTAACAAATTCAGTACTATGTTGTTCTCAGTCTTTGTACATTTTCAGCATTAATCTTCAAACATACACTACATTATTTTAAGGGATGTAGAGACGAGTCCACTACTCAATGATGTTTAGAGTTGTGATATCAACTAGTCGCGACTCTTGTGTTTGGCTTAAGGAAGAGGCAGAGTCTTCAGCAACAGACGAGTGTGGTGAATGAAATTAGTTTCTGACCTTAATTTATTTAAATTGTCTTCTACTTGTGAGCGCTTTAGTGAGTGATTGATAAGCAGGGAAAGGGGGAAAAATACCCACGATGCAAACCCGCTGTTGTGGGAATTTTTCCTCCGGCTGGAAATACACCACACACGACAATGAGCGAGCAAGCATTGATGCTTTTGTGTTCTAACGTATGTTCTGCATAAATTCAGTATATGAACTTTCCTAAGCATTCCTCTTGTGATTTTTTTTTGGTTTTGTTTAGTTATAGTAGCAACTAGTCAATGTAGACTCGACTTTTATCACATCAGTGTTGACTTGAAAATACTTGAAGTTGGGCTACCCCTTGTGTGTGTGTCTCTCCATTGCTTCAGTAAATGTAAGTACAGTTAGATATGGGTCACTTGGAAGTAGATGTTAATTGAGTCCAAAAAAAAATCACGCAACGAGAGGTGCCGTGTAAATCCTCAGCCAAATGATAATTGTTGCCCGAAAGCTTGAATGATGTCCTGTACTTTCGACTAAAAATAAAACACTTCTTGAAGCTGTTCCCCTGTCTTGAAAACAGTCCAGTTTTTATTCTATTTATCCACAGGGCTACATCCCAAATGAGCTCTGTGGGGACAAAAACAGAAAAGAAAAGTTGACCAAATTGAAGTACTCGCCTTGCTGCATGTACCCTGCTGGGTATAAAGAGTATTAACCTTGGTGTAATGCTGAGCGAGACTGCAGCCTTTGAAGTGCTGAAGTGTAGACTTTGAAGAGCAGGAAGCACCACTGCTATTACTCCCCTTTGAAGGTAGGAAGTAATCAGACAGAGGAGAGGAGGCTGAAAAGTCGAATATAAGTTGTGATGGTGGCTGACGTTAGTTAAGATGATGATATAGTGCTTCTCTCGTCAAGTATATGGAGACCTCAGAATGGTGATTATCATATGGAATGATTGCTTGTTGTACCTTCCTTATTCTATAAAGCCGGAAGAGTTGGAAAGATGGGGTGGGGGGAGGGGGGAGGGGGGGTTCTGTGGAATGTGGATGGTGCTTTGAGAGTATGGGGTACTCATATCTTTTTCTCATTTCACCATTGGTATGAAATACAGTATATCAAACCAAGAAGCACAACTGACAATTTGAAATACATGAAGCTTTGTCTTCAAGGTAACAAAAAACTAGACAACACATTTCAGTGAAACAGGAAAAAGGAAATAACCCAAGAGTGTGCTTTACGCAACTTTACGCAGTATAGCATGAAATATGCTATACTGCACTCAATTGGCGCTATTGTATTTTCCTGTGGTGTGTGCTTTTTCGGCAAATGCTCCCTCAATACTTGCTGATGAGGGGATCGCAAGTCCAGAAAAGTTCACATAGCAGCCACGGAGGGATTGTAAAAAATAATGGAGTGGGAGAGGATGAAGATGAGGAAGTCAGACGTCGGGGGTAAACTTGAGGTGGGGCGGTGAACGTAGAATAGTAGGCAAGGAGTGTGAAGAAAATATGAGTAGAGATGCAGACAGCATGCCGGAGTGAGCGAGTGAAGTCAAGGGAGAAGATAAAGACATTAGTGAATTAGAGACGAATAAATGTGAGCAAGAACAGTGGTGAGAAGAACAGAGAGGAGACGGAGGAACAAAAATGAGCGGTGAATTAGTTCTGCTTCATGAATCCGGCAGTTCCAGCTGAGAAGCTGCTTTGGGGCCCTTTGTGTGTGTGGCTGTGTGTAAAACCTGCATTATTTTCATTGAGTGAGAAAGGCTATCTGTCTCAATGTGTCAACTGTGATAATTGACAGGGGATCTTTCCAGGACAGCTCTTACCGCTTTGACCAACGTTTCACTTTTTTTTAGCCACTATGGAATTTTCCCACAATAGCTTTTTGCTCGCAACAATATCCTCATGATTGATTATCCTATTGTCACTCTGTCTATATTCTTCCCCAGGCAACATTTTATATAGTACTATACACATACTGTATAGGATCCACTTGTCTCTTGAAATTGTGATTTAAATGTCTGCGTAGACATTTATTAGTCCGACGTCCTCATTTGACTTCCTCATGCAGTGTCATCTGCCCTTCACATTGTGACTCGTCGCCTGTTTTTTGCTATCTCTCTCTGTCTCTCTCTCTCGCTATCTCGCTCGCTCTCTCTCCCGCTCTCTCTCTCGCTCTTTCTCTGTCTCAAAAGCAAGTGTGTGTGCGCATGTGTGTATACTAACCCTGACATCCAACTCAGTGTGCTGATTCAGCCTCCGCACGTGTCGACTTTCTTTGTGCTACCACTGCAGCCAAACATCTGGGTCATTCTGCATTCATTCCGTGGATGCATTTGCTTGTTTAAAGAAATTTGGTTGTCTTGGTATAGAAAGTGGAAACACAGATCTATTTTTGTTATATTTTGACAACTATGCAGAACACAGACACATTCGCAAGTGTGCTGCAAGAATGAGCAGCCCCTATATTGTACTGTAGGCTGGCTAAATACCATTTTTTTTACTAACTATTATGAGTTACAGAGAGTCGATTTCTGTACCCAAACCATCTATGACTACAAGAAATGTACAGACTTAATATGATGATGGTGAAGCATATGTTGACCAATCAGGAACCTTAATGGGAGAATTCTCACTGTGTGCTGGAATTATCCATCTGCTCTGAGGAATGCTATTTCAGTCCATGGTGTCCATCGTGTGTGCTGTATATTAGCGCACACATGGAACTGTTAAAATCGGCCTGGTTGCCTTGAAAACACTGGTGACTTTGTTTCCAAAATACTGTTGTCTTATAAAAGGAGCATTACAGAGAAAAACAAGCAAATGTATACGTGGATGATGGATAGTGTTATCATTACCTTTATTTTGAAAGAACCCTATCAACTGTTTTTTAAAAAAGAAATAATTGAACCACTGAGTGCTGTCAAACTAATCCATTTTTATGCTGGCCAGAGATGGGAAGAAGTCGTTCAACAGGTAAGTCTCGAGTCTCCTTGCCCGCAAGTCCTGAGTCAAGTCTCAAGTCCGGCACTTTGAGTTTCGAGTCCTTTCGAGTCAAAAAAATAAACACATATTTTAAATATATATTTATATATTTATTTAATATGTATATATTAGCCGGCACGGTGGGAAACTGGTTAGCACATCTGCCTCACAGTTCTGGGGACCGGGGTTCAAATCCCGGCCCGGCCTGTGTGGACTTTGCATGTTCTCCCCGTGCCTGCGTGGGTTTTCTCCAGGCACTCCGGTTTCCTCCCACATCCCCAAAACATGCGTGGTAGGTTGATTGAAGACTCTAAATTGCCCGTAGGTGTGAACGTGAGTGCGAATGGTTGTTTGTTTCTATGTGCCCTGCGATTGGCTGGCGACCGGTTCAGGGTGTACCCCACCTACTGCCCGGAGATAGCTGGGATAGGCTACAGCAGACCGCGACCCTAGTGAGGAGAAGCGGTAAAGTAAATGGATGGATGGATATTATATACTGCATTTATATCCATTCATCCATTTTCTGAGCCGCTTCTCCTCACTAGGGTCGCGGGCGTGCTGGAGCCCATCCCAGCTGTCATCGGGCAGGAGGCGGGGTACACCCTGAACTGGTTGCCACCCAATCGCAGGGCACATAGAAACAAACAACCATTCGCACTCACAGTCATGCCTACGGCCAATTTAGAGTCTCCAATTAATGCATGTTTTTGGGATGTGGGAGGAAACCGGAGTGCCCGGAGAAAACCCACGCAGGCACAGGGAGAACATGCGAACTCCACACAGGTGGGGCCGGGGATTGAACCCGGGTCCTCAGAACTGTGAGGCTGACGCTCTAACCAGTCATCCACCGTGCCGCTACTGCATTTATATATTTAATATATTTTAAATTCCATATTTATTCATCAAAACAAATTGGATAAACAAGTGCACTGAACCTTTATGAGAAAACTATGGGGCTGATCAAAATTTTTGCACCTTCAAAACCAATCGTGGGTGGGAGGGGGCTTAGTTTATTGCCCCTTCAAAACTGCTTAATAGTAGGTTTTCACTTATTCTATGAAAATACTTTTTCTCACTTTATTTCTGAAGAGACAATAAACAGACCTGTCATAAATAAGAATTTGCATCCAGTAGTGCTGCAATTAGTAATCGATTATCCTGCTGACAATTCTTTCAAAAATAATCAAGTTTAAGAATAAAATTATTTTTGCTTGGTTAAAGGCCAATTATGAATACACAAGAGAAAATGAGACATTCATTTAATAATGAACAACCAATTGTTTTCCTCTTTTAGATAATCAACTGTATTTTTATTAAATTCACATTGTGAATAAAGCAGGAAATTGCATTTTCTTGTCTATAAACATTTCTAGTAAGGCAATTTCAAACACAAGAATAAATAGATTATCAGTTTAAGATCAGTATTTTTTTCGATTGGTAAATAAAGTGAATAAAAAAATAAATACAGTACAAGACTGATTCTTGAGAACACTACACTGACTAAACTAGACTGTAATGTAAAGGAAACCCTAACCCCGTATGGATTACAGAAAATCCCAAATAAATTGAAATTTGTTTACCCAAATCTTTGTTTGCAAGATCTACGTTGTATTCATTCCTCCATGGAAAAAGAACACGGGACAAAAAAAAAAAAGTAGTGACCTTCACGGCCATGAGGAGTGTACATTTATGGATGAATACATAGTAGAAAGAACAATATTAGTTTTATCTTTGTGTTGTCATTAGATTAGTCCAGCAGCATCAGTTTTGCCTGGATGTGCCCAGATTTCAAAGAATGCTTAAAACAAGCATGCGTTTAAATGAAGTGATAAAAACTAATGATAATCATAATATTGAAGAAAATGAAAATAAATCACATATATCGGGTAGCATATTTCGTTATAATTAAGTTGCTTTGGCAGTCCTTAGATTGAGAAAATATTATTACCGGGGTACTTCCTGAGGGCAGAGAAGAAATATTTCCACTAGTGTGTGAAAATGACAAAACCATTGTTCGTTCTTTTTTTCATCATCCAAACGTAGAAAAGCTATTGGTGAGATTTAGCTGCGCCAGCAAATCCACATGGTAGTCCCCCCGAGGCCATGGAGCGGTGTGTATATCATCACAGAGAACATCATTCACGGTTCGTGACAAACACACAGATGGGAAATGAGGTGAGCGGTCAAAGGTGAGATGAGATGAGATGAGGAAGGAAGAATGGGAAAGAAAATGACACACACAACGCAAACAGGAAAATTCCATTTAAAAAAATGACTGAATAGACTTGGATGGCGGCACGGTGGGCGACTGGTTTGAGCGTCTGCCTCACAGTTCTGAGGTCTGGGGTTCAATTCCTGGCCCCGCCTGTGTGGAGTTTGCATGTTCTCCCCGTGCCTGCGTGGGTTTTCTCCTGGCACTCCGGTTTCCTCCCACATCCCAAAAACATGCATGGTAGGTTAACTGACGACTCTAAATTGCTCGTAGGTGTGTAGGTGTGAGTGCGAATGTTTATATGTGCCCTGCGATTGGCTGACAACCAGTTCAGGTTGTACCCCGCCTCCTGCCCGATGATAGCTGGGATAGGCTCCGGCACTCCCGCGACCCTTGTGAGGATAAGCGGCTCAGAAAATGGATGGATGGATGGATGGATGGATAGACTTGGATGCACATACAAACATACCTAATCTTCAAAACACTACAGAGTAGTTATTCATAGCAGTATATATACTGTGCTTGACTTATTCTCTGTCTTGGGGGAATAAAACTAGCATCAACCCTTCTGGAAATTTACTGTAGCTTAACACACACACACACACATTCTCTCTTTATTGATCAGTACCCACAGGAGCTCTGTCATTATGAGATGGAATCTAATCTAGTTGGAGTCCAAGAAGGTTGGAATACATGATAAATGGTTTATATTACTGGTGGTGTATGTACAGTATTTGTAGTTTGCAGGGGGGAGAAAAAAAATATTATTTTGACAGGGCAGTAGCACAACAGTAAAGAAATCAAGACTGTACTCTATTTTGCAAATATATATAACCTACAATTCCTCATTAATAAGTTTTTAAATACATACATACATACATACATAGATACATACATAGATACATACATACATACATACATACATAAATGCTATGTACTCAAGTTGCCCCCCCCCCCAACCACAGACATCTTGCTTTGTCTCACAGCAACGTGATAACACAATATCCGACAAAGAGAAAGGAACAAGGTCTACTTTCTTATCCTCACACTAAAACAAAAGATTATATGAGGATATAATTAAAATAGAATATATTTTAAAAGTACAAAGAAATATCTTTTTCTGTGTTTGAAGAACATCATTTTGTTGTTTACTGTGCAAAGATGGCGATAATACAAAAGACGTGAGCAAGACACTTTTCGACACTTGTACTGTATGTTGCATACAATGTGGGACCATGCAGCGTCATGACGTTCGAGTTTCATTAGTTCTTGACATTATACCATTTTGAACAGGAATAAAGAATTTTAAAATAAAGTCACCTTTTTATACCCCAATTTCACATGGCTGTTAACAATCAGTCAAGCATAACATGCAACCACTTAAATCATTTTTTTCTGTCAGGAATGCCATCTACCGGGGAATAACAATCATTGGACAACTTAAACAGTCAATTTTAATGGCCATGACTATTTTTTCTTATTGTTTTGTTTTGTTGGAAAAACAAATAAAATTCCCGTATAACACTAATACTAAAATATAATCCCAGTTATAGAGCTTCGGAAAAATGTTGGTAATTACCAATACTGGTGGTCTAATACATTTGTCAAGCACTGTATGTGTAGTGGACAAATATCCAAATACTTTTCTCCATTAATTTTATTTCACATGGTGCAAATAAATGCTGCAAAGATAGTGTGATAAATTAAACATACATATCTGGTGTAACAATAAGGAATGCATGACATGAGGTTGATAACATTGTACATCTTTGAACAGTGCTAATTGTAATGTTGTCTGCTGAATTAATGAGTCTTGTTGTTCCTTCTGTTGCCTTTCTCCAATTTTCAGTCTTTTGGGACAATTATTAACCATCCCGACAGCAAAAAAAATAATAAAGTGGAAGATCGTGTGTATTCAAGAAAATGATAATTTGATCCGTGGACTAGAAGGAACGTGTTGATGTCCCTAAATATAGCGCTTCGCAATGGATACTGTAGGAGGCTCGAGCCATAATTTGACAGGTGCAGCGGCCCCTGCTGTGATACGCTTTTCTTGTTCTCTCTGAAATGTCTCCGTTACCGCATCACTGGGATCTCTTTTAATTCCCGGCACAAACACATTGACAGTCACTCCATGTTGTGGCAATGCATGCAATGTTTATTTGATTAGACTGACAACAAACAGCTTGCTAAAAAAAAAAAAAAAAAAAAAAAAAAAAAAAGTTTCACTTTGATGCTACTGGAGATGTTAGCTCACAATTCCAATTTAAGAATTCACTCATTTAAAAAAAACAAAAAAGTTTGTTCAAAGTAAAGTCAAAAGACACTAAGGTGGACTTTCCATTCAATCACCAACATCGTAGATTTACAGATTGTATTCAGCGATCTCATGGAAATGCACTAGCATGCCAAATACCCAAGCAGCAGCATGTTCTTTTTACAACATACAAATGAATCACAACAAAAATGTAGCACAATGCCATGTTTAGAAACAATATTTCCCCCAAAACAGTATGTGGGGTTGTAGGGATTTTTTTTCAATACACAAATGAATAAGTTAAAACAAACAAACAAACAAAAAAAACCGATGGGATCAAAGAAGAAAATACCTAAACGAAAACACAGCTACCCAGTTGTAGCTAGGGCTTGCAGTTTACTGAACTGATGTCAGGCATTTTGATGACACAACCATAGAGTTCTTTATTTATTTATTCATTTATTTTGGGGTATGACTTTTGAGGCACACACTACTCACAAAATTAAAATTAGGGGTTTGAGGTGATGTTCCAGGATGAAACTAACTAAACTAACTAAAATGCACAAAACCTTTACATGTAAACTTAATCTGACTTTCTCTAAACTTGTGAATGCACCTTTGAATGTCCAACTGTTCAGTGTTTCAGTACTTTTTGCACAACTTGCTCTTCTCTTTAACAAGGAGCTAAATAGCGAAATTCAAAATAATTGTTTACATTACCGACAGCGTCCACTTCTATGCCTTTCTATGACTCTTCCACTCGCTCTGTATCGCTGTTGCAACCTGCTGGTGCAATGAACGAAAAGTTCATTGCTCTATTCCCCCTGAGAACATCTTGTTTTAATGGCAAGGGACTGTTGATCAATTATTAGGTGTTGTCTTAGTCTCATGATATCAAAATGTGAACAGCATTATGAAGAGGGCTATGTAATTACCAATTCTAATTGAACCAGGTTGTTTAACGGTTGATTCGTGGCTCAAACACTTTTTTTTCCTTTCAGCTCCTTGTTACAAAACAGCAACTTGTGCAAAAATAAAACATTAAAAATAAATGTTTAAACACTGTCAAATTAGGTTCATCCTGAAATTTCACCCAGAAGCCAAGTATCCCTAATTTTTTGTGGGTAATGTATTTTTTTAAAAATGGTGTCCTGAGAAAAGCCATCAGTTGATCTAATAATTGAAGTAAGATCAATGTTCATTATTGTGTCTATGCAATGTAGTTTGAATAAATGACACCCGAATTTCATTTACTTTCCAGTCAAAATGAATATAAATGGTGCTTTGAGATACGACTGACCATCATTTGGCCATTTTTTTGCTTTGACTTGTGAGACAAACTTTGAGATATGACCACTGCATGAGCAGTGAAGTCAACTCAACTCGCTTCACAATAAGCAGCAGTTTGACAGAAAGGGAACAATTCTTTATAAAGAGGCTTCAAGCTGTTTAATACCACGTCCAGTGGAGGTTTATTGTCAAACTAAACATAAGAGAAAATTACACATTTGCATTTCAAACAACCATGCAACTTTGCCTGCCGCTATCTGAATGCAAAATGCCACAGGTAGGCTCATGAATTTCATAGATAGTACGGGTGTTATGATCCTTCACCCAATAGATATTTGAACACAAACGGTGCGTCAATACATGCAGCCAGACAATATAACAATTCTCACAGGCATATTTTCTTTATACTCTCCAAAAAACAACTACTATTACTGCAATTTAGGGAGTCTTCTTCATTTGTGTCTCCAAGACTGTATTATATTGCCCCCCTGTGGCCAAGTCGCTTACTCCAGGAGTCGCAAATAATTAGACATGATGCAGAAACTGTTTTATTCTTTACATTCATCCATCCATCCATTTTCTGAGCCGCTTATCCTCACTAGGGTCGCGAGCGCGCTGGAGCCTATCCCAGCTGTCATCGGGTAGGAGGCGGGGTACACCCTGAACTGGTTTCCAGCCAATCGCAGGGCACATACAAACAGACAACCATTCGCACTCACAGTCATGCCTTCGGGCAATTTAGAGTCTCCAATTAATGCATGTTTTTGGGATGTGGGAGGAAACCGAAGTGCCCGGAGAAAACCCACGCAGGCACGGGGAGAACATGCAAACTCCACACAGTCGGGGCCGGGGATTGAACCCGGCTCCTCAGAACTGTGAGGCTGACGCTCTAACCAGTCGTCCACCGTGCCGCTCTTCACATTCAATGTAATTCTATTTTATTTAAATATTATTAGTAAGTATATGCTTTATAAATTAATTATAGTGTGCTATTTTCCTTTTGTCAGAATCATCTTTATCAGAATCATCATTATTTATTTATTCATTTATTTATTTATTTATTTATTTGTATTTGTTTATTTTGTTTGGTTTTTGTGTAGGCTGGAACGGAATAATGGCATTTCCATTCTTCTCAGTAGGGAAATATGATTCAATACATGATCGTTTTGAGTTAAGAGTGTGCTCACAGAACAAACTCCTATCTCAAAGCACCACAGCACTATAAAATGAATAAATTATAGGCTACTGTATACAAAACATAAACATAGAACATAATGTCTTTAGTTTCATAAAATGAAGTCTTTTGTAGACAAATGGATTTCATTTCTTTTTGTCCAAAATCATTCGTTGGCATTACCTCAATTTTCAAATCAGCACCATGGAGAGAGCGAATACACTGCTGACGCTACCGCATCTCAGCAGCAGGGGGACAAGCAGCCCATTTGTGAGACAAGAATATAGTTGGGGATTGACCGAGGGATCATAGAAGATACATACACGGAGGGAACAATCTCGTTGACAGTGTCGGTTGTGGGAAGGTGTGTTAGTAAGCGCTAAATGAGGAGGTGCAGAGAGAGAGAGAGAGAGAGAGAGAGAGAGAGAGAGAGAGAGAGAGAGAGAGAGAGAGAGAGAGAGAGAGAGAGAGAGAGAGAGAGAGAGAGAGACTCCAAGCTACTGATATATGGTGAGAACAGCAGTAGAATACAAACCCCTTGGCTTCTGGTTGCAGCTGGATTTTTCTAGTTCTGCAAACACACATGCACACGCATGCACATGCACACACAAGTGCACCCCACAGGGCGGGAAAGCACCAGTCGGAGGCAACCCATTCAAGCCTGCGATCCTGCATAGTCGTCAGTTACATGTCCCTGTGTACTGCCCCCCCCCCTGAAGTACGGATGGTTTCATCTGATGCAAGCTCGATCCTTAAATTAAATGCATCTGTCTTCATTTTAGGGGACGCCACATGTTCACTTAAGAGAGACATGCGCCATTGAATGAATTAATGAAAGTCAAATAACTAAAGTCATTTCAACTTATCATCAAATGTCACCCTCTGTGTGATGGCACGTCCCAATCCAAACATTTATTTTCCTCCTATTTCGAGCTCTCACCATCAGTCGCTCTCTCCTCTTCGTTCTCTCTGTTTCTGGTTTCTTTCCACTTCGCTCTCATGGCATTTCTAAACACCGTTATTGCTCAGACGAAATTGTTCAGACAAAATTGTATTCAAGACATAGACGGCACTTCTGGTTGTTACTATGGTTACCAGCAGCTCACCAAATGGTACGGCATTTCCAATCAAATCAACAGCAACCTTATTGAAAGCTCGGCGGAAACGTGATTGTACTTGTTAGAATTAGTGCTGCGTTTTCAAGTGTAAACGAATCTGTAGTCTTTTGGGGGTGTTCCAAATGGTTGAGAGTGCAATGAACAAGTTCAATGTCCATTTAACCAACTTTCAAACAAAATAATGCTAAAATTATAATCATGGACGTTTCCAATCCAAAATTAAAATGGCACTCAGTAGCGTGCCAAATTGCCAACCTCTGCCGAGATGAAGAATTTATATCAATAAGATGTATTTTCCGCTCATGGGTTATTGGTAGTGTAATTTGCATAATGACTCACAAAAAGTACTTCTTATTTAAATAATTCAAATTAATATCATTTGAGAACTTTGGGGGACGTTTTGTAGGAGCAGTCAGTGAGCTATTACAATACAATCATGCCATTTGGATTAATTATGAGCAAATGGGAGAAAGTAAAAATATACTTCTCTATCTACAGTTTGATTAGAATTTTCTCCAAAATGTCATGGGCTATTAATTCACCCTTACCCACCCACAAAGGTTCATAGAAATTGGCTGTGTATTTTTTCCCCCCTCACCAATAACAAACCTACATCTCGGTTCATCGCTTGCCAAACTTAAATATTAATTGTTTATGTGTTGATATTTGTTTTGATCATCTCTTCTAAGGTATAAATGAAATTAAAACTATGTAATAATTTGACCTAAAAAAAACCAAAACAAAAAACAAAAAACAGTTTAAAAGCCAGTTGGATGGTACACAGGATTGCAATTTTCTCTAATTGTCTTTCTGTCATTGCCATGGCGAACCCTGGATCACCGACTCATTTCAAAATTTGGTGGACCAGCTAGCACACCTCTCATGCTCTGTAAACGCCAGCATCAACATGATGTTTCAAAGTTGTGTTGTTGTAGTAATTGGTACAATACCAATTACTAAACAGTATATAAAGTCCTAACGAAGCAACCGCAAAGCCTAACGTGTTCTTAGGCTGTTTACATACAAACACATTTGCCGCTTTTTACATCGAGCAACACCTATGAACTGTTCGTCAGAATTCTTCAAAGGGTGACTAGTATATTTTAGTGGGCTGGGCAGTGTGAAAAGTGTGGCTGTTGACAAAGTGGGATAATGCGAGACCCACATTCTCCATGTGTTCAACACCACGGACAACTAAAACTAGTAATATTACTGAGCAGTTTTTTTTTTTTTAAATACCGTAACTACACTATACAACAAAACAACATAATTACTTGATGGATTGGTTTTAGGCTGTTAAATACATGAATTAAAGCCGAAGACATTTTGAGTGACCCTTGCATCGTTCGATTTTTCTGAACGGAGTCCACGGAGGCCAAAGTTTGGACACCCCTCCTTGAAACATAGCCTGTGCCGTTAATAAAGGTTTTATCTCGGAAATGGTTTAGTTCCGTTCTTTAAGAGGAATATTTTGAAATCAGAACTTGGACGTAACCTGCCTCAGAACTGATTGTGTTTGACTTTGCTGGCTCCCCTGTATAGTTTAGATGTGGTCCATGGTTATGCAGTGGCTCATTTGCTTGACTTCTGGGCAGGAAGCATGGGACAATGGATAAGGTGGATGTTTGATGATGGTCATGTTAGAGGTTATCATATGTGTTCATATCACCATATGTTACTGTATGTGAATGAAAGTCCAAGCGAAAGAAGCAACAGTTAAGAAGGCCGATGAATCATCTACTCAAAAAGAAGCAGAGGGGCGTTAGCCGAAGACCCAGGAAGTAGATCTAGCCGGGTATACCCCTTAAGTTCATTTCTCTCTCTCTCTCTCTCTCTCTCTCTCTCTCTCTCTCTCTCTCTCTCTCTCTCTCTCTCTCTCTCTCTCTCTCTCTCTCTCGTGATCACTCGCTGCCAGACCTCTGAACCTTTCTCTGCCGCTCGCTCCCTGACTAATTCATTAAGTTCCCTCTGTCAGATTTGCTCTGTGTCTCCCGGTCGAGTCATCGTGTGAGTCATCCGCTTGATTTCTCTCATTTCTCAATCGTGCACTTTCCATCTCGTCTCCCTCAACGGCCGCCGGCTGCCATCAAATTTAGTGATAAAAGAAACAAATGGGTGGCATTTTTCACTTAGTAGAAACACATAGGGCAGTGATTCTCAAACGTTTCATAATAAGCATCACCTCAAAAAGTATTTGGCTCTCCAAGTACCACAACAATGACCAACATTAAAATACAGTATGGTATGTAGTAGGTCCAAGTATTTATGAAAACTAAAGCAGAACCTTTATTCCTAAAAAGTATATTTTACATTGTTAGCCGCTTTAACAGGATGGACAGTTTGAACAGTAACAGGGCACTATGTTGGAAAATAAATAAACTGTACTTAAATATTGATTCAATCAAGATGTATTGCAATTAAAATTCAGATAATTGTACATAAATAAATGTTTTGAAAACAAACTGTTCTAAAAGATTAAATGTAAATGTCTTGTACTGAAAAGTTAAATACAACTGAATGGTACTTAATGAATGAATTTACTGGAAAAAAAAGTTCAAGCCACTATAACATGAATAGTATAAACATTTGATGCAGTGATTCTTTTACGTACCAATAGAGGAAGACCATGTACCACTATTGAGAAATAATGATGTAGATAAAGGGACGTGTGTGTGTGTGTGTGTGTGTGTGTGTGTGTGTGCAGGTGTGTGCAAGTGTGTGTGTGTGCCTATGTGCGTACATGTGTGTGCATACGCGTGTGTGACAGGTTACGAGATGTCAGCTATGTCAGGGACGGCCAGCGTGAAACAATCTGACAGCTGATTGGCAGACGGTCTGGCAGCATTCGTCTGGCCAAACACTGACGATATCGTCAGGCTGTCAGTGTGTGTCCATTCAGAGCAGCTTTTTTTTGTTGTTCTTTTTTTTTTCTTTACATGTGTAGAGTCCACTCACATTTGCAAAATAGTACCCTAAATGCGCTCCTCAACACACCCTTCCTTGAGCCGACACCTTATCGTGGTGGAGGGGTTTGTGTGTCTCAATGATCCTAGGAGCTAAGTTGTAGCTCCAGCACTGCCCAGCGACCCCGGTGAGGAGAAGCAGCTCAGAAAATGGATGGATGGATGGAAAATCAATGGAATTTTAATTTGATAACATTATAGTTAAAAAAAAACCTTAAAGTTAAACAAATAACTTTATTGGGTTGACATTTCAAGTGAGGATTAGACAGGGATTGAATGTATGCATTTAAAACATTTCATTATTTGCATTACTTATTTTTATGAAATATATATATCATATTATGATTATATGTTGTATTATATTACATATTATATTAAACTATATTACATTACTGCGATTGGCTGGCAACCAGTTGAGGGTGTACCCCGCCTCCTGCCCGATGATAGCTGGGATAGGCTCCAGCATGGATGGATGGATGGATGGATATATTACATTATATTACATATTCTGTAAAATTGACTTTTTATTTGCTTTTCTACAAATATTTGAGTCTGTGGTGTGCCTGCACACCCATCAAGTGTGAAATTAAACACCCGTTTGAATCTTTTGTCATTACCGAAAATATGTCTGTGCGCAAACACTTCAGAATTTTGCCCCGCTGTGAAGTACCAGTGCAGCTATTTTCATAATACCGCACCCACACCAAATTTTTCTGCCTACGACTTGGTAGCTTGGCTGGAAAATGATATACTATTTTCAAGCAAAGGCCGGAGTACAGCTGCCAATCATGGCACATACTAGAATGTTGTTGACGTGGGCTCGGGAGTGTTCTCGTCACTCAGGGCTGCTCGAGAACAAGCGGCCGTCCGCAAATTTCAGCGGACCAAAGGTGGGTGTGAAAAGTATGTTACAATTCAGGATCCTTGGGGTATTTTGAAGAAAGCAAATCACAGACATGTTGTCAACACACCTGGGAAGCATTTTCAATTGGGAAAATGTCTCCTTTAATATTATATTTTCCAGGAGGGGTATTGCTGTGATCACAATTTGTTGGTTTGATTGTCAAGCAAAAACTAAACAGTATTTGTACTGTCCGTCGTTACTGTCTACTTAATTGGGCCAAGTAGGAGCAGCTGAGCAGTTGGAAATGCACCTTCGGGACTGGATTAGAACAGTACGACCATGAAGTTCAGGATTTTTCACGTTTGTTTCACTTTTGTTTGGTCTTGGCCGTGGTCTGTGCTCAACTGAGTGCTTTTATGTTTTGCTTTACTTTTCATTAAAATGGGGATTTTCCACCATGGAGAAATCACAAATCTACAGCGGAGGTATAAACTTCCATTACTCACCTGAAAAGGTTAAACATTTGAGTTGTTAGTGATATTACATGAGTCATTTACCATTTTCATTCTGTGTTGTGAGTCACCATTTAGTGTGCGTTTTCATTTAAAGATCAGGCTTCCTATTTCTGGCAAGATGTACTACACTGGTTGACTCCTTTCCGACACTCACGCACACAGAATTCTAGTTCTGACTCACTAATTCTTCCGACTTTGAATTCAGTTTTGAGAAGAAGAAAGACAGATCAATGTGTGGCTCTTTGATTTGAACACCCACAGGGAGACAGGAAGAGGCTGTGTGGGGGCAGAGACACAAAAGACCACGCTGCCTTTTTCCTTTTTAAAGCAGTTTTGTGCAGCGCTGCAGTGCAGTGATGCGCTTGAATTCACTCCAGCTGCTGAATTTCCTACAGAGCATCCACAAAATGTCTGCTGCATTCAGAGATAGAGAACTTCCATTAACAGTTTATATATTTTTTTGTCTAACCTGCTGACAAAGTACTTTGAAAGTTCAACGGGTTCCCTCCACCAAACCACGTTTATAACTGAAGAATGAGCACTCGGAATGAATAAAAACTAATGCTTAAAGGAGCCATAGAGCGCCGTTTCCCACTATTTATTGTCTTGATAAAATATCTACGAATGAGTCACATATGGATCTCTCTTAACTGTCTAGTTGAAAACAACTGGTTTTCCAGGGACTGTCCTGTTTCATGCAAATGAGACACATCTCACTCTGCCAATCTCTATTGCAGGATACTGTATGCCAAGTTAACGTGAATACAGCTTTGCGTTACCATGGCGACCAGTGCTGGAGCTTGGGGGTGGCTACTACTTGCACATAATTGGCCTCGAGTGAAAATTTTACTTCTAAAGGGGAAAAAAAAGATATTAACGCATGTTGTTTCTTACCACTTGCTAATTGGTGTGTGGATCTGTGCATGTGGTACAGTGAGCAGACAAACACAAAAACCCCGCCCTGTCGACAACTTCGTCAAAGAATTGCATATCTGTCAACTGATATCAGTATGTGCATCCAACAACGTAGCTCATTGTAGTTAAAACCATTACGTGGCTATTGTCCAGACATTTCCTAAACAGTCACACCAACTGAAAACTCGCCTTTCGATTCAAAGAGCATCCATGCATAACTTTCAGCCTACACGTTTTGCACAAAGGAAATTTGTGATCTCAAAGCCTTGTTGCCAGCTGTTTATTGATGTTTGTCATGTTTAATTAAGAGAGAGGGAGAAAGAGATATATACAGATAGCTGTGGCCGCAGACAGACATACAAACAACAGAGATAATTTAAAAAGAGTTAACTGTATTACAATTTAGTTTAATTCTTTTTATTTGGATTAAATTATTTAGTTATTTTGATGCCAAAGCCAGAAGGAAAAACAGCATGACCACAAACATTTTGCAGAGAATGTCAAGTGCCTTTCACAATAAAGTCTTGAAACAGAAACAAACATGCAATAGTTTTTTATTATTTATTTTACAGCATTCTGGCAAACATTCTGTTCTGGGCTTAGTAGAAGTAGAGGAGAAAGTTATTTTCTGTGTTTTTTTTCCTTCATTTTATACATAATTTTGGCAATACTGTAGGTCCCTTTTTTGGGTTTGAGCACCTGCCCCAAAAAAATCTATGCACGCGCCTGCTACATCTCTGTTTAGGTTTTGTCTTTGACATGATAGTGATGTCGTCCAACCACTGCTTGAAAATGGCGAACCTTCCCCCAGCCCGGTTGGTAGCTTCCAAGTCATTGATGGAGAACGTCACATGTTACGTCACAACCAATTTGACCAAAATCTGAATGGCTTGCTTCAAAAGACTTTTTTTTTTTGGGGGGGGGGGGGGGGGGGGAGCTTAGGCAGCTCACAAAAGGAATTACTTGATCACACTTGATGGGTGGGCCTGTACTCCACACTTGATGGGTAGGCAGGTACTCCAGAGACCCAACTATTTTTATACAAGAAATGTGAAGGTTTTGGATTTTATTACTTTAAATAACACCACTTCAGCATCACGTTTGATTAATTTCCCCTGAATCACCATTGTTATTGTCATCAGGTCATATCACGCCTCCTCCAGAAATGACATTTTTTAGGCTTCTGAGTAGCTAAAATCCATCCGTCCATCCATTTTCTGTAACGCTTATCCTCACTAGGCGGGGTACAACTTGAATTGGTCGCCAGCCAATTGCAGGGCACATATAAACAAACAACCATTCATACTCACATTCACACAATTTAGAGTCTTCAATTAACCTACCACGCATGTTTTTGGGATGTGGGAGGAAACCAGAGCGCCCGAAGAAAACCCACGTAGATACGGGGAGAACAAGCGAAACTAAAATGTCCTTCCAAAAGGTGGGGTTACAGCATCTGGCCAGCTGTTGCATTGGCATGCTCTTGAGCACAACCAGGGAATATGTTTAAGATTATGGTTCTCGTCATACTACATAGTGTAAAGCTTTTAGATGTTTTGACGATGGTATGCTTGTTTTGAATTAAATAATCATAGTAAATTACAAATGTAAATGCTGTAAATTTATTTATTATCCTATTCATAGTTTAACATTTAATGAATATTATTTTTATTCTATATCTACAAATGAAAACGTTGTGGTGGTGGTGATTTTCATTTATTATCAAACTGCCTTCTACCATCTGAAGAACATATCTAGAGTGAAGGCTTGCATGTGTCAAGCAGACCAGGAGAAGCTCATCCATGCTTTTATCTCAAGTAGACTTGACTATTGTAATGGTCTTCTGACTGGACTCCCTAAAAAGAGCATGAAACAGCTGCAGCTCATTCAGAATGCTGACTAGAACAAAGAGGTCAGAGCATATTACTCCAATTCTAAAGCCTTTACACTGGTTTCCAGTCAGCTTTAGCATAGATTTTAAAGTTCTGCTACTGATCTATAAATCACTAAACTGTTTAGGTCCTGAATACATCAATGAAATGCTAATGGAATATAAACCCGGTAGGGCTCTGAGATCGACAGACTCAGGTCAAACAGTCCAAAGCAAAAATGGTGAGGCAGCATTTATCTATTATGCTGCACACAAATGGAATAAGTTGCCAACAGAAGTGACGTCAGCCCCAAGTGTGCATGTTTTTAAGTCCAGGTTAAAAAGTCTTCTTTTTCCCTTTGCGTTTTAGAGCATTATCACTTTTAAATGATATTTCTTAAACTGTACGCTGTTTTAATTGTATTTTTCTCTCTCTTTGTTTTAAATGTTTATTAGCTGTTTTTTGTCTTTGTTTTTAAATGCTTTTAATCATATAAAGCACATTGAGTTGCCTTGTGTATGAAATGCGCTATATAAATACATTTGCTTTGCTTTACTTATGAATTACTTAATTGAAATCTTAATTAGGCGGCACGGTGTCCGTCTGCCTCACAGTTCTGAGAAGCGGGGTTCAATCCCCAGTCCCGCCTGTGTGGAGTTTGCATGTTCTCCCCGTGCCTGCGTGGGTTTTCTCCGGGCACTCCGGTTTCCTCCCACATCCCAAAGACATACATGAATTGGAGACTCTAAATTGCCCGTAGGTGTGAATGTGAGTGTGAATGGTTGTTTGTTTGTATGTGTCCTGCGATTGGCTGGCAACCAGTTCAGGGTGTACCCCGCCTCCTGCCCGATGATAGCTGGGATAGGCTCCAGCACGGCCGTGACCCTTGTGAGTATAGGCGGCTCATGAAATGGATGGATGGATGGAAATCTTAATTACAACACACATATGTGACAAAAGAAAAAAGTCTGATTTAGACTAGCCATTTCTTAACATTTCACATGCTTGCTTCTAATGTACATTACATGTTGTTGTAGTGAATGTGATGAATGAGAATGATTAGTCTCATCTGATTCTCGTCCACCTTCCCACCCGTGTCGCGTCTTCCTGATTCATCCTCATTTATTATTCATTCGTGTTGAGTTGAAACCACAAACTGCGACTTTTGAACATATGAATAGAAGTAAATGACAAATATCTCAACGTTTGCTGTTCGCTGAATGGCAAAATCACGCAAAAATCCTTCCAATTTATTTTGGATTATCTCCACTAAATAAACATTGTTTTAGTCCTTTATTTTGCACATGCTCATCATTCAATGTGGCAGCAGTATCTAGTTTGGGTCAATTAATGCTCTTCTCACAGGATTGGCAGTTGCAATTACAGGATGCTGTTGGTGTACAGCCAATAAACAGGAGATTAATTACGCATTCTCAATCAGCATTTATTAGAGGCTACTCAACAGCTGCAAGCATCTAAAAAGAGAGAAACTTTGTAGTCTTCCAAATTTCTTTTACCTTGGAAGTCCCATTGAGGGAATTCACTACATTCCTCAGTCACATCGTCCCTTCACTTTTAAGATTCAACTGTCTCAGAATCACACATGGTGTTCCAGTGGGGGGTCTCTCATTTCTGTGTGTATGTGTGTGTGTGTTGTAATGCATTTAATCATCCACATAGCTCAGGGCATATCCCCTCTATGACCCACTTAAAGACAAAATGATGGAGAGAGTTGGAAATAGGGAAAAGTGGGACAGTGAAACTTGGAGGTACTACACGCCCACACTCGCCATCACATATTTTCTTCATAAAAAGTGCATTATGGCCCTGAAGCAATCATGAGCTGCCTATGTTCCCTTGTAGAGCTGTTTGCGATGTCGATCGACACAGAGAGATAGACACAAGTACTGTTGCTCGTACATGCAAGTGCATGTTTTGCAGCTATTCATTTTTAAGAGGAAAGATATGAGTAAGGGGGAGTTTAGAAAGGCACGAAAGAGGATGAAAAATAGGAAAGGCAGTTGGTGCCTGATGACATTCCTGTGGATGTATGGAAGCACCTCGGAGAGGTGGCTGTGGAGTTTTTGACCAGCTTCTTTAACAGAATTCTAGCTGGTGAGATAATGCCTGAGGAATGGAGGAAAAGTGTGCTGGTGCCCATTTTTAAGAACAGTGGTGATGTGCAGAGCTGTGGGAACTATAGCAGAATAAAGTTAATGAGCCACACTATGAAGTTATGGGAAAGAGTAGTGGAGGCGAGAGTGAGGACAGAATTTAGTATTTCCGAGCAACAGTGTGGTTTCATGCCTAGAAAGAGTACCACAGATGCATTATCTGCCTTGAGGGTGTTGATGGAAAAGTACAGAGAAGGTCAGAAGGAGCTACATTGTGTCTTTGTAGATCTAGAGAAAGCCTATGACAGAGTACCCAGAGAGGAACTGTGGCACTGCATGCGGAAGTCTGGAGTGACAGAGAAGTATTTTAAAATAACACAGGACATGTCTGAGGGCAGCAGAACAGCGGTTAGGTGTGCTATAGGTGTGACAGAGGAATTTAAGGTGGAGGTGGGACTGCATCAGGGATCAGCCCAGGGCCCCTTCGTGTTTGCAGTGGTGATGGATAGGCTGACAGATGAGGTTAGACTGGAATCCCCGTGGACCATGATGTTTGCAGATGACATTGTGATCTGCACTGAAAGCAGGGAGCAGGTGGAGGAACAGTTGGAAAGGTGGAGGCATGCACTGGAAAGCAGAGGAATGAAGATTAGACAAAGTAAGACGGAATATATGTGCATGAATGAGAGAGGGTGGAGGGGGAAGAGTGCGCCTCCAGGGGAAGAGCTAGCAAGGGTGGAGGACTTTAAATACTTGGGGTCAACAGTCCTGAGCAATGGAGAGTGTGATAAGGAAGTGAAGAAACGGATCCAAGCATGTTGGAAGGGGTGGAGGAAGGTGTCAGGTGTGTTATGTGACAGAAGAGTCTCTGCTAGGATGAAGGGCAAAGTTTATAAGACAGTGGTGAGGCCAGCCATGATGTACGGATTAGAGACAGTGGCACTGAAGAGACAACAGGAAGCACAGCTGGAGGTGGCGGAAATGAAGATGTTGAGGTTTGCTCTCGGAGTGACCAGGTTGGATAAAATTAGAAATGAGCTCATCAGAGTGACGGTCAAGGTTAGATGTTTTGGAGACAGTTAGAGAGAGAAGACTTTGATTGATTTGGACACGTCCAGAGGAGAGGGAGTGAGTAAGAGAGCCAGGCAAGAGAGCTAGAGGAAGACCAAAGAGAAGGTTGATGGATGCAGTGAGGGAAGACATGAGGGCAGTTGGTGTTAGAGAGGAGGATGCAGAGAAAAAAAAGGATGACACGCTGTGGCGACCTCTAACGGGACAACTTGCCGTGTTTCTCTTGGGTTTGGAAAATAGTTTTTTTAATGTTGATATATATATATATATATATATATATATATATGTATGAACTTTATTTGGCCAAAAAAAAAAAAATTGAAGGCCGTGCAATGCCAAAGAAACATGTAACACTATCGCCATTTTAGCCTATCAGAATCCAGAAGAAAGCCATTTCAAGAAAAGACATGATATGACATGATGATAACACTGATATTGATTCAGGAGAAACTAATCAAACGTGGAACTGACAATCAAGGAAAAGGAGGAATCATACGTGTGCCGTGACAGTGGAGGCACTCCTGAATACACCACTTTAATCTGACATTAACAAAACTATAAATACATAAGGTTAATGTAAGGAGATAATGGTGAAAACTTGAGTGTCATAAAAATATATAGAGTAGACAATGTTAAAGGGCAACACACCCCGCAAATAACATAAAAATAAGTGCACGTTTAAATATAAAACGCCCTTGAGAATTAGTGCCATATATAAAGAAGAAAACTGAAATAGTAGTTATATAGTAAAAAATAGGTGAAGAATAAATATAATGATGGTGTGACCTTTGAGAGCTCAGAATCTACATAGAAATGAAAATTATTAAAGTTATTTAATAGATGTACAAGATTTTATTTTTTTTAATATCCAAGAAATTCTTATTTTCACCAGTCTTGTGTCTCATTTTAACATCCAGAAATGACATTTTGCACTCAGCAGCACTCTAGCTGAATAAACCAAATGCATGTACACGTCACTGGCAGAAGCATTAGGCTTTGCACGCAATTTTTGACATCATTCGTTTGCAAAATATTTGAAGTCATGGTGCAACGAATGATCTGAGAGTGCTAACATTTTTTTACATAAGTAAGGGCTCTTGAGAGACTGAGCTTAGTGGGACCAAATTGTAATCAGAATCAGAATCAGAATCATCTTTATTTGCCAAGTATGTCCAAAACACACTAAACTAACAAGAAACAGTAATTTTAACACTCAGTTATGTATGTTGAAACCCCAACTGGCCTGTTAGGTATACGGACTCTGATTGTGATGACTACTTCACATGTAGCAAAAAAATAATAATCATAATAATAAAAAGGTCCTGCAAGCTTTCAAGTGCCTATTGCATAAAATCATAATGGGAAAAGGGAATGTGCTGAGTAAGGTGACAAAGAGAACAAAGTCGACTGAAAGGAAGACTAGGTTAACTTTTCTTGAAAGATGTGAAATAAAAAACAGACAGTAGAAAAGAGGATACTTGTGAAATAATAGAGTAAAAGAAAAAATACAGAAAGGAGACACGTGACGGGAAGAGTTGTAATGTAGCAAAAGCCCCCAAAATTGCCAGTTTGAATCCCTCCTGAGCCGAGCCAGCTCGCCCATTAGGCAAATGCTGAAGGCGCAGTGGACTCCGAGGGCCGCCACAAAATCAGGAAAATAATCACCTTACTATACTTTAATTGTAATCAAACAATTTTTTTCCAATCAACTCTTTAAATGAAAAAGCTGACATAGATTCAAATGTAATGCAATTTCCAATTAATTTAGCACAGGGTACTGTTGAGTTGATAACTTGCTTATGAGCAACTAATGAATACTCAATTTTATATCTCCTAATTATCATTTCACTGTAATGACAAATTTTTCTATAATCTAATGTGCATATCTGAAAAAAATAATTGTTGTATATGTTTGTATAATAGATATTATGTATCTTGTAGGTTTTTCCACTTTCAATTTTTAATTTTAATAATTAATTTACATTTTATTTTATTATATGTTGTATTATTTATTGCTCTTGATTGGGAGGCATGTTATCTTATTAATTAAAGACAATGTTAAAAAATATCGTTAGCCTAATAGTATACAAGCCTGCATATTCACGGTTCGACATTCACAGATTTACTATTTGGGGCGAACTCCTTCCCTGTTATTAATTGTTAACAAAATGTCATAATATCAATAAAAAATAACATCGTGCTTGCTAAAAATATATATATTTTTTTTTTCTTTATGTCTGTGTAGATTTTCAGTCATTCAGGTCATGGTAATCCTCAAAGGGTTTATCAAGGCAACTGGACTGCTCTAGTTTGTTGATTTTTTTACATTTCTTCTGGTTTTCTGAAAATATAAAAAGATCACTCATGTAATTTTGCTATTAGGCTAACTAATTCTATTTGATTTATTTTTTAAGCCCATGTAAATTACTAATGGAGGGGGCCGCCATACAAGCCTCACCAAGAGTGCCAGCATTGACCTGAGGTCTAAGGAACAAATTGCCACCGATACACCAGCTTGGAGAAGAGAAACTTGGGATGGCATAGATTCATACAAGAAGGCCAAGAAACAGCAGGTTGAAGAAATATGTAAACCAAGACTTGAAAAATTGAACCAATCCCGTCCACATCCACAATATCATGTGATGTCTGCCCACAACTACTAGGACTAACTGGGATGAGAGATAAAAAACGTTCTTTCTATAGCTCATAATAGGGAATGTGAGATTACTCACCAACGAACAAACTAATAGATCTTAGAGAACGGCATTGTTTATTTACATTCAACCATCAGCTGCTGCGGCCAACGCGAGTGACATTATGTGTGCTGATGTAGCGAGATTACAATTTTAGCATCCCTGCACACTCGTAGTGCTCTGTGGAGAAAGTAATCATGTTCCTCTCTCTCATCTGCTACCTACTTAACATGTAGACCGTGCAAGGAGACGGAATAAAAACTCGGGATCTCCTGTATGCCAATGTGAAATAAACATGCAGCTCATCTAAACCTCATCTGTGGAATCCACAACATCATTTATCTTGAGACCACCAGACAGTAGGTAGCTAAAATAAGGACTGTGACAGTTTGATCTCAAAGACAGAGAGGAGGCATTGCAGTAGTGTTTACATGTCACTGACTGTATTTCTTTTAGTAGTTTTTATTTAAAATTATTATTATTTATTATTATTATTAGCAATAATAATTTATATATATATATATATATATATATATATATATATATATATATATATATTTGTAATTTGGATAATAATAATATTAATAATTAATAATAATATTATTATTATTATTATTATTATTATTATTACCAGCCAATCGCGGGGCATATATAGACAAACAACCATTCGCCCTCACATTCACACCTACGGACAATTTAGAGTCTTCAATTAACCTACCACACATGTTTTTGGAATGCAGGAGGAAACTGGAGTACCTGGAGAAAACCTACGCAGGCATGGGGAGAACAGGCAAACTCCACACAGGGGAGGCCGGATTTGTCTTCAGAACTGTGAGGAAGATGTGCTAACCAGTCATCCACCGCGCCACCTTATTATTATTATTATTGTGTGTTTTATTTCCAATCTTCATGTACATCAGTTTATATCATCTGTGGTCGATTTTTAAAGTAATCTATGAATAAAGTTGAGTTGAGTGAAGTTGAGAAGTATGTAGAAGAGTGTGGATAGGAAAGGAGGTGGAGTTGTTGTATTATTAATTGAAGCAAGATGTCCTGAAGAAGTGGAGCGAAGCCTTTGTCCATTAGGAGCTGGTTCCTGCTGTTGGTCCCGCTCGCTTTATTTTATTTTTTTCTGATTTTTTTTCTGATGAGTCACTGCATTCTCTCTAGCTCTAGGTATCTATCTGAGAACTTTGCTTTCTTTTTGGTTCATTCCGACAACACTTTTTAAGAATTGGATCCATGGATTGGATCCATGTCAAAGTTGCGCATCAGTCACAACAGTGGACGCTTCTGCGCTGTCCCAAATACTGTCTCTGACTTGTCAGCCATTGCAAATCCAAAATCATTTCCTCAATACCAAGAAGGAAGTCCAGAAGTTCAGCGCAGGGAAGGAGGATTCTTCTCTACCTTGCCTTCTTTCTATTCGTATTATTACCTTGTAATTTTAATTCAGTGCAAGAGTCCAGTAAGTGGATGGTCATGTAGTGTTGTCAAGAAGCAGAAAACAATATTTACATGATTTAATGTCCAGTTAAATTAATAATGTTTTTGTCAGCCTTAATTCCAGAGGTCCCTGAAGGCACCATATGCCTATCCGTTACATCTGTATGCAACTATGCATATGTTACAGTCGCTGGTAGAGCAAGGAGGTGAGCGTTGTGCATGAGTATGAACGCAGTGAGCAGTGAGAATTAGCTAGGAGCGACACGTGTGGGACAAGAGAGACTTATTGTTTTGTTTTTGGCACAGTGTCATGGTCTGTGTTTTAGATTGGTTAGTTTAGTTTCATGTTTTCCTGTGTCCCGTGTTGTTCATGTCTTGTGTGCTCATTTAGTTACTGTGTCCACCTGTTCTCGTCAACCTTCTACCTTGTGTCGACCAATCAGCTCACACGTCCAGGTGTTCCTCGCTGTCTCGTCAATATGTTTGTATTTCGTTCCCTGGTTTCTTTCAGTGCTTGTCAGTTATATCACTCGTAATGTCTTGTTTCCTGTTTTGGGCTTACTCAAGTGTTTCTTTGCGTCTTTGATTATTGGTTTTGGGACTGTTTAGTTAGATTTTTCCATGTGCCTTGGTTGTCTGTTTTTGTAAATCTTTTTTTTTTTTGTAATTCCTGCACTCCTGCCTGGCCTCCCTGCTTCCCTGCACTTGGGTCCAACAAAGAGTCCAACGTTTTGACTGCAACCTGCACAAATGTGACGAAAAGTAACATTTTATATCATGTTGTGTGTGTGTGTCTGTGTGTGTGTGTGTGTGTGTGTATTTAGCTAGTCACAGATCTGTGCAGTAGATTGCTTATTTGTAAGGGTAGGTTTGCACAGCAGTGCTTACAGTAATAGTAGTGTCACTATTTCAATTACTTTCTCAAAGTCCATCCATTTCCGCTTCTCCTCACTAGGGTCACGGGCGTGCTGGAGCCTATCCCATCTATCTTCGGGCGAGAGGTGGGGTACACCCTGAACTGGTCGCCAGCCAATCACAGGGCACATATAAACAAACAACCATTCCCACTCATATTCACACCCATGGGCAATTTAGAGTCTTCAATCAACCTACCATCTACCATCACCACCTACCTACCTTTTGGGATGTGGGAGGAAACCGGAGAAAAATCCACACAGGCACGTGGAGAACATGCAAACTCCACACAGGCGGGGCCGATATTTGAACCCCGGTACTCAGAACTGTGCGGCAGATGTGATAAGCAGTCATCCACCGTGCCGCTGAAAGTAATTAGTCGCTAAAAGTAAGTCTCAAAATAACAACTAATTTCATTAGGACGAGCTTCATCTTCTGTTAAAGACCAGTAAAGACTTCGGACGTTCCGCGGCCATGTGCTTCACGGAGACCTGGCTTTGCGACGCTGTACCCAATGGCGCCGTCACGCTTCCCGGCTTCAACATTCATCGAGCGGACCCCGACATGGAATCATCGGGAAAAACGAAGGGCGGCGGGATATGCCTCCATATAAACGAAAAATGGTGTACGGACGTCACGGTGCTCAGCACACACTGCAGCCCGCATTTGGAGTCGCTGTTTCTGAACTGTAAACCATTTTACTCGCCACGTGAGTTTGCATCGTTTATACTGGCTGGAGTCTATATCACACCCCAAGCTAACACGAGCGCCGCATTGCTAACGCTCGCCGAACAAGTCAACGAAATTGGAAAAAAACACCCTGACTCACCCCTCATTATTCTCGGGGACTTTAACAAAGCTAAACTCAACCACGAACTCCCTAAATACAAGCAGCACATCGACTGTCCTACCAGGGAAAATAATACTTTAGACCACTGCTACACTACGGTAAAAAACGCATACCGTGCTATACCTCGTGCAGCCCTGGGCTCGTCTGATCACTGCTTAATTCACTTAATACCGACGTACAAGCAAGAACTTAAATGTGCGAAGCCTACAGTGAAAACAGTCAAAAAGTGGACCAATGAAGCAAAGATGGAACTTCAAAGCTGTTTAGACTGCACAGACTGGAGTGTCTTTGAAAATTCAGCTGGCAGCCTGGATGAATATACGGACACTGTCACATCCTATATCAGTTTCTGTGAAGAGGTTTGTGTACCAACAAAATCATTTCGGACATTCAACAACCACAAGCCGTGGTTCACTGGTAAACTTAAGCAGCTTCGCCAAGCTAAGGAAGATGCATATCAGAGCGGGGACAGGGCCCTGTATAATCGAGCTAGAAACCAGCTTACTAAAGAAATTAACATTGCAAAGAGGATCTATGCAGCAAAGTTGGAAAAACAGTTTAGCGCGAACAACTCGAAATCAGTCTGGCGTGCATTCCAATCGCTGACTAATTACAAGCGACGATCCCCCCAAGCTGAGAACAATAGCACACTAGCCAACGACTTGAATACTTTCTATTGCAGATTTGAAAAGTACAGTTTCACTCCACACACCCACCCGGCCGCACCCGCGACCACAACCACACCTCTGACTTCTGCGTTAACCATCCATGAACAGGATGTGAGACGCATCTTCAAACAACAGAAGATTAACAAAGCGGCAGGCCCGGACCATGTGTCCCCATCCTGCCTCAAAGTCTGCGCGGACCAGCTCGCTCCAGTCTTCACTCAGATCTTTAACAGATCTGTGGAAATGTGCGAAGTTCCATCCTGCTTCAAACGCTCCACCATCATTCCAGTCCCCAAGAAACCTGCAATCTCTAGTCTGAATGACTACAGGCCTGTCGCTTTGACATCTGTGGTCATGAAGTCCTTTGAACGTCTCGTGCTGGACCACCTCAAGAGTGTCACAGGTCCCCTGCTGGACCCCCTGCAGTTTGCCTACCAAGCGAACAGGTCTGCGGATGATGCAGTCAACATGGGACTACACTTCATCCTAGAACACCTCGACAGTGCAGGGACCTACGCGAGGATCCTGTTCGTGGACTTCAGCTCAGCGTTCAACACCATCATCCCTGAACTCCTTTCAACCAAGCTTCTCCAGCTCAGCGTCTCACCTGCCATCTGCCAGTGGATTTACAGCTTTCTGACGGGCAGGACACAGCAGGTCAGGCTGGGGGAGGCCACCTCATCCACACGCAGCATCAGCACTGGGGCGCCCCAAGGTTGTGTCCTCTCTCCGCTGCTCTTCTCTCTCTACACGAACGACTGCACCTCAGCGAACCCGACTGTCAAGCTCCTGAAGTTTGCAGATGACACCACTGTCATCGGCCTCATCAAGGACGGTGACGAGTCTGCATATCGACAGGAAGCGGAGCGGCTGGAGCTGTGGTGCGGGCGACACAACCTGGAGCTGAACACGCTCAAGACGGTAGAGATGATCGTGGACTTCAGGAGGCATCCTTCGCCACAGCTGCCCCTCACGTTGTCCAGCTGCCTTGTCTCAACCGTCGAGACCTTCAAGTTCCTGGGAATTACAATCTCTTATGACCTGAAGTGGGCGAACAACATCAACTCCGTCCTCAAAAAGGCCCAGCAGAGGATGTACTTCCTGCGGCTTCTGAGAAAGCACGGCCTGCCACCGGAGCTGCTGAGACAGTTCTACACAGCGGTCATCGAATCGGTCCTGTGTTCTTCCATCACAGTCTGGTTTGGTGCTGCTACAAAAAAGGACAAACTCCGACTGCAACGGACAATCAAAACTGCTGAAAGGATTGTCGGTACCCCCCTACCCACCATTGAGGACTTGCACGCTGCCAGAACTAAGACAAGGGCGTGCAAAATCCTCTCGGACCGTCTGCACCCCGGTCACCGGCTCTTCCAGCTCCTTCCCTCAGGTAGGCGCTACCGATCAACGCAAACTAGAACTAGTAGACATTCCGACAGCTTCTTCCCTCTTGCGATCAACTTCTTAAACACCTGACCTATAATTCCATTACAACAAGCTGGCAATATTTTGACTTGAGTTCGTTGTCACATTTCTGTGGGGCCAATTATGTATTACTTGTGCACTCACTGTAGTTGTCTCGCCATGCTGCACTATTTGCATATACTGGCCACTCATGCCAGAGTAGCATCTGCTCCATTTGCACACTGATTGAGGAGTATCTGTAACATTTGCACAACCGACATTGTCCCAGATGATCGCACTACTCGTCACTTTAAACCGCATACACTCCTTGAAGTCTCAGCGCCCTTTGCACAATGGTCATTGCACCGGACTATTGCAATATTAGTCGTTCGAACTGCTCTAAGTGCTAGAGGACTCTGCATCTTTTTGCACAATTGTTTTTTGTCAATGTCTTTATGTCCCCAAAGTGTTCTGTAAATTGACTGTTTGTTGTACTAGGGCGGCTCCAACTACCGGAGACAAATTCCTTGTGTGTTTTGGACATACTTGGCAAATAAAGATGATTCTGATTCTGATTCTGATTTGATTATATTTTGATTACTTAATTTTGAATAAATGCATCAACAGGACCTTGAGATGTTTCCTCAAAAAAAACCAAAGTGGGTTAAAAGCATAGATCATTATTTTGGAATGACCACATAGTCGCTCTTTACAAAACTAATTAACTGATAAAACATGATGAAATGTAAATACATAATAAAAAAAAAATCTTGCCTTATACGTGTACAGCTCATGGAAAACCACCATACCATACCATGTTGACCTAATGACAAAGGTGCATAATTTAGACTACGGCTTCACATGACAACCCAGATAGGTGAATGTTCCATAAAAAGTCCCAAATTATAAAATTTAAACCGTTCAAAAGTCACTGTTCGTTTGCGTTCAGAAGTGTAACTATGAATGCAACCATTTCAAAATGTCAGACAAACTCATAGATTGCACCACAAGGTGAAGCGTCAAGGTCATATTAGGAAAATATAACATGTTTGAGACTATGGCAGAATGGCACTTGACCAGCGAGAGCCATTCACAAGTGTTGGCTTTAAAAGAAAGAAATGATGATTTTTCAGATGTTTTAAAAATAATTATGGACATTTCCAAAAGCAATTTTAATTTAATTGCACATTTTCTCCCAGTAATGTAATGGATTGCAGTTACATACATTTTGTAATTAAATTACATAATCCTGTTACATGTAATGACTTACTTCCCTATACTGAGTGTTTGTGGGTTAAATGTGAGGTTTGAGGGTGGCAGATCCAGAATTGAATTCTGGCAGGGCAGGTCAGCAATGGATCTCAAAAATTGTATCCTCGCAGGACTCCACCACCGGCCCCCGCATGCTATTCTTTTTTTTTTTTTCCATTTCAATGAGCAGCCACACACAAATGTTATGATGATATGTTATCTACCGTTCACGGACACTAAGAATCCATACAGGTAGAGCTGGTGCAATAATAATTGGTAAGACGGCACCAGCAACAGCTGTGAAAGGTGGAGTGACAGACTGGCCCGTACAAATGGCCTCATTCAGTCAGTCACCAACACCTGCTCATGCAGTGTATGTGTGTGTGCGTGCATGCATGCATGCATGCATACGTACGTGTGTGTCATCATTTATATTCATCTTTCCATCATGTCTGCAGCTTGTATGGTTGTGCTGAACTGTGCCATTAAGAGTCATGCATTATTTACTTGGAAATGGATGTAGAAAAATGCTATTTGGTTGTGTTGTGTTTACAAAAATGAAATAAATCCTGCGTTCTTCATTGCCCTTTCACAAAGTTAGCTGAAGTATTTTTTTTTTTTTCCATAAAACTGCTAAAAACACTCTAAAGTATGGAATAAGGTCCAGAAACATTGGCCAAACGGAACAAAGTAAACCCGGTGACTCTTCACTTTTGCTTTATCAGGATACACCACCACCTTTTACATATTTAATCTTTCTTACTATTTATATTTTAAAAAGTAACATGAATTATTGAGAAATGTGTGCAACCCTTCGTGTTTCTCTGTCACACACTGTTCTTGTCTTTTGCAAACTGCCAGTTATCTGCAGTCTTCTTAGAGTATTACATTTTTTACCTATACTCAATGCTGAGAACGGCAAACCATGTGTGTGTGTGTGTGTGTGTGTGTGTGTGTGTGTGTGTGTGTGTATGTATATGTATATATATATATATATATATATATATATATATATATATATATATATAAAACGTACGTTTTCTCGGTCTAAATAACATCATCAGCCACCAGTAGTAGCTAAATATAACCATGTGCATTATCTTTAGGTCTGTCTGTAGGCAGTAGCACAGTACAGTAGCATGACCAACTGTCTTCCCCGAAGACCCTGAAGGCCTCGTGCCACCTCAAAGCAAGCAAGTCACTCTCAATCTTCTTGTCTGCATGAGTTACACGCTTCCTCTCTCAACTGGGAGTATTTGTTTTTCATCAGGTGATGATAACAAACTGAGAGTGCTTCCTTTTCCTGATCTTCTGCCTTTTATTTTCTTAATGAGTGTGACCTTTGTTTAGTAGCCTTTTTTTTCATTGCTGCTTCGCTATTTCCTTTTCTAGAACAAATGAATTTGCGAATATTTTTGTGTGTGAGATATTTTGTGCAGACTGTATTGTATTCATGTGTCGCTGTCCTTACCTCAACCAGATGTGGTGTAGGGTTGAAGCCGCAAAGGTTGCACACTTGAGTTTGGCACTGCGTACATGAGTTGTAGTTGGGTGGGTCGGAGCTGTCGATGTTCAGCTCTGTTTTACACAGAGGACACGTCACCTTCGGCTTCACTGGCTCCGTAGCAGCGCTGGGAGCGATCGCAGGCTCCTGCTTTGGTTCCACCTTCTGCATATGTGAGGGCATTTGTCGGTGTTGAGGTTGCTGTGGATCTTTTTGCTGAAGGGCGGGCGACTGCTGTTGTGGCATTCCTTGTTGGTGGGGTACAGTCTTAGGCTGTTGCTTCAGTGCATGCGGACTTCCCACCTGGCTCGGTGCATGCGGACCCCCCAATTGGCTCGGTGCATGGGGGCCCCCCATTTGGTTCGGTGGCTGAGAGCCGACCATTTGGTTTGGTGCATGTGAGCCACCCATTTGGCCCGGCACATGAGGACCAGTTATTGGAGTCGTACCATGAGAACCCCCCATGCCAAATGGTTTGTCACCCGAGACCCCTTGTTGTGGCTGCCTGTTGTCAGGCGTCGCATTACTGAATACCACCTTGCCCCGTGCAGGACTGGGATGGGTGGAAGAGGTGGGCAAAGGGTCTACATTGATCAGAGTACTCGCCTGGTTGAGCAAGGAAGCTCCAAAACCAAACAGCTTTGTCAGTCCATCCTGGGCTGGAGGATGGGTCTGACTCTGGGGCTTGTGAGCTGGAGAGGAGCCGGCGCTTCTGGTCTGGTCATGGTGCCGTGCCAATGACTGGTGCATGGGAGAGCCACGACCCAAATCGGGTTGGGAAGGTGCTTTTGTCAAGCCAGGGAGGGGTACAGCGCCAGGATGGGGGATCCTTGGACCACCAGGTTGTGTGGGGCCTCCTGCAGAACCTCCAACAGCTCTTGGACCTCTCTGGGAATATGAGTCAGGCCTCATAGCCTGATGGGAGGAACCTGTCTGGCTCTGGGGGCCACTCGAAGACGTGTGACTTTGTAAGCCTTGTGAACTATGAGGCTGTGTCTGGGGCCCCGACTCGGATTGTGGATAAGGCTGTTGCTGAGCCTGGGGATAATGCTGACCCTGAGGTCCAGACTGAGACTGTGGATAAGGCTGCTGCTGTAGCTGCTGCTGCTGCTGCTGCTGACCCTGGGGTCCGAACTGGGACTGTGGGTAAGGCTGCTGCTGAGCCTGGGATACGGATTGGGACTGTGGGTAAGGCTGCTGCTGGGCCTGGGGATACTGTTGAGACTGGGGATATTGCTGAGACTGTGGATGCTGCTGGGAATGAGGGTACTGTTGAGACTGGGGATACTGCTGGGATTGGAGATACTGCTGGGACTGTGAGTGCTGCTGGGACTGGGGGTACTGCTGAGACTGGGGGTAATGCTGGGACTGGGGATACTGTTGGGACTGGGGATGCTCCTGCACCTGGGGATACTGCTGGGATTGTGGATAGTGCTGGGACAGCGGGTATGTCTGGGACTCAGAATAAGGCTGGGACTGGGGGTATGTTTGGGACTGGGAATATGGCTGTGACTGGGAGTAGGACTGAGTTTGGCCATAGAGTTGAGTCTGCGGTTGTTGCTGCTGCTGTTGCTGGGTGGGCTGGCTCTGTGCCAAAGGTTTGGGCTGTGCTGCAGTCGCCGGCTGTGTTGGCTGAGGTGCAGCCTGCTGAGGCTGGACGAGAGATTTCGCTTGGTGGGACGGCGAGTGGATCTGTTGTTGACTCTTAGAACGAGGTGTGGTCATATCAATGCCAAGAGCCCTCTGCATCTGACAGTTGAGACACAGCCATTCCTGGACCTGCAAACCAGAATACAAAAAGCATGTTTTAACTTTAACTTCCTTCACCTTTGTTAAAACTCTCGGAATCATTAATTTTTAATGCAACTGAGGCCAAACAGAATTGGCATGGTAAAATACAAAATGATAATACTGTGGAATGACATGTGCTGGATTGAAAACAATATATTTTACTCTTCAATGTTGATGCGATGCTTAGAAAGCAAGTGAAAGTTTGAATTTAGTCATGTTGTTTTTATAAACTTAAAAGCATTAAGCTCCTTGTCCAATGCAATACGTACACATGTTTTCTGTTGCTTACATAATAAAATCCTACTAATTATATTCTCCAAAGGCTAACCAAAAGCATTATCAAACAAAAAATAACTCACGTTATATACAAAAGAAATGCAGTATTTGGTTGTCTACAAAGGTGGACAGGAAAGATATACTGTTAAAACGTCACGACTCATCACATGATTTATTACTATCACGGCAGACTGACACAATACACACCTTCCTCTTGAATATAAACCACATAAATACTATATTAATTCAATGCCGTAGCATTCAATGAGAGCGGGTGTGCATATGGACGGCTTCACATAATGAACGCCACCTTTTATTATCATGAAAAATGAAAACGTAGACAGCATGTTTTACCAGAATTAGAAGTTGAGAGCCGCTATAGCGTAACTGTCATGAGATCAACGCAACTTAACTGAGAAGAATTTTAGTGTGGCTAACATAAATCCATATGGGCACGCACACCAAGAGGAAGTCATAAACGAGACCCAAACAGATAAGAGAACGGTTATGAAACGAGCCTCACCCTTCATAATCCCACAACATCACTTCTCCTCATCCTCCATATGACAGCTGATGCTTCCTCTAAAGACTTGGTTTCCCCTCGCTCATTTCTTCTGACTTGGAAAACCTGCTCTGTGAAAAACCTCCTCTGTGAGGTGTGTCGACCTGCTTGTGTTCCGTCTGTCCTCACAGCTTTGCATCAGCCGCGAACACTCAGCCACCATAAAGACTGCTATTTTAGCATCTCTGCAGCTTGAGCACAGCACTGTAAATCTCTTCACATTGCTCCCATCCCCTTTCGTTCCCACAATGCAATGCGCAAACATACAGCACTCTTACACCCACCCTCTCTTCCACTGCTGCTAATTTGAACTCCTAATCAAGCAATAACAATATGCAGTGGTATGTTTTCTTTTTACATTTGAAAATTCATGGGTATTAATAATTATATGTTAGATTTTCAAATTGGTTTCAAGAGCTTTGACATAATGGTGTACCTGTATTAATAATTACAGAAACATAATGATTTTGGTTATCAGTGCTGTTTGGGCAGCTTGTCACATAAACTTCATATTGAGTGATGTCTGATATTTTTTTTCATCACTGTATATGACTAACAGAGAAAATGTTTCCCATTAAGCATACAAATGAAAAATACATTTTCTAAAAAAAAATCTATACAAAAAATACACCTTTTCTCTCTCATTACCATGATAAATATAGTATATAGAGAAGCTGTTTTTTTTTTTCATTTTCTCTTTTACCATTTAGTATTGCCAATATCAGACCCTTTCTCTTTTCTAGAGATATGATCTTCTTTTAATCTCCGGTACCCATCTACATCCATAACATTTCCCATTTGTCTTTTTTTCCTCATATTATTTTTTCCCACTCTCTCTCTGATCAGGTTTTGGTCTTCATACAGTTGAAGAGGAAGGAGATTTGAAAGTCAAATTTTTTTGCTGCATGTTGTGCTACCATGATTACATGTGAAAAGAAAGAAGAGGAAAGGTAGATAGGACATACTGCAACATAACTAGATGCCGTTGATACTTTGCTTTGTACTGTACTTTATAATCAGCACGATAACAAGCTCTTGAAAGAATAGCAAATAGAGCTTCGATGGGAAAGGCTGAGGAGAAAGGGAAAGTTGGAGGGAACAGAATCAGCACTGCAGTTAGTTAATCCAGTCGAGGTCTAATCATGTTGCGCTTCATTAACAGCCCGGCCCCAAGGACTATCCACTTCTACTCCAAAATCACATAATCCTGAACTAACAGAAGGGTTTCCCACAGGAATATACTGTATAACCCGATCTGGGGAAAAAAAATCCCATGTAATCATAATATCGCTCTGTCGCATAATATCGCATAATAACTCTTTCCAGACCTTTTCCTTTTCCAGCCTCTTTAAAGTTACATGTCTTTCCCCCCTCCTTTAGCCACAAATTCTTCTTTGATTGAATCCAGAGTTTATGTTATATAGTGTCTCTGTGGCTCTATTATGTACAGAAGTCTTGCCCACTGACACTTTGACACTCAAGTCGTTGTTTTTTGCAATGTGCAGATTGTGCACAGCAGAGGGTCTCTGCGTGGTTTCGACACAATTATACACATTCAGAGACGTGCTCTCTCTCTTTCTTCCACAGACACACGCACACACACCGACACACTCCCATTTGCAGTTGTGATCTTTCCACAGATAAGCAGCATTGCTAATAAAACAATAAAGGTGTGATCACATCCATCAAAATACTGATCCCTATATCATGGGGTCTCAGCTGTCAATGAGGGGATGGGGGCAGAGTTCAGTGTGAAACTATAATCCAATTTGTCATTAATTAGTCTGCAGATGTGCAGGGGATAGGAGGTGGATGGAGGAAGGGCCAATCGACGAGCCGAAGCAGCACACAGGAGGAGGAACTCAATAGTGCTATTATGGCTCTTTTGAAGCTGTCCTCTCTCATTAGCTGCCCTTTCCTGCTCACTGCTAACAAAATGGCAAACGACTAATTAAAGTGATGTCAAGTATTGGTAGAAATAGAAATGTAATGCCCCTCCTGGAAGCCGTCACCTATCGGGGTGGAGGGTTTTGTGTGTCCCAATGATCCTAGGAGCTAAGTTGTCTGGGGCTTCACGCCCCTGGTAGGGTCACCCATGGCAAACAGGTCCTAGGTGAGGGACCAGACAAAGCATGGCTAAAAGACCCCAATGATGAGAAATATTGATGGATTGAGGTTTCCCTTGCCCGGACGCGGGTCACCGGGGCCCCCCTCTGGAGCCAGGCCTGGAGGTGAGGCTCGTGGGTGAGTGGCTGGTGGCCAGGCCTGCACCCATGGGCCTGGCCGGGCACAGCCCGAAAGGGTAACGTGGGTCCCCCTTCCCATGGGCGGGGGACATCGACTCCTAGTGGACCATTCCGCGCCTCCATTGCTGAGCCGGCAGATCGGAGCTGTGGCCGTAATGTGGTCGGTGCCTGTCGTAGTGGCAACCCCCGAACCCGTTGACGGACACCAACGGTGAGGGATGTCATCAAGCTGAAGAAGGAGTACTATCGGGCCTATCTGGCCTGTGGGACTCCCGAGGCAGCTGATGTGCACCGGCTGGCCAAGCGGAATCCAGCTTTGATGGTAGCTGAAGCAAAAACTCGGGCATGGGAGGAGTTCGGTGAGGCCATGGAGAAAGACTTCCGGAAGGCTTCGAGGAAATTCTGGTCCACCATCCGGTGTCTCGGGATGGGGAAGCAGTGCACCATCAACACTGTGTATAGTGGGGATGGGGTGCTGCTGACCTCGACTCGGGACGTTGTGAGTCGGTGGGGAGAATACTTCGAAGACTTAGTCATTTGCACCGACACGTCTTCTCATGAGGAAGCAGAGTATGGGTTCTCTGAGGCGGGCTCTCCTACCTCTGGGATTGAGGTCACCGAGGTGATTAAAAAGCTCCTTGGTGGCAAGTCCCCAAGGGTGGATGAGATTTGCCCAGAGTTCCTCAAGGCTCTGGATGTTGTAGGGGCTGTCCTGGTTGACACACCTCTGCAACATCGCCGGGACATCGGGGACAGTGCCTCTGGATTGGCAGACTGGGGTGGTGGTCCCCCTTTTTTTTGGGGGGGGGGGGGACCAGAGGGTGTGTTCCAACTCCAGAGGGATCACACTCCTCAGCCTCCCTGGTAAGGTCTATTTATGGGTGCTGGAGAGGAGGGTCCATCGGGAAGTCGAATCTCAGATTCAGGAAGAGCAGTGTGGTTTTTGTCCTGGCCGTAGAACAGTGGACCAGCTCTTCACCCTCAGCAGGGTCCTCAAGGGTGCATGGGAGTTCGCCCAACCAGTCTACATGTGTTTTGTGGACTTGGAGAAGGGGTTCGACCGTGTCCCTCGGGGAGTCCTTTGGGGAGTGCTTCGGGAGTATGGGGTACCATACCCTGATACGTGCTGTTCAGTCCCTGTACGACCGTTGTCAGAGTTTGGTCCGCATTGCTGAGAGTAAGTCAGACTCGTTTCCGGTGAGGGTTGGACTCCGCCAAGGCTCCCTTTGTCACCGATTCTGTTCATAATTTTTATGGACAGAATTTCAAGGCGAAGCTGAGGCGTAGAGGGGGTCCGGTTTGGTGGCCTCGGTATTCCATCTCTGCTTTTTACAGATGATGTGGTTCTGTTGGCTTCATCAAGCCGTGATCTCCAACTCTCAATGGAGCAGTTCACATCGAGTGTGAAGCGGCTGGGATGACAATCAGCACCTCCAAATCTGAGACCATGGTCCTCAGTCGGAAAAGGGTTGCGTGCCTTCTCCAGGTTGGGGATGAAATCCTGCCCCAAGTGGAGGAATTCAAGTATCTTGGGGTCTTGTTCACGAGTGAGGGAAGAATGGAACGGGAGATCGACAGGCGGATCGGTGCAGCGTCTGCATTGATGCAGACTTTGAATCGGTCCATTGTGTTAAAGAAGGAGATAAGCCGAAAGGCAAAGCTCTCTATTTACCGGTCGATCATCCTCACCCATGGTCACGAGCTGTGGGTCGTGACCGAAAGAACGACATCCCGGATACAAGCGGCCGAAAAGAGTTTCCTCCGCAGGGTGTCCGGGCTCTCCCTTAGAGATAGGGTGATAAGCTCGGTCATCCGGGAGGATCTCAGAGTAGAGCCGTTGCTCCTCCACATTGAGAGGAGCCAGATGAGGTGGCTGGGGCATCTGATTCGGATGCCTCCCGGACGCCTCCCTGGTGAGGTGTTCCAGGCACGTCCTACCGGGAGGAGACTCCAGGCACGACCCAGGACACGCTGGAGAGACTACATCCTTCGGCTGGCCTGGGAACGCCTCGGGATCCCCCCAGAAGAGCTAGATGAAGTGGCTGGGGAGAGGGAAGTCTGGGTGTCCCTGCTAAAGCTACTGCCCGCGCGACCCGACCTCGGATAAGCAGTAGAAAATGGATGGATGGATGGAGAAATGTAATGGACTGCCAGCTGTGAAACATTGTGTTGCTATGGTTATGAAACATACACCGTCATTGGTGCCAATATGCAGAATATAACTTCCGTCAGTGTTTTTTTTTCAATGTAAAATTGGACCGTGAATGTCTCGCCAGATTATTAGCAAGGAAATATAAAGTCGGATGTTGTCGAGTTCAGAATTCAAACAAAAGGTTGAAGTCTATAAAGCTACGCAACACTTTGGTGTTGCGGCAAGCGTCAAGGGATTACCTCTGTGTGCAGATTTGCTCTTTGGCGTCCGCATTCTTACAGTAGGGACGTAACCCAAATGTGTTAGTCGGAATGCGCTGTCATCTGTCAGTAACAACAATGCAGCAGTTGGAAATTCATGATTACAATAAATATTGGAGGTAAAAAACCTTTAAGGCTAGCATAACCAACCAACCATTTTCAACACCGCTTATCCTGGTTAGGGTCACGGGGCGCTGGAGCCTATCCCAGCTGACTTCGGGCGAAAGGCGGACTACACCCTGAACTGGTCGCCAGTCAGTCGCAGGGCACATATAGACACGGAGAACCATTTGCGCTCACATTCACACCGTCACTGAGTGGGAACTGAACCCATGCTGCCCACACCAAAGTCAGGCGAGTGTACCACTACACCATCAGTGACTTGGCTAGCATAGCCTATAAGGTTAATAGCATTAAAACAATCAAATATGAAAATCAGTAAATATGTCGGTAACTGAGCATGCTCTCTTGTGCCATGTGAAGATATATTCTTGCACCGCTCCAGAAACTAATTCATTGCATCCCATTTGTAAGCTCAAAACATCATATGTCATATATCACGTATTTCTTGTTTAGTGAATAATGCTGAAGATAACAAACTTCCTCTTGAAAAATTGCATGGTAACTTGCAATTGCAGTATTTGTTTAAAAGAAAGTTAAAAAAAAAAACTTGCAATCAAGAGTGTCTTCCCAAATAATTCAACCCTACTCGTGATTCATAACTAAAAAGTTTTAATTGGGCGCACATCGTTAATGCTTATCGGTGGTTCCCAGTGATTAGGACTGGCTCAGTGTGACTAAAGTTTTAGCAACATAAACAAACGTGATGTTGTGGCTAACTACACACAAGTGTGGCTAGGAGATTTTTATACTGTGTAGCCACATTGGCTAAGAGGTTTCATCACCCTGCTTGTCTAACAAGAATTAAAAATATATGCCGATATGTCATACAGTATGAAGGTGTGGTAAGTGTTTGTGTGTGTGTTGATGTGTTTTTGTACTTAAACTTAAGGTGCTATAATATTTTCACACTTGTCCAGTATGGCTTAGAATAGTTTTATTAAATATGTTATAATGTGTCTTTAAAAATGCCTTCAGAATAGTTTGACCCCAGATTAGTTTCTGTCTATTTTCATTGTACGTTATTAGAAAATTTGCTTCCAAATTAGAGGTTAACATGGGTCCCCAATTATCTTATGTTTGACCTGAGAGGTTCCACTGTGGTTATGAAACACTGATAATGAAACACAATACAAAGAATTTTATCATTATAATTGAGTAATTTAAAACTATTGTGTACACGTGCTAATATAATTGTCTTGGGACACATTTTATTAGTAGTATTTCATGTGTGTTTTATGAAGCTGTAGCGGACACGCCCATCGCCCGGTTGTCATAGGAACCCCAAGAACTGATAAACTTCTTCATTCATACTTCCTGAACCTCAACCAGCCGCATGGAGTGATAGATGACTGTTGAACAATGGAACACGATCACCCCCCAGTGGTGGTGAGAGATGCTGGCCATGGACATTAAAAGCATATTCAAGAAATCCCACGTTTGTAGCGAACAAAACAAACCTTCAGGAATATTTTAAATGTATGTCTTGATGTCTGGGTCATTATTTTGTCAGTCTTACAGGTCCAGCTGCAAGACTTTGAGAACCGTTCGTCTTGATTTGAAGCCAAACAGTACGAAATGATGTTGTGTTGAACAATTAGTTGATTGGCCAAGACTAAAGTTAAAACAATCATTCTATATGCTTGATCTATGAGTAAGAATGCAAATTTGGGAGTATTTTATTGTATGAGTTTTAATCCCATTTTTATGGGCCAAATTGTAAACTAGATTCAAGCCTATGGGCGTGGTCTTTTCCACTCACTTTCTGTCCCATAGACATGCCCCCTGGGTATTTAACCCTTAACCTCCACCCTCTTGCTTTCTTGTCCTCTTGGGTCTGTTCCTGCTGGCTAACATCCCTGCAGCTGCGGGTCGGCTTCTGCCAACCCCTCCCCCTCCCCCTTCCCTTTCCTTGTCCTTTTGTTGCAACCACGTGCGAGAGCGACGCCGGACCATGACGGCAGCGCCAGCCGATCAAAGAAGCCGGCCATGCAGCTTTGATTGCTTTTTCCCAGCCTTGATGTGTTGGCGGAGCTGCAGAAAGTCACTCCTGGCACTCGTAACAGTTACGCCCGCAGTTAAGAGCAAGAGCGGGGCCCGCAACAAGTTCAAATGGCTGGAAAACCTCTGAGCACACCCCAACGGGACAACAACTTTCTTTTTGCATTTTTTTTTGTTTGCTTGTTTTTACTTTTTGTGCATCTTCTTCTTCAATTAAACCTGCTTTCTTTCCTCCTGAAATCCTCGGAGACAGACCATACCCAGGGCCAACTGATCTATGGTCGTGAGTAGAGGATGGCAATCGTTGCCAGAATGTACAAAATTAGTGCCTACTAAATGTGGGGTAAAATACCAGCTTCACACCAGTCTCAACTTTGTACTAGCTCAACACGCTGTACCCTATTCACGCTCATTTTTAGTCCAGCAAAACACAATGTCCTATTTTTCTTTACTTATGCCTATTTTCCTTTCTATTATCATTATTATTATTTTCTTTCCGTAGTCAAACCCCTCTGCATTGTTTTCCCTGGAGTTTCCCTTTTAGATTTAATAAAATTTTATATAAAATTCTACTTCCTGTTGTGTTTTGTGTGTGTTTGAGTTTAATAGTGAACCCGCTGTAATCAAGAACTCTAATTTCGTCCATGTAGCAAACCTTCGTTCGCTTCCAGCGTATTCTTTCTCCAAAATTAATTAAATTTTTATCCTAAACCAATATACGCTACAAAGCCTACCCTTTATATTTGTTTACCCTCCAAACCAGCAAACTGACTGCCAAAAGTGCAGTCAATTGTGCCCTAATAAAAAGTTGATGTTCCTTTTTACACATACTGCGTTGCAAGGAAGAAGTGAGTCTCACCATATCGAATTAAAAGATGAGGTATAAGTAATACTGTCTGATGATAGTATTACACATGCACAATGAAGCTGTCAGCATGATGCACGACACAATCATGAAAAGAATGTGTTACGTACAATTTCACAGCAAATATAATGTGTGCCAAGGTGTGTATTTTTGAACATGCACGAAATGACAGCATACAGTCTTTCTGCAAAGGGGCCGCACATGCTGGAAGGTATCTAATGCCTGCTAAAAGGCAGTTGTCGTGTTTGCATGATAAATGGTTAACTTCAAAGGCACCTCAGCACATTTTAATGGCTCCTCATACATGAAAACCATCCTGCAGTTGTTCCCTCTTTCATTTAGCCAAGACAAGACGTAAATTTGATGACATTAGCACTCTAAATAGAAATAAGGGTCTTGTTTAATCAATACAAGAATGTCCGTCAACATTTTATGTATAACACATATCAGGGTGCCCTGAATCTCCCTCAGTCTGACACAAAGCAGATATGCTCACTCCTCATTGTGTCTCTCACGAGAGTACCTTTTAACTTTGGTTTCAATAAGAAGCAAGCGTTTGCAGATTTTTTTTGCTGCTGTTCTCTTTCTTTTTTTTCTGCTGCAAGGCTCTCGCTATAGACCCGTTGATGCGGGTCTAAACACTATCAGAAGCAAAATTTACTAATAGTTTAATATTTGTTCCATCAAATTGAATTGATTGAGCCGTCACCTTATCGTGGTGGAGGGGTTTGTGTGTCCCAATGATCCCAGGAGCTAAGTTGTCTGGTGCTTTATGCCCCTGGCAGGGTCACCCATGGCAGACAGGTCCTAGGTGAGGGACCAGACAAAGCACGGTTCCAAAAACCCCTATGACAAATACAATTAATGGATTCAGGTTTCCCTTGCCCGGATGCGGGTCACCGGGGCGCGCTTCTGGAGCCAGGCCTGGAGGTGGGCTCGAAGGCGAGCGCCTGGTGGGTGGGCCTGCACCCATGAAAGGTTAACGTGCGTCCCCCTTCCCATGGGCTCACCACCTGTGGGAGGGGCCATAGGGGTCAGGTGCAGTGCGAGCTGGGCGGCGGCCGAAGGCGGGGACCTTGGCGATCCGATCCTCGGCTACAGAAGCTGGCTCTAGGGACGTGGAATGTCACCTCTCTGGCAGGGAAGGAGTAAGAGCTGGTGTGTGAGGTCGAGAAATTCCAACGAGATATAGTCAGACCCGCCTCCACGCACAGCTTGGGCTCTGGTACCAGTCCTCTCGAGAGGGGTTGGAATCTCTTCCACTCTGGAATTGCCCACGGTGAGAGGCGCCGAGCAGGTGTGGGTATACTTATTGCTCGGCGGCTGTACATTGGGGTCCACCCCAGTGGACGAGAGGGTAGTCTCCCGCCGCATTCGGGTGGGGGGACGGGTCCTGACTGTTGTTTGTGCCGATGCACCAAACAGCAGTTCAGAGTACCCACCCTTTTTGGAGCCCTTGGAGGGGGTGCTGGAGACCGAAATTGAATTGATTTATTAACAACAGTCTATTCTCTGCATTTCGTAGCACTTCTCTTGGCTGCACTGCTCCTAGAATGTATGTATGTGTATGTTAGATTTTAGTCCAGTCAGACTTCAGCCTCTACAGACTTCATATATATATATATATATATACATATATATATATATATATATATATATATATATACACACACACACACACACACATACATACATACACATACATGAGTGTGTGTGTTATTGCACTGAATACTATTTCCGGTAATTGGCACAGGGTGGGCGTACTTTTCACTGAATTTTAGACACCTGTTAACTGGCGGTGCCGTCGGGGACAAAGAGGATTAGTGAGGCTCCGATACTTTCTATTGACCGTCATGGTACGTATGTCAAATTAGGTCAAATCGCCAGGTATACTACTATTATTTGTTTTTTGTATTTTTATTTTTTTTTTGCATTTAAACTTTTAAACCGTCACCTGGACTTCAGCATGGATTTGTTTGAACCTGATCGCGTCGCACCGTTATGAGCCCACTGCAGCCTTTTGGCGACTTTTCATTGATAGCACTCGCCAACTCCCCATAATAAGGTGGATTAACTGGGGTAAACCCCATATAAAGGTCCAGGTATCAAATGCACAGCACACCACTAATCCAACCTTAATTTTGAAGTTTATGTTTTAAGGTAAATTTAATAGCATTTGCTGTCAACTTTAAATAAATCAGGTTTGTGTCAGCTTTACCCAAGATTAAGTTGCAAGGGATTCGAGAAGCAGATGTGATTTTGACATCATACTTGGATATTATTATCGGGAGAATAGATTTGATCTACAGAAACCAATCACTGTTATACTTGTCAAATTAAAGATAGTGGGGCAGTATCCCATCAGATTCAGTAGATGGCACTGCAGAACAATGAAATATGTATTTAATAAACAATGTTTTTATATTTTACTGTATATTTAAAGAGGAGTAATGTTTCAACTGCGGTATTGTCTGAATGACATAATCCTTATAGTGCTGTTTTTGCAGACTTTTAGTGCTAACTACTTCAGGCACCAGTGGTGTGTAAATGGGAGGTGCGGGGGTTGGAGGGGACAGAGTGGGCAGCGGCCCCGGGCACCCCCACCCAAAACCTCCCTACCCCCATCGACGAATGAATGTCAATCGGAAAAAGTATGACCAGGAAAGATAGGATGTCTAAAAAGATCTGTTATATACAGTAAACGTTCAAAGAGGGTGATGGTGTTCAAGCAAGAATCTGATTGTATTAATGTAAAGTAAACAAGTCAGTTAAAGCTGTTTGTGCTCTGGTGTTGCAGTCCACTACATAACATGACAGCCCGTTACATACTGCACACACATACATATGACAAACACTCAAGCGCACACACTTTCAATTAGCCACACTTTGTGCAGTGCACTTCTCACAGGCTCCCACAGGATCCATATGCACCTGCATCTCGAGACACGTACGCAGCATTTAAGGTAATAGACCTGTCTATCAAAGTGCTGTGCTTTACTTCTTGGCTCAGGAAGAAACCCAGATAGAGAACAGTGGAGACGATTGATTAAAAGACAAGGACGAGTCCAGTGTTACCAGCAGTTCACAGGTTTGATCACTTATTTAGATTTTTTTTTTTTTTACTTTTTCATTTTCTGTGACTGAGGCACTGTTTTTGCATGGATCATATATGGACCATATAAATAAATGCGCAAAAGCATTACAAATATGGAGCATGGAGAGTTATGCATTACATTTTGTGAGCTTTTCTATTAGAATCTTTTGCATTAATATTTATTACATTCACACACACAAACTGGACTATAAATACTCTATACTAATACTACACTTTTGTAAATTATTACAACTATTATTTAAAATTATTATGGAACTGCATTTGTACAAATATTGTACTAATAAAACAGCTGTGGCCCAATGGTTAAGATCATCGCCTGCCTCCGTGGGGACCTAGGTTCAAGACCCCGACTTGAGCATCCGCCAACATCCCCCGGACTCACGGCTGTGGTGTCCTTGAGCAAGACACTGATACCCCGAAATGCTCCCTGGGCACTTCAGCTGCCCCCTGCTCCAGTGTGATCTTCCACTAACATGTATATGTGTTCACTGTGATGGGTAAACTGCAGAGAACAAATTTCGTGTGTATGCATGCATGTTCATGACAATAAAAGGTGATTCTTCTTCTTCTTCATAACGTCCTCTCTTATAATTGTGTTACCCTTAGGGGGCACCGCACACCACACGAGGCGGCCAAAACTGACTAAACCTGTTGCGGGATTTGCATGAGTGATCGACCGTCAGCTACTGGATTTGCTGCAGATCAAAATTTGATTCGCTAAAGAACGGCGTTGCAACATCGCAGATGTAACAGCCAATAAATAATGCAGATGAGCTTTCACAAAAAAATATATGTTTTGAAGTTTTTAGTGTTATTATGATGACGATATGGATGAATCAGAATCAGAATGTATGTCATTGCATAATAGCACAACAAGATTAAAAGCTAAACCTTAAAATGCACCACTTAAAAACAAGACACACAATAAACAAAAATAAAATAACAATGGATATCAGTGTATGTTAATATAACTAGATCTCGGACGAATTATGTACAGTGTTCCCTCATTTTTCGCGGTTAATGGGGACCAGAATGAGTGGCCCCACTCCCAGTGAAAGATTCCCAGGGGTGTGTGCCTGCGGACACATGCAAGTGAATTGAGAGCAGCGGGACACGTCCTACACAGAGGGAACCAGAGCGCTCCGCCGGCCCCACCGAGGCGCCCCGACAACCGGCCACCCGTTGGAGGCCGCAGGGACCCAATGGCACCCCTCACCCCAGGGCTGCCAGGCACTGCTGCCTAACAGCCAAATTCCCCCAACCAAGACCCACCGTCCCCCAGAGATGGGTGTATGCGGTGCATTAAAACATGGGGATGAGTGTATGTGATTAAAATCCAGGGGGGCAGGCAGGGCAGAGTGGCAGGGCGCCCGGACCGGGAAATGGCACAGATGTGCTGAAACCCGGTCCGACACCCACACTCTCCCGACCTCATACCAGTCCCCAGGAACCCCACATGTATACCAACTCTTCCATCTACATTGAAAAGTACTCTCGACAGACTGCAGCTGTTACAAACAAAGGAGAAACATTGCACGAGATGCAGAGATGCCAGCAAGAGGAAGCGATGCTCACGGAAGCAGAAGCGAGGCAAATGAGCTGGTTGGCTAGCTCAGCTAAAAGCTAACAAACTGTCAATACCATCACTCTTCCTTGCCAAAGTTCACTTAGTGGACAATAAAATGGACTTAATTCTCCTGGGGATTAGTGGCTCCAGCGACACGAGGACAGAAACGTGGCTAAACAAACAACATACAAACAACTATAGCTGTAGCTGTAGCCGTTCATGGGAAAAAAACGCAGTGGTGGACTCTGTATTTATGTCAACAAAGGTGCGCAAACACTGGACTTATAGGGAGCCATTGCGCTTAGGGAATAGAGCATTTGACTGTTCATGTCTATCTACCGCGCAAGTTCACAGCCGCCATTGTTTACATGGCTCCGGGGGCTAATGGTCTGCCCAGATGACACCAGCATGTTGCCATACCAACACAGGAGAATATTACACTGGACTGTTTTTACACAAATATTTCTGGTGCATTCAAAGCTCTTCCCAGCCCCAACTTTGCTTCTCTGACCACATCACCATCTTGCTGGAGCCCAATGGGGAAACGGACCAAGCCCAGAGTCAGAAGTGTCACTGTGTAACCCAGTGATGCACCTTATGTGCTACAGTCCAAGGATTGGCAAATATTTAGGGAAGCAGCTATAAAGGAAGGAGAAGTGGACCTGGAGGAATACATTTCATTTGTCCAGGACTTCATCTCTAAATGTGCTGTTGATGTCTATATCACCAAGACAATTACTGTCCAACCGAACCAGAAGCCCTGGCTGAGTTGAGAGCACTGCTGAAGGCTAGGGATGCTGCTTCACGGCATGTGATGCATGAGCACTCTGGGCAGCAAGAAGAGAGCTAGCTGAAGGCATCAAGAGGACTAAATAAGCCTATGCAGAAAAAAATCCAGTGCCACATCACCTCCAATGACCCTCGCAGCATGTGGAAAGGTCATCAAGTGCATCAGAAATTACAACACCAAGGATGCACAATCCCCAGAAGACCCTTCCTCACCAGATTCCCTCAACCAAGCCTTTGCCTGCTTTGAAGACCCCAACAATGTCACCCCCAGCGCCAGACTCAAACCACCACCTGATGGTACAGTATGCCCCTCAGCTTAACCCCAGGAGACGTGCAGAAGACCCTGCAAAGGATTAACCTCCGCAAGGCCGCAGGTCCTGCAAAATCCCAGGGTGGGTACTGAAAGACGGTGCCCACCAGCTAGCAGCGGTGCTAACAGATATTTTTAACACCTCTTCCAAGTAGCGTCTGTTCCTACCTGCCTAAAGACTGCCTCCATCATCCCTGTACCCGAGTTCCACAGTGACGGACGGGTATGAATGACTATCAGCCAGTAGCCTTCACGTCAATAGTCATAAAGTGCTTTGAGAAACTGGTAATGGCGCAGATCACAAACTCCATCGACGTCACTGTGGAACCTCACCAGTATGCATACAGGAAGAACCGCTGCACTGAAAATGTCATCTCTTCAGTGGTCAACACAACCCTCACCCACCTGGAGAGCAAGAACTCCTATGTCCGCCTGGTCTTCCTGGATTTCACTTCTGCCTTCAACACCATCATCCCACAGACTATGGTGCAAAAACAGAACATTCTAGGGGTGAGTCCATCACTGGGTAACTGGGTCCTGGACTTCTTGACAAACAGACAAGAGACTGTCAGGATCCACAACACCGTCTCCTCCTCCATCCCCTCAGCACTGGGTCCCCCCAGGGCTGCATGTTTAGCCCCCCTCCTGTTCAGACTACTGACCTATGACTTCTGTCATATGGAGAGGTTTGTGGATGACACAGCATTAGTGGGACGCATCACCAACAACGATGAGTCAGAGTAAAGAGAGGAGGTAGAACATCTGGTGGACTGGTGCAAAGATAACAATCTTTGCATCAATGTGAAGACGACCAAGGAGATGGTAGTGGAATTCAGAAGGGACAGACACTCCCTCCACCCCCTGCACATTGGAGCATGCAGCAGTGGAAGTGGTCTCCAGCTACAAGTACATCGGAGTCCACCTTTGCAAAGACCTCACCTGGAACTGAAACACTTCCTGTATGCTCAAGAAGGCACACCAACCTTTCTACTTCCTCCCTAAGCTGTGACGTTCCAGACGAGAGAGCGGTCTCTTGAGGAGCTTCTACTGGATAGATTTGTGGTGGAGAGCATCCTCGGGACCAGAATCACTGTGTGGCACAGCAGCTGCTTGGCTGAAAAAAAAGGAAGGCACTACAAAGGACAGTAAAGGCTGCTCAGAAGATTGAAAGGCTGCTCAGAAGATTGTGGGGGCATCACAGACATCTTCACCAAGAGGTGCAGAAAGAGGGATTTCTGCATCATCAAAGACTCAAACCATCACATACACCCTCTCTTCCAACCGCTCCCCTCAGGCTGGAGGCTATGGAGCATCCGATGCAGTACCACCAGGCTGAGATCTTTTCACTCAGTGTTGGGAAAGTTCATTTTGTAGGCAAACTAGCTCAAAGTTCAGTTCATCATTGTTCCAAAAATGAACTAGTTCAGTTTATCGTTCATTTTTTTAACAAAGTTCACCCTTCCAAAAATGAACTAGTTCATAGTTCTTTGTTGAGAGGCTATTACCCTCAAAATACTGGCATTTCATTTCCTCATTGTTGCCACCCATTCAGTCCACACCTGTTGCCAGCTGCAGCTTTCACGAGTTCAGTTTATAGTTCATTTTTTTAACAAAGTTTACCCTTCCAAAAATGAACTAGTTCATAGTTCTTTGTTGACAGGCTATTACCCTCAAAATACTGGCATTTCATTTCCTCATTGTTGCCACCCATTCAGTCCACACCTGTTGCCAGCTGCAGCTTTCACGAGTTCAGTTTATAGTTCATTTTTTAACAAAGTTCACCCTTCCAAAAATGAACTAGTTCATAGTTCTTTGTTGACAGGCTATTACCCTCAAAATACTGGCATTTCATTTCCTCATTGTTGCCACCCATTCAGTCCACACCTGTTGCCAGCTGCAGCTTTCACGAGTTCAGTTTATAGTTCATTTTTTAACAAAGTTCACCCTTCCAAAAATGAACTAGTTCATAGTTCTTTGTTGACAGGCTATTACCCTCAAAATACTGGCATTTCATTTCCTCATTGTTGCCACCCATTCAGTCCACACCTGTTGCCACCTGCAGCTTTCACCTTACAATCTCAAAAACATGAGGAAAAATGTGTTGCTTCATTTGTGTGTGTTTTTTTAAAATAGATAATTAAAACAAAAAACAGAACTTTTGTCCTCAATGTGGAAACAAAAACACACATCACGGTATAACAGGAATGATGGTAAAATTACAATGATAACTTTCCATTCCTCACAAGCTCTGGCTGACTGATATTAACAAAATAATTTATATACACATATTACAAAACCAAATAAATTCCCTATTATTACAGTGTGATCGTACAGTGTTTTAACTAAAGTATTCTGATATAAATAATAATATTCCTAGTAATCCATTTTTACAATTATGTACTGTTTTACGAACATATTCACTCCCATTTACGCAGTGTCCCTGAATGCATCTCACACACTCATGCATCTGCCACGTGGCTGCCTCATTCCGAAGAGAGAAATAGGAAATGCAGCAGGCACAATCTTTCTATTAGCATGTCCAAACGTGTCCCTCTGCTGGTCACTTTTAATATTACAGTTGATTCACTGTATATTACAGTACACCAACATCGCAGCAGCCCTGCGATGTGACTATTGCGCACACGTACATCGTGATGACGATGCTCAAACAAATATCATGGAGCCACAGTATATATATATTGTGCTTTGCAATAATATATAACTATTCAGAATTTCATATGTACCTGTTGCTAGAAAGCAAACCGCGGAGAGTCTTTCCACTGGAATACACTGGTGCAGTTGATCATTGCCAACAGCCTCTCAAAATATCTACACTGTTCTCCTTATTCTCACCCATTTCTTCTTCTTTGTGGCCACCCGCACAATCCCGCCATGGTTTTGTGGTTCAATAAGAAATAATACAATTCAGTATATTGTATGTGGAGCCTCCAAACCAGATACAGGGTTGTGCTTTTTCCATTGCAGCGCATCAGAAGATGTGCGGTGTTGTTCGGTGTGTAGCGAAGAGTGTAATTTTTTCGTGATGGTCCAATTCAATCACGTTTGGTCACATCGCTCAGTGTGTGCCAGGCTTATTAGATGTCTGATATTCACTGCAGATGAATAAATAAACACCTCCTATGATATGCGTATAAAAACATGGTCAGCATTGTTTTTGTAAGAAATCTTTCTAAATGTGCATTTGATTTCTTATTACAACAATGAGGAATACAGTATCTATAGAGGAGTATTAAATTATCGCACAAAAGGGAGTACACCCTCACATTTTTGTAATCATTTTATTTTATCTTTCATGGGAAACACTGAAGAAATGATGCTTTGCTACAATCTAAAGTAGTCTGCATTTTGTATAATAGTGTAAATTTACTCTCCCCTCAAAATAACACAGCCATTGCCGCTGGCAACAAAAGTGAGGAAACACCAATGTGAAAACAGCATAAAACTTTAGCAAGTGTCATTTCTTCAGTGGTGTCCCTTTAAAAGATATAACAAAATATTTACAAAACTGGGAGGGGCGAACTCACTATTGCAAGATACAGTATATCTGCAGGGGAATGTGTATGATTGCATGCTCCTTATGTGGACTAGAAGTCACTGAGTAGAGGCTTTTATGCAGAATGACTCCAGTGAGAGAACAGTTTGTCTTACTGGCCCCAGACTAATGCACTGATCAATATTCCACACGCTGAAAGGACATTCGTGGAACTTTTCCCATAAGTACAGAGATTCTCCAGCTAATTATGAAAATGCACACAGATATTAGTCATTTTTACGTACTTTCATGTGAGAACAATGACCCCGTCGATTAGACTGAAAATAGACACAAGAGGACCACAATCTTCCATAATTCCATTCAGCAGTTGAACACTGGTCCTAATGCATCATAGAAGTATAGAAGTTTGCAAGTCTCGTGTGTCAATCACACATTCAAACCTGGGAGTCAGACTGGGATGTTTGCTTACTTCACTGAGTCACACGCATACACACACGAACACACACACGCACGCACACACACACACACACGCACACACACACCATGGAAATAATAGCTGAAATAATAGGAAGGCAAAGTCCGATCAATGAACCATAATTGGCGCCTTGCAGGTCTTTGCACTCTCCAGCTGTGTACACAGCACCCTCCCATCTCCCCTCGCCTCTATCAAGAGCAGCAGGAGCCACTGACACAATCACACAAATTCGAGCGTAGTATATAACATCTCACATGGTATTGTGTGCACCTTTACTAGCTTACAGAACAGAATGAATGTACAGTAGTACATGTGCACTGATATTGCAAAAACAATTTCATTAATCATCTTCCAATCAGGCTGCACGGTGACTCAGTTGTCCGAACATCCGCTTCACAGTTCTGAGGTTTGGGGTTAAAATCCGGGCCCTGGACCAAAAGACACACGTGCTCTCTTTTCACTGAACAACCTCAACCGGTTCGATGGTATTGATTATGATCACAGCACAATGTTTCCTAATTAAAATCTGTCTCTGCACTTTGGAACAAACCCAGTGTGATTGCAAACACTCTGGCAACCCCGTGCACACACAAACAGTGTGACTGATTGGACATAGAGACCATGAATGGACAGAAAGATTGTGGCCAGATAGACGGGTGTGAGTATGTCCTATCATGGATGGATAAAACTACGGGTGTTATAGAAGGTGGGTGGAAAAATGTGAACATGAAAAATGTTAAGTATACAGTAAATGCTACCAAAAAAATGCTGTTGAACTAAAAATCTGAGTGAACAAATGACAGGATCTTATCCAACTAACTGGTTAGCACAACTGCCTTACAGTTCTGAGGACCGGGGTTCAAATCCCGGCCCCGCCTGTGTGGAGTTTGCATGTTCCCCCGTGAGTGCGTGGGTTTTCTCCGGGTACTCCGGTTTCCTCCCACTTCTCCAAAACATGCATGGTAGATAAATTGAAAACTCTAAAATTGCCCGTAGGTGTGAATGTGAGTGCGAATGGTTGTTTGTCTATATATGCCCCGCGATTGGCTGGCGATCAGTCCAGGCTGTACCCCACCTCTCGCCCGAAGATAGCTGGGATAGGCTCCAGCACGCCAGCGACCCTTGTGAGGATAAGCGGTACATTAAATGGATGGATGGAGGCTATTTCTATTTTTAACCACACCGTCACACTAGTGTGCCATGAGAGTTCATCTGGAGATCTGAAGGAAATTAATACAATTTCACTTTACTGATCTGAAAATTATTATTTATTTACCAGAAATAATGTATCTGTCTATGCCACTGATGTATAGTGACAGGCAGAACTATTAAATGCTTTTCCACGAGATGGCAGAAGGTACAGTCAACTGTGTATCCAGTTATTTGTGACATTTGTGTTCTAATGTAAAATTTGTGCAGTCTGCACAACGGACGGGAAACTCTGATATAGGCTATATTGGAAATAGTATATACATCATATGGTATGGAATCAGGGATGAGATTAGTTACACATCTTTATTTACATTTTATTCATATATATATATATATATATATATATATATATGAATTTTATTATTTTTTAATTTTTTTATTTTTTAAAGTAAGTATACATTAAGAAATTAAGCATAGAACATCCATCATATTTGTGTTATGTTGCGGAAGGCATTTTTTGGAGTGCTTCACTATGTGGATTTGTGATTCAGCCATTTGCTTGAATTACTTTTTGCATTTATTTCATCATAGTGACTTCCTGGTGAAGCAGATGCTTAATATTTTGATAATGGCCCCCATCTTCACGATCCAGTTATTGATCATCAGCCGGGTCTTCTTGTGTCAGCCAATTAGCTCCTAAACCTCCCTTTATTGCTACCTAGCTGTCTCATTTGTGTAATTAGTCCAAGCTCTACTTAGTTCCTGTGATTGCATGCAGTGTGCTTGTGCTCAGTGTAGCTACGTGCGACTATCTGAATGTTTTGTATGTGCTTTTCCCCCCGCTCATGTGGTTATTGCTTTTTCGGTTTTAGTTTTTTTTTTTTTAATTATTATTCAAATGCCGACGTTTTTGTTTGTTTGTTTTTAAGTTCTTAGGTTGCCACTGTTGTTTTCCTGCATTTAGGTACACCTGCCTCCACCAAAGGGTGTCTACAGTTTTGAAGAAGGAAAATACGCGATAAGACCTCTCCCATCCAGTACAGACCTGTTTGCAAAGCTCAGGCAAAACAGTATGTTATCGCACTGGGGCAGCAGCCAGCCATCCTTTGGCAATCCTCCCGCAGCTTCTGTTACGGTGCTCTCTCCCACCTTCATGTCTCTGTGATGTGTGATCAAACCCACATTATTGTATTGAACTCTGATGTTGGGAATAGGTTGAGTCAGGGCTAGGCGATTCATTAATTTCTATCGATTCATCTGAGTTTATTTGTCAGCATGTTTTAATTTTTTATTTTTGCAGACCCGCTGACAAGGCTACAAACACAGAGGAGCTAAATTACAAAAGCAGTCAGTTGCCAACCTTAGCGATTTTGTTGCTATATATAGGGACAGCTGGTAGTGTACATGTTGCTGTCTTTCATGCAGTCGACGCAGATTCCAACCAGTGCCCTGTTGCAGCCACTTCCGGTCCCAAAACCATATTAAAAATGGAGGGTTTGTGTCAGGAAGGGCATCCGGTGTAAATACTGTGCCAAACTAATCATATGAGTGGCTTGTTGTGGTGACTCCTCATGAGAAAAGTTGCAAACGAAATTTTGCAACTTTGCGGCTCCCACTAATAACTATTTTTCTAAAAATTGACTAGTGACTCATTCCAATTAACAAACAGGCAAAAGGAGCTGAATCATTTTAATATTGCTTTGCATATGACATGAAAGGAACCCTGTGGAAGGCAATCATGGAGTCAATCACGCTTAACATTGCCAACAACATAGTGCATTTATACATTGCAAAAGTCAGGGATTTAATGACATGTGGGAAAATTTTGAGGCATGTGCTTCCAAGCCACAAATATTTTGTAGAGTCCGCCTTCCATCACCTGTACAACTCCACCTAAGAAAAGACCGTGAGACAGCTAGATGCGGTGTAACGTTATTCTTATGCTTAACTGGTCCAGCTGAGCATCATTTTAAGTTCAATTTTATTATGGATCTTGTTTAGATACATGCATTGACAAAAAGGAAATTTTTCCTTCGAGGAAGTCATAGCTCATTTTCCATTTGAGATTATGTAAGTCCCGGGATGCACATGGCATGGAAACAATGAGTGTTAGCCCTGGAACAATGAGTCCTTGTAACTTATCATCACGGAATACAGATACAGTAATCCTCCACTACATCGCAGTTCTTGCTTCATGGTTCCGCTATATTGCAGATTTTTATTACAGTTGTTACTCTTTAATCTTCAATCTTTTATACTGTTTGTACACTATTTTTGTGTTATCTGGTGCTTTAACTCTCTCCCAATATATTAAATGTTTAGGTCTACAACAATAGCAATTTTTTTAGAATATATTTTCCCCAAAACTTTCAAGATAAACAATGTTTTTTTTGTTTTAATGCCACTGATATAATGATTTTAGAGCATAATATAGCATCGTACACCATCAGCTGTGGCCCAATGGTTAAGATCATCGCTTGCCACCGTAGGAAACCTAGGTTCAGGACCCCGAGCGGACCATCCACCAACATCTACTGTACTCACGGCTGCGGTGTCCTTGAGCTAGACACCGATACCCCAAACTACTCCCCGGGCGAATAAGCTCCCCGTGTGATTAAGTTGCCCACTGCTCCAGTGTGTTCCACTAACAAGTGTATGTGTTCACTGTGATGGATAAAATGCAGAGAACAAACTTCGTGTGCATGCATGCATCTCTATTATTTTTGTGGAAGTTGATGCAAGTTCATGCTCGGAAAAAAAAAAAATCTAAGCTTGTTTGATAACAGTTTCCTTCTTGAAAGTAGAAGGCATAACAGGTAGAAAGGAATAATGTACTTTAAAGCATTTTAAGTTTAAATACTGTATGTTAAACCGTATGTGGGTGGCAAAATTATTATTTTTTAATGTTTTCTATATGGTATCTCTATGTCGCAGATTTTCACATATCGCGGGTGAGTCTGGAACTGTCCTCCATGATAAATTTGTGTTTCACTGTACTGTAAATGGAGCATAATCAAAATCTTCCAGTTTATTAGCGAAGTAACATCTGCATTTTAGTTTTGTCATGGTGTAGCTGCAGCCTGCCTCAAACCCCCAACCCCCATCCTTCCATCTGCTGCCATGTGAGTGCCAGCAGGTGCATTCGCCATTTAAAATGCCTCATTAGGAAATTCCCGCGCTTGAACTGCTGGGCTTGCAGTCAACGCATATTTGTGTGTTCGTCGAAGTATGTGTGTTCTTGGCATGTGTTTTTTCTAATCTTATTGTTTGTGTGTATGAGTGTGGGTTTGTGTGTGTACATTCAGGTTTGTCCTGCTTGACCGTAGGAACTTCCCATAGTTAATGCATGTGCAGAGCGAACCCTCATCTATCTCACCTTCTCCCCGTCTTCACGCCGCCCCTCCCTCTTCTCCCCCTTACCTTCCTTTTCATCCTACTTTCCCAGAATAGACCTGATCCTCTCCTTGCAGGAGGAAAGATAAATCCTTCTCCCCCATCTCTGGCACACAGCTCAGAGGATAGTTTGAAAAAAACAGCGAGGGTGTGAGGAAGGGCGTGAAGATAAGTGCAAGGAAAAGGAGTGGGAAGATCATGATAAAGAGTCATGAGGGGACCCTAATACTTGAGGGAAGAGGAGCGGAGGGGCCAATAAGCGTTAACTTAGTGCCCCCTGTAGGTTTAACTAAATTTATCCCGAATCACAGACTGAAGATACAAACCATGTTTTGACATTTTGACTAATGATCAACAGTGTTCCCTCAGTTACCTTGAAAAAGTCATCTGATTACTGATTACTGCTTTAGAAACTAATGTCTTAACTACTATTGCAAGTTACAAGCACATGAACCAGGGTACAAACATGTTATGAGACAGAATTTAAAGGTGGGCACAATAACAAACAATATGAGCCCTACTTGTGAACATACATAGTAGCACTCTCTAAGCTAACATAGCACCGAACTTAGCTTATAACATACTGAATATAGCATCTAACTTAGCACATAAGAGGTAGGTACGACACAGAGGCGGCAGCATCACTTCATGACAAATTCAGCGCATAATGTTGAGTTTTTCCACGCTCTACAGTGCTTAATCTCTTTTTAAAAACTATTCAGCATTTCCAATGATGAGATGCGGGCCCAGGCATTGGTGTCTGATTTTTAAAGAATTTATTCGCAAATTATGGTGGAAAAGAAGTATTTGGTCAAGAACAAACGCTCATCTCAATACTTTGTTATATACCCTTTGTTGGCAATGACAGAGGTCAAACGTTTTCTGTAAGTCTTCAGGTTTTCCCGCACTGTTGCTGCTCCATGCAGTTCTCCTCTAGAGCAATGATGTTTTGAGGCTGTCGCTGGGCAACACAGACTTTCAAAGATTTTCTATGGGGTTGAGATCTGGAGACTGGCTAGGCCACTCCAGGACCTTGAAATGGTTCTTCAAAGCCACTTCTTTGTTGCCCAGGCGGTGTGTTGGGGATCATTGTCATGCTGAAAGACCTAGTAGCAATATGTCAATAGGTCAATATGACATTGGTCCATCCTTTGCAGCAACAACATTTTCAACTCTTCTCGGAACGCTGTCTACAAGGTTTAGGAGTGTGTTTATGGGAATTTATGACCATTCGTCCAGAAGCGCATTTGTGAGGTCAAACACTGATGTTGGAGGAGAAGGCCTGGCTCTCAGTCTCCGGTCTAATTCATTCCTAAGGTGTTCTGTCAGGTTGAGGTCAGGACTCTGTGCAGGCCAGTCAAATTCATCCACACCAAACTCTCTCATCCATGTCTTCATGGACCTTGCTTTGTGCAAAGGTGCACAGCCATGTTAGAAATGGAAGAAGTGTTCCTACACTTTGGAGCATGGAATTGTCCAAAATATTGGCTCCTTAGTTCCAATGAAAAGAACTCTGAACACAAGGAAAAATTCCTGGTCCGGCGTTTAAGCTTTTGGACAATTCATTGATTCCAACTTTGTGGGAACAGTATGGGGATGGCCTCCTCCTCTTCCAACATTTCTGTGCACAAGTGCACAAAGCAAGGTCTATAAAGACATGGCTGAGAGAGGTTGGAGTGGATGAACTTGATAGAACACCTTTGGGATGAATTAGAGTGCAGACTGAGAGCCAGGCCTTCACGTCCAACATCACTGTGACCTCACAAATGTGCTTCTGGAAGAATTGTCACTTCAGATCAGCAGGTGAGTGAATACTTTTGGCAATATAGTGTGTATTTATATGTATATATAATATTTTTCTTTCCACTTTACTTTTTCTTATAGTTTGCAGGGATGACAAATGGCTGGATAGATAGCTATGGTCAATTCAATTCATAAATCAATAAAAAGTTGATTTATTGATCCCCAATCTTAACTGTTCATTTTTTAGCAAGACATTTTGGATAATTGTATGCAACTTAATGGGAACACTTTAGGGAAGGCCATTTTTTGTCAATGTCGTGATGTGTCAAAAGTGTTCTCTGTCAATTGACTGTCTGTTATCGTAGTAGAGCGGCTCCAACTACCGGAGACAAATTCCTTGTGTGTCTTTTGGACATTCTTGGCAAATAAAGATGATTCTGATTCTGATTCTTTTCCAGTGCACAAAGCAAGGTCCACAAAGACATGCTTGGATGTTTTCTGTGAAATAACTTACTTAACTTATCTCAACCCCTTCAAACCACTTTGGGAAGTTGAGATACACTAGAACTTGAATGATAGCTCCTGTTGACAAAAATTTTTTTTTTAAATGAACTCAGACATTTGAAAATAAAATGTGTTTGACACGCAGAGAATCCCTTCTTTTCTCTTCCCTCTTTCTCGCATAGCACACACGCAGCCACACATTTATGTCAGCACCCATGTGTGCACACTGAGCCTAAAATTAGCATGCAGTGTGTTGAACAACAAACAGGCTGGAGGAAGACGTGCTGGCAAAAGACTCTGATGACAAACGGCAGCGAGCGAGATAGAGAGAGAGAGTTGAGTGACTGCAGTTAGGATGGAAATAGCAACAACTGATACGACAGCATAATCATACATACAAAGGCCAAATGTAGTTTGTGTATTTTGCACTATTTTATCTTCATTTTAGAGCATCATCAAATTTAATTCAAGAATACTTTGCTCTGTTTTTCTTTAAAAATTCCATCCATCCATTCATCCATCCATCATCTATACTGCTTATCATCACTAGGGTTGCACGTGTGCTTGGCCTATCCCAGATGACTTCGTGCGAGAGGCGGGGTACACCCTGGAGGGGTTGCCAGCCAATTGCATTATCAAGCACATTAGCAATCTTATTTAATTCCATTTTCCTTTGCTTTTTTTCTTGTTTGAAAACATTTATGTTTAAAATGAATTTGCTCCGTTGGACTTCAGTGCCTCTCTGGCTCTCACACACAGATACACACACACACACACACAGACAAACACTGCACAAAAAAGTAATTTTAGTTTTATTTTTGAACACATTTATAAGGAAGAACTGGAATATTAAGATTCCACCAATCGCCCACACGTTTCACTATTTAAGAATTCATCTTTTGCCATTTTTTTTACAACTTTGCTCCGTTATTCACCCGAAAACATTTGTTGCTTTTTCCGAAATGCCATAAAATGCCACAAGATGGCGCCAAACCCCTGTCTAAGTAGGGAAGTAGTACAGTAATTGGTCCAAGGAAGTATGTAACAGTGATACACCTTGACTGAGAAATAAGTGTTGGAGAGGAGCTAAGTGCTCTCACAAGTGGATCTTCTACATAGAGGCAACCGATCAGAGGAAAGGGGGCGGTTTTAGATAAATATGGAAATATAGACAAAGTGGATACAAAACTGGATCAAACAAGTAGGTGTCAAATGGGCCTTTTCTGGACACTCGTATGACAAAGCCAAGGTGTTTTTTTAAATGAAATTGACAATTTTATACGAAGTCCATGGTAGAGAGTCACTCTAAGGAGATCTAAATAGCCAAAATGTGCCAAAAAAAAACTCTAAATGAAAAATGTCTTCTTTTTATATAACAGTTTTATATTTTGTTTTTGGTTATTTTTCACATTTAATTTAAAACAATAAATGTTTGGCTGAAAAGTATCGTGTCTTATTCAGTGGTCACATTTTAAAAAGTTTTAAGATTTTTTTTTATACTGTCCTGTAATAGGGGTGGGAATTACTGATTCAAATATTTTTCCAGAGATAATATCACAATCTTGTGATTATGCCATACTGTATACAGGGGTGGTTTCCAATAGAAACACTGCACAGATATTGGACAGTGACAGTTTTCCCAGTGAAAGGGTTCAGCAACCACACTTTTACTGTTGTTAGTTATTCAACAACTAGCTTCCACAGATGAGATTTTTAATATCTTTCCCAGGTTTCATTTTTCAACAACAAAAAAAGAGAAACGCAAATGCATCAGGGCGTGTAGGCGTTTCAAAATTCCTCATCCATATTCCTAAGAGCTGCATTACCCGATTCTATTCAGTAAAAGTGATAAAGTGACAATACGAGCACAAAATGATGGAAATGGGTTCAGGTACCTACCTGTATAATAATGATGGTGGACAAAACTTGTTGTTGTTAACCCCCGCATTAATTCCACAAAGTACTGTATAATACATGCATATGTCCGTAGCAGGATGAACAATAATTCCAGGTCATAAAAATTGAATAACAGCAGGCAAGCATGTCACTAATAAAATGCATGCATAAATCCACAAACATAATTAAAACAAGCATAATCTCTGTCTGATCCTCCTAATTGGCATCACTGTCCTATGCTAAATGCTACCTGATGCTAAGACGTGACAGTTTAGGGATGCGAGTAGCACTTATTAGATTACGGGGGGCTTTACTATGCCAAAGATGCTGAAGGCTCTGTTTGAATTTCCTGTAACTCAAACCAGCACAATATAGTCTGGTGGAACTGTATATCAGGTTAAATGACAGTACAGTAATGGCTCACTCAAATCAGTGGAGCTGCTATAAAGATCGATGGAAGATGATTGCATGAGCCACGCCCGAGATTCTGGCCAATTATGGTCCAAATATGTCACGCAGGAAGTCAGCACTTGCATAAACAGGACGCCAGACACACAAGCAGGAAAGAAAATTTGGACGTTTAGTCATCATACTTCTGATTCCTTGATGTTGCCCTCTCCTCCTATGCAGGGACTGATCAATCATTCGATCATAACTCATAATGGATAGAACAAAAAATGCATCGTTTAGGTCATTCGTGTATACAATAGCAATAGTATACAATACAAAAATGACAGCTTTATCGTTTCCATGTTATGGCCAAATGCTGTCCTGAAATATCCTGGACATTACAGTATTGAGGTTTTGTGTGAAGAATTTTGACCGTGGTGACATCTGTGTGTGAAACTTTTCTTTAGGACTGTAACAATACACCGAGGTTAAGATTAGATTAGTATCTCGATTTCTGACTAGTGCTGGGCGATACGGCAGAATTTTGATATTACAATTTTTTCTAACCCCAATGGTGATATTTGATATGACTCAATATTTATTGTATTAAAGTTTATAAACGCATAAAACCACGGTAAGTGAAAGTGCGTGATATAGAAATACCTATAGAAATATGAAATACCAATTTGAAAAGTTATATATATTTTTTTTACATGATTTATTTTAAAACAATACACATATTTAAACATAATATAATGAAATAGAGAGAGTGCAAGAGCAATGGATAAAAAAATGGCAAACATTTCTAAATTAGAAACACATACATTACAAAAAATAAGATATTTGCATCCTACTACCCAGACTACCTGTACTATCAATTGCCTTAACTGGTTTAAAAAAAATAAAAAGGTATTGTCCAATAATGAAAAATTACGAAATAGTGGGACCGCGAAACATGAACCGCGATATAGCAGCGTTTTACTGTATCCTGTATCGATACTGTATCGTTACAGCCTTACTTTTCTAACACCCAAAATGACAAACAGTTTAGTTTTTACTTCACACCCGAACCATGCCGATCACCAGGACAAGGCACAAACAAGCATGACCTACCTCAGTGAGGTGTGGGTTGGGATTGAATCCACACTGGTTACACACAGTGGCCTTACACTGGGTGCAGGTGTTGTAGTTGGGCACAGCTGGTGGGTTGGAGAGCTCTGTGGTGGTGCACACTGGACACAGTTTGCTCTTTGGCATGGGCGCGATCTGTGGCACCGAATAGGGTGAGGTGGGCGTCATGCCGCGGTCCGGCGACACCGACGGAGATCGACCTGTCCTGGAGCCACCTGGACTGTTGAAGTCAACTTGGAGGTTTCGACGGGAGGCGTGCTGGCCAGGACTCTGTCCTGCATGGGCTCCCATTCCGGTACCAGCTGGACTGTGACTCATTCCGTGGCCGGAGCCCTGGCCGGTGCCGGACCCCTGGCTTGACTGAATGTGACGGGGGGAGGTTGGAGTGTCATGGGTGGCCAGGCGATAGGGCTCACCGCTTCTAGAGCCTATTCCACCTCCAGTAGCCATTCCTCCTCCCATTCCGCCTCCCATTCCACCTCCCATTCCACTGCCCATTCCGCCTCCCATTCCTCCACCCATCCCACTTCCCATGGCACCCATTCCTCCCATTCCTCCCCCATGAACTCTTTGTTGCATGTCAGGCTTGGGGCTACCCATCTGACCCATTGGTCCCCTGGAAGAAAGGAAGAGAAAGAAGAAGAAAATTAGAAAATAAATCATCATCTTTACCTTCCATTGTACAAATGTATATTCGAATAACAGTTTGTAGGTACATTTGTGTAATTGCAAACCATTCAGTGGTTGACATACAGTATGTAAGTCAACATTTCAACCTGCTGCTCGCGCAAACTGTTTTATTATATTAACCAGCAAAAAATCCAATGCCTGCGCTATTTATACATTGCCTGAAATTAAAAGAAAACCAAAGCGGAATATGTGGTGTAAACAGACACATCCATTTTTGGTGTGATAATCCTTTTTCAATTTTCTTCTGTAACTCTGTATGAGAAACTGATTAATTAAACTTTGTCATGGTCTGTGTTTTGGTTTGGGTTGTGTTTAGTTTTGTTCCATGTTTTCCTGTGTTCCATGTTTGTCGTGTGCTCATTAGGTTGTTGTGTCCACCTGTTCTCGTCTACTTTGTGTCGACCAATCAGCTCTCTCCAGCCACTCGTGTCTTGTCCATGTGTTCCTCGTTGTCTCGTCAATTTGTTTATATTTAGTTCCCTGGTTTCTTTCAGTTCTTGTCGGTTCATTGTCGTTGTCACATGTCTTTGCCATGTCATAGACGCCAGTTGTATTTATCATTGTGATTAAATATTATTATTTTGAGACTCCCGCACTCCTGCCTTGCCTCCCTGCTTCCCTGCAATTGGGTCCACCATGTTCTTGCCTTGCGTTCCTCGCCTTCGCCCTTGGTACAGGATGAATATTCAGAATCCTGAATGTCAATGTTTGGTTGCCGATCCCATTATCTTCTTACAACCAGACAGACAGAAACAGTATTGAAAAAAAACAACAAAAATAATTAGTCCAGGGTGCTGAGGAAAGCTGGGAAGGACCTTAAAACAACCACAAGCAGCAAGCAATTAAAGTGGACATAGTCTACACACACAACAGCCTCCTCCTCCAGACTGTAAGAACACACCCGCATACACCAAGACACAAGCTGAAAGGTGAAATGTAATGTATTCATGAAGTTCTTTTTTTATATATATTTTTTATTTTACTGTATTGCCAATGAAAAATATATGTGCACCCTTTATAATGGCTTATAAAGAAGAACATTTACTATAATATATACTAAGAAATATATATAAATGTGCCAAAAGGGTAAATTATTTTTTAGTATAGAATTTTTTTTTAAAAATGTAGTTCAGTTATAACAACTTCATTTCATTCGATACCCTTGTCATTATATTAAAACAGAAATGATTGTCTGTGTGAGAGAGTTAATCATTTATTGTGGTTGTAGTTGACAAGGGTGTAAAACTGAGAGGTGTTTGTAATTATTTAGCCATTGAAGAAGGGTCAAATCAATTATAAAAAACATACTGTATTGGAATGTTGTCTTGGAAAGATAAGTTCTAATTCAAAGAAATGTCATTTTGATGAGGATCAGGAAATACAAATCAATACTTTCAATCTTGTTGTTTGAGTTGTCTTTGATTACAACAGTGTTGGTTTGATGAATCGCCAATTTGAAAAAGTGTGCCGACAAACAAATGAGCAATGTTGATTTCATGCATTCCGGTGTCACAGCCGAGACATAAAAATCCCTTGGTCTGCTTCTCCTTTCTCAAAACGGGAATGAAAAAATGTCTCTGAGTTGGTCTTCTCTAATCTTACTGCCATCATTCTTTGATATTCATTTATCCTTAGCTGTCATCTGCCTCACAGCTCTGAGGACCCGGGTTCAAATCTAGCCTCGCCTGTGTGGAGTTTCCATGTTCTCCCTGTGCATGCATGGGTTTTCTCCGGGTACTCCGGTTTCCTCCCACATCCCAAAAACATGCATCGTAGGTTAACTGAAGACTCTAAATTATCCATAAGTCTGAATGTGAGTGTGAATGGTTGTTTGTCTATATGTGCCCTGTGATTGGCATCCCCCCCCCCGGAGTTCCTAAGGACTCTGGATGTTGTGGGGCTGTCCTGGCAGACACACCTGTGCAACATCGCGTGGACATTTGGAAAATGCCAAGATGGCTCCTACTCGTGTGGATGCCTCGGTTACGCGCTCTCTAGTATTGTTTTTGTGTTTTTCGTTCATCTTTGGAGACATTACACGACTCACTTACAAAAGGGGAGACTTGCTAACCATCAAGGAGGCTACTCCGGACTTTCTTTCATCAACTTTCGCAAATCCGCTCAGTTTTTTCCCTGAGTTACTCACCAGAGCACCGACCGCAGTCTTTGGCGCATGGAGGCGGAGGCGACGCCACAGAGGGAAGCGAGCCGGCATCCAGGTGAAACTCAGCAAGAGAGGATACAGATTGTCTATCCACCTTGCGAATCTCGGTTCCCTACCCAACAAAATGGACGAGCTTCATCTTCTAATAACAACCAGTAAAGACTTCGGACGTTCCGCCGCCATGTGCTTTACAGAGACTTGGCTTTGTGAGGCTGTACCCGATGGCGCCGTCATGCTTCCCGGCTTCCATCTTCACCAAGCAGACCGCCACATGGAATCATCGGGAAAACAAAAGGCGACGGATATGCTTCTATATCAACAAAAATTGGTGTACGGACGTCACGGAGCTCAGCACACACTGCAGCCCGCATTTGGAGTCGTTGTTTTCGAACTGTTAGCCATTCTACACGCCTCGTGACTTCACATCACATCGACTTCGCTGGTGTCTATATTCTGCCTCAAGCTAACACAAACGGCACACTGCTAATGTTCGCCGAAGAAGTAAACGAAATTGAAAAAAAACACCCGGACTCACCCCTCATTATTCTCGGGGACTTCAACAAAGCTAAACTCAACCACGAACTCCCTAAATACAAGCAGCACATCGACTGTCCTACCAGGGAACATTTTAGACCACTGCTATACTACGCTAAATAACGCATACTGTGCTATACCTCGTGCAGCCCTGGGCTCGTCTGATCACTGCTTAATTCACTTAATACCGACATACAGGGAAGAACTAAAATGCGCGAAGCCTACAGTGAAAACAGTGAAAAGTGGACCAAAGAAGCAACTTCAAAGCTGTTTAGACTGCACAGACTGGCGTGTCTTTGACAATTCAGCTGACAGCCTGGATGAATATAGGGACACTGTCACATCCTATATCAGTTTCTGTGAAGATGTGTGTGTACCAAACAAGGTATTTCGCATATTCAACAACAACAAGCCGTGGTTCACTGCAAAACTTAAGCAACTTCGCCAAGCTAAGGAGGACGCATATCAAAGCGGGGACAGGGCCCTGTATAATCGAGCGAGAAATCAGCTGACTAAAGAAATTAACATTGCAAAGAGGAACTCTGCAGCAAAGTTGGAAAAACAGTTTAGCGCTAACGACTGTAAATCAGTCTGGCATGCATTCCAATCGCTGACCAATTACAAGCGACGATCCCCCCAAGCTGAGAACAATAGCACACTAGCCAACGACTCAAATACCTTCTACTGCAGATTTGAAAAGGACACTTTCACACCCAACACCCACCCAGCCACACCACCGACCACAATCACACCTCTGACTTCTGCGTTAACCATCCATGAACAGGATGTGAGACACATTTTCAAACAACAAAAGACTAACAAAGCAGCAGGCCCAGACCATGTGTCCCCATTCTGCCTCAAAGTCTGTGCGGACCAGCTCGCTCCAGTCTTCACACAGATTTTCAATAGATCTCTGGAACTGTGCGAAGTACCATCCTGTTTCAAACATTCCACTATCATTCCAGTCCCCAAGAAACCTACAATCTCAGGTCTAAATGACTACAGGCCTGTCGCCTTGACATCTGTGGTCATGAAGTCCTTTGAACGTCTCGTGCTGGACAACCTCAAGAGCGTCACAGGTCCCCTGCTTGACCCCCTGCAGTTTGCCTACCGAGCGAACAGGTCTGCGGATGTTGCAGTCAACATGGGACTGCACTTCATCCTAGAACACTTCGGTAGTGCAGGGACCTACGCGAGGATCCTGTTCGGGGACTTTAGCTCAGTGTGCAACACCATCATGCCTTATCTCCTTTCCTTCAAGCTTCTCCAGCTCAGCGTCTCACCTCCCATCTGCCAGTGGATTTACAGGTTCCTGACAGGCAGGACACAGCAGGTGAGGCTGGGGGAAGCTACCTCATCCACATGCAGCATCAGCTGTGGGGCGCCCCAGGGTTGTCTCCTCTCTCCGCTGCTCTTCTCTCTCTACACGAACCACTGCACCTCAACGCACTCCTGAAGTTTGCAGATGACACCACTGTCATCGGCCTCATCAAGGACGGCGACGAGTCTGCATATCGACAGGAAGTGGAGCGGCTGGAGGTGTGGTGCGGCCGACACAACCTGGAGCTGAACACGCTAAAGACTGTAGAGATGATCGTGGAGTTCGGGTGCCATCCTTCGCCGCAGCTGCCCCTCACGCTATCCAGCTGCCTTGTGTCAACTGTCGAGACCTTCAAGTTCCTGGGAATTCCCAGTCTCTCAGGACCTGAAGTGGGCGATCAACATCAACTCTGTCCTCGAAAAGGCCCAGCAGAAGATGTACTTCCTGCGGCTTCTGAGAAAGCACGGCCTGCCACAGGAGCTGCTACCACACTGCACTATTTGCATATCTGTTGTTGACCAATACTGGCCACTCATGCCAGAGTAGCATCCGCGCCACTTGCACACTGACTGAGGAGTATCTGCAACATTTGTAAAATCAACATTGTCCCAGATTATCGCACTACTAGTCACTGCATACATTCCTTGAAGTCTCGGCGCCCTTTGCACAATGGTCAGTGCACCGGACTACTGCTATATTAGTCATTCAAAGTGCTCTAAGTGCATCTTTTTGAACAATTGTAAAAAAAATAATAATAATAATAATTTGTACCGCCATTACCAGATAACTAGCAACCCTTTATTGCTCAGTGACTGTTTTTGTCAATGTCTTTGTGTCTCAAAAGTGTTCTCTGTCAATTGACTGTTGTCGTACGAGAGCAGCTCCAACTACCGGAGACAAATTCCTTGTGTGTTTTTTGGACATACTTGGCAAATAAAGATGATTCTGATTCTGATTCTAAACCTGATTCTAAATCTGATTCTGATTCTGAACAATGCCTCTGAATTGCCAGACCAAGGTGTTGGCCCCCATAAGGGGGACCGGAGGGTGTGTTCCAACAACAACTGGGGGATCACATTCCTCAGCCTCCCTGGTAAGGTCAGTTCAGGGGTTCTGGGGGGGGAGTAGTTTGGTTTTCGTCCTGGCCGTGGAACAGTGGCATATCTGTTGTTGACCCATACTAGCCTCTCATGTGCTTGTGAAGTATCTGTACCATTGGCACAATTGACACTGTTCCAGATTATCACACTACTAGTCACTTTAAACTGCGTACATTTCTTGAAGTCTCTGTGCCACTTGCACAATGGTCATTGTACCAGATTATTGTCATTTCAAACTGCTCAAATTTGCTAGAGGACTCTGCATCATTTGCACAATAGTCAAATATATATATATATATATATATATATATATAAAATATATAATATAAAATATATATCAATTGACTGTATATATATATATATATTGACTATATATATTGACTATATTGACTATATATATATATATATATATATATATATGCGGCACGGTGGACGACTGGTTAGAGCGTCAGCCTCACAGTTCTGAGGACCCGGGTTCAATCCCCGGCCCTGCCTGTGTGGAGTTTGCATGTTCTCCCCGTGCCTGCGTGGGTTTTCTCCGGGCACTCCGGTTTCCTCCCACATCCCAAAAACATGCATTAATTAGAAACTCTAAATTGCCCGTAGGCATGACTGTGAGTGCGAATGGTTGATTGTTTCTATGTGCCCTGCGATTGGCTGGCAACCAGTTCAGGGTGTACCCCGCCTCCTGCCCGATGACAGCTGGGATAGGCTCCAGCACGCCCGCGACCCTAGTGAGGATAAGCGGCTCAGAAAATGGATGGATGGATGGATATATACATATATATATATTGTATCGACATTACCGGTAAGATTTCATTGCTCAGTGACTCTCCATTCTATGTTTTTATGCCTCAAAAGTATTTTCTGTCAAATGGCTGTCTGTTGTCGTACAAGAGCAGCGGCTCCTACTACGGAGACAAATCCCTTGTGTGTTTTTTACATTCTTGGCAAATAAAGATGATTCTGATTCTGAGCTATGCATGCTTTGTGTGCATACTGTTTCATGTGCACATTTGATGGAGTGACGCAACAAGAAACTCAAAGCTCCACTGATTCAGGAAACAGAGTGGTGGTCGAAGCAGACAGAATAAGAGGCTTAAAAAGCTGGTGATGGAACTGCGGTACAGTGGAAAAAGAATAAGCTTCAGTGCAAGGCTGGGAAAAAAGAGTTAATGACTTTAAAACTTAAATGCTGCAGCAACATGTCTCCACAATCTATTGAGATCCAATACAAGAGCTGTAGCAAAGATTCTGTAGTTATCATTGTTTGGCAATGGAGCATCATTCTGCTCACAGCTCTTGGCATTGAGTAGGCGGCTAGAGGTTCGGTGTGAGCAAAGTAAACACAGTGATGCCGTCTTTGCTGTCTTTTACTCTGTGTATAAAATGGGAGAGGAAATGAGCAAGATGTTTATCTGCTTTAGTGGCGCTGCAGCTGCTTCAATTGATCTTTCCAATCTCACTTTGCTGCATCAGCTGATTCATCTACTGGCTAGTGGTTACACAGCCTCGGAGGAAATAATCCATGAATTCATGTCAATCTTGCATTGGTTTTACATGGCTGTGGTACCATTTTATACATCTAATTTACAGTAATGCCTTTCTACCTAAACCTCTCTAGTGACTACAGAAAATTTACAATGACCATGGAAGATCATTTGGGTGTAATGTATGCACAATACTCTACATCATGATGGTATAATGACATTATATCTTGTACAGGGCTGCATATATTGTGGTTGTCGTGAGAAAGTATATGATACGGGTAGCAACCATATCATGTGCATGTATACTGTAAGTATTACTATTGTATTGTTTATTCTTTGTTTAAACATGGCAATTAGTTTTCAGCGTTACTTAGCTAAAGAAACCCGATAAATCATTTAATAAGAAAATTTTTTTGCTTATTAAATATACTGCATTTTCTGCACTTGATGAATACTACATTATAAACTCAGGTTATGTTCACACTATTTTGCCCAATGTGACAAACAGTATATCTGATTTTTTTTTCCATATCAATGTGAACGGTACAATTCTGATTTTTTTTTTATTTCCAACCCAGGCCACTTTCATATGGTGGATACATGCCACAGAACAGCAACGGCAGAGAACGGAGCAGAAAACAGTCAGTGATGAAAAGAAAATGCTTTAGAACTGATAAATATAAGAAAATGTTGGCTCCAGTTGCACAAAATCGTTGAAATTGCAACAAATGTGTCATGAGGCCCATTTTTAGTTCCGTGAACACAGTGCCTTGTGTTTGCGTGGATGCACAATGTGACGTCCTGTTTTGTCACAAACTTATTTCATCCACAGTAGAAGTCGCATTTGTTTTTGTAATGTGAACGACTACATAAAAAGATTGGATTGAACAAAACAGAATTGGGCATCGTGCCCTGTAGTGTGAAAGCAGCCTAATTTGTTATAAGAATCTATGCATGATATACAAACGCACTGGAACATCAATGGTCAAACAATATCCAATCCAATATTTTGCGCAATTACCAAATTGCTTCTATAACACATGAAGGTAATTAATCAAGAACAGGGTGTCCCAAAAGTCACTATACACTTCTGTTTCTCTGTTTCATTTAAGGTATCATTTAGATAGACATGAGGTCAACCGCATTTGACAGCAAAGGCTTTGCAGCTTTTCCGATATCAAGTACCTATATCATTCTCTTGCCCATGACTCACCAATTGACACTGGAGCAGCGCTGTGAAATTACCAACTGGCAGAGGTGGGACCAAGTCACTGCTTTGTAAGACACTTTGTTTGCCCTCAAGTCCCAAGTCAAGTGCTACACTTTGAGTTTTTAGTCCTTTTTTTTTACCAACAAAATAAAAACATAAATATAAAATATTTTTAAAAATTTTATATATATTTTAATAAATGTATATATATATATATATATATATATATATAAAAGATGTCTATATTATATATTAAATGTATATACAGTATTTAATATATTTTAAAATCCATATTTATTTGTCAAATACATTTTTAAAACAAGTGCATTGAACTGTTATAAGAAAACTAGGCTGCTGATTAAAATCTTTGCACATTGAAAGCCAATCATAAAGGGGGGGGGGATTATTGTCCCTTCAAAACCGATTGATAGTAGGTTTTCAGTTATTCTATGAAAATTATATGCTATGACTTGCTTTTTCTCACTTTATTTCTGAAGTGGCGGCACGGTGACTGTCTGGTTAGAGTGTCAACCTCACAGTTCTGAGGACCCGGGTTCAATCCCCGGCCCCGCCTGTGTGGAGTTTGCATGTTCTCCCCGTCCGTGCCTGCGTGGGTTTTCTCCGGGCACTCCGGTTTCCTCCCACATCCCAAAAACATGCATGAATTGGAGACTCTAAATTGCCCGTAGGTATGACTGTGAGTGTGAATGGTTGTTTGTTTGTATGTGCACTGCGATTGGCTGGCAACCAGTTCAGGGTGTACCCCGCCTCTTGCCCGATGATAGCTGGGATAGGCTCTAGCACGCCCGCGACCCTAGTGAGGAGAAGCGGCTCAGAAAATGGATGGATGGATAGATTTCTGAAGTGACATTAAACAGACCTGCCACAAATAAGAATTTGGATCCAGTAGTGCTACAATTAGTAATCGAGTATCCTACTGACAATTCTATAGGAATAATCAAGTATAAGGAGAAAATATCTTTTTGCTTGGTTAAAGAGCATTTATGAATACACAAGAGAAAATGAAACCTTTCACTTAATAATGAACGACCAATTGGTTTCCTCTTTGATCATCAATATTTTTCTTAAATTCACATTGTGCATATAGCAGGAAACTGCATTTTCTTGTCTACAAACAATTCTAGTGAGGCAATTTCAAACATAAATATGAATAGGTTTCACTTCAAACTTTGCATTTCTTGTGAATATCAAAAACATAAGGCATTAATTTAAAAAAAAGAGGAGCACAAGTTTTTCATCTTGTAATAAAGGTAAAATTTTATGCAACTGCGGTATCTCAGTTGGAACACTAGCGGGCACTACATAAAAAATATTATTCAAAAAGAGGCGAAGAAGAAAAGGACATGACGAATCAAGAATGTAGTTTCAAGTCAAATAGATGCTAGCTGCTTGCTGATCAATTGGTAAATCAAGTGAATAATAAAAAAAAGAAATACAGTACAAGAGTGATTCTTGAGAACACTACACTGACTAAACCAGACTGTAATGTACAGAAAGCCCAGACAACGCACAGCCGGCCTGCCGTGTAACTATTTGCGTGATCACTCACAAAGCTAGCAGCTAATGCTAACGCTAACAAGCATAAGCGGCGTCAAGCCGTGCGATTCCCACAGTGCAATGTGGATTAAAAAAATTTTTTTCCAATAATTAACGCCCTTATTGTTACGTTAAATGTTGTCATTTCTGTATATGTTAAAAGACAAGTACTAACAAGTACTAAGTACTAACTAAGTACTAACAAGTACTAAGAACACTTCAATCTCACAAATAATCATTAAGACCATCAGCATTATGTTGTCACCTATCATATTTTCTTGTTGTAAAACAGTAAGTTGCGCAAATAAGCTTTAGAGAGAAAAAGCTACAAGGTGTTGGTTTCTGTGATTTAGTCTTCAAAGTCGCAACTCTTTTCAAGTCAGTGGGTTCAAGGCAAAGTGAAGTCACGAGACATTGCTGGTCAAGTGCAAGTCGAGTTGCATATTGTCGTTGAGTCTAAAGTCATCAAATTCATGACTCGAGTCTGACTCGAGTCTACACCTCTGTCAACTGGCAATAATTGTTTCTGTCCCTGACTGCAGTTCAGTTTCAGTTTGAGAAGCACTGCCCCAACATATAGTACAATTTATACTTTCCATGGAAGGTTTTTCGAAACAGAATCTATTCTTCATAAACCACACAGCGGAAGGACTGCTACGACCACCACTAATGAAAAAGCACCAGACGTTTGTGCAAAGCCATGGAAAGTCTACTGTATCTAGAACGCTGCACTAGAACTCAGCATCCACAAAAGCTTGATTTAGCGAAGGCTGATGGAGAGTGATCAAGCTTTATCCGTACCGACTCCAGGTTGTTGAGCATCATAATCTTCTGATTGAAGCCTTTAAACAACCTAAAGTCGTATGCTTACCAAAATGGTAAAGCCTGATGGCCTCACGTGATGCCTCAAGCGTGGATTTTTGGCAAACCCTGTACACAAAACACTCCACCTTACTGGAAACAAACAGCTTCAAAATCTTCCAAAGTAGTATCGAAAATTACATCTGCAATCTTGCCATGACAACACCAGATCATACATTTTGTTGATCTACTCTAGATTCACCTCCACCATGCACTAAAGCTCAAAGGCAAGGGGTATGGTTTTCACTTCTGTTAGTTGGCAACATGGATCAACACTGTTGCTCTATGACTACAATGCTGTTTGAATGAAAAACTAGAAGCTGATGACGCCGTGCCTCAGGACAGAGAATTTACAATTTAAAAAATGCATTGTAAGGATGGTGAAATTGAATCAATACTCTGAATTAAGTCTAAAAAGCGTATTGAAAAGTAAAAAAAACAAAACCACCTGCAAGATCATTCAGACATGCTGTTTTTTTGCAACGCTAGCGAAAAATAATTGAGCAAAAATGCATAATAAAATACAAAAGCACCTCAGAATGAATTGCGCATAATGCCCAGACATTCATCCAGACCATTCATCCAGGCAGCAATTACATTATCTGGAAAAACAACATTTGCACATTTGACTGAAGCCTGATGATTTACAACACAAACAAACAGGATGACAATTTTGCGAGCCAGCCTTTCACAGAGAATGAATGAGCCAGGCGGGCACGGGCAGTATGACTCAACCGGTTTGGACCTTGAAATAAAAAGCCATGACGAATGGAGGCAGGTGTGAAAATGATCTCAGTGCAGTGCAGCAGAGTGAAGAGAGCGACGGCCTGGAATAATGATCGCGCTTGGCATGCAACGCTATACTTGAAAACCGACATCCCTGTCTATCTGTGCCCCTTGTGCATCATCATACTAAGTTTACAGGTATGATATGTCACCGCCATATACTACAAGTTTTAAAGCACAAGACACAAAACATTCCATGGCTCTGCTGTCCCTGTTTTTTTCTACCTTATCAATGATTGACTTCACCTCTCTCTATTTGCATCTTTTTCACGTCGTCTCGTCAGCTGCAGGGGTTCAAATAAGCGATAAGCCTATTATGACAAAGTAAAGAATAGAAAATACAGATATGTATCTGTTTTCAAATGTAGAGCATATGAGGAAGAAATTGCGAGGAAAATAAGTACAGATACCTGCAAAATCATCTTCAGTACAGCAATGAAGTAATTTTACTTACTACTTACTTACTTACTACTATTAATACTTAATTTGCACCATTGATTGTGGGCTAGTTTTCAATTAATGGCACTACTCTCTCCCATTCATGGTGTTAAGTGTGATCCAGGATGTCAATCAGAATCAGAAACAAGCAGACAGGAGACTCAGCACCCACTGAAAAACATGGACGTGCTACACCAAAGCACAGCAGAGCCGCAGGCCTTGCAGACAGCTGCTCACTTTACTGTAGAAACACTTGCCTGTTTGTCCAGTTTGCAGCTTTTACCTTTTATTTCAATCTTTAGAGTCCAGTAAAGAATTTGCATGTTAAAATGCCGGCTGGTATTGCCGGCTGGTAGCCGGTGGCTACTCAAATATGAATGTTTAGTCAGTGGAGGGTCAGCAAAGTGATCAAGTGGGATGGAATATAACTTTAATAGTGCAGCTGGACATTTGGGGTGCTTGTATTGTATTTACACTAGTACCTCCAATGGTGTTCCATGGCACTGGTCAACATTCGATGACTTGACTTGCAAAATAAAATGCCCCATTGAGAGCCATTATATTTAGATTTACAGTAAAATGTATCCATCCATCCATTCATTTTCTGAGCCGCTTCTCCTCACTAGGGTCGCGGGCGTGCTGGAGCCTATCCCAGCTGTCATCGGGCAGGAGGCGGGGTAGACCCTTAACTGGTTGCCAGCCAATCGTAGGACACATACAAACAAACAACCATTCGCACTCACATTCACACCTACGGGCAATTTAGAGTCTCCAATTCATGCATGTTTTTGGGATGTGGGAGGAAACCGGAGTGCCCGGAGAAAACCCACGCAGGCACGGGGAGAACATGCAAACTCCACACAGGAGGGACCAGGGATTGAACCCCGCTCCTCAGAACTGTGAGGCTGATGCTGTAACTAGTCATCCATCGTGCCGCCCAGTGTAATTTAGTTGTATTGTTATGAGTTACAGTCTAAATTTCTAAATTATCACTGGTAGTAACTGTACAGACCATGTTTTAAGTAACATTTTAACATCATTAACTCTCATACAATCACAGGCAGAGGTTAACCAGTCCAATATTAGTAAAGGTGCATCTCACTAAATTTGAATAATGAGAAATGTAAACATTTACATTTAAATCTAAACATTCAGTAATTCAATTTAAAAAGTTAATGATACTTTTATATCATACAGATGATATGTTTGTTTTTGTTGACTTGGTTTTGATTAGATTTAGTTTGTTTCAAGTTTTGTCAAGTTTTCCTGTATGTCTTGTCTGCTTGTTTTTGTTTTCATCTTCACCTGTTCTAATGTTTTGTTTATCTTTTTTCAGTGCAGAGTGAAAGGGGCACAAACAGTGCTGCACCTCTTGAGATGGGGATGGGGACGGTGCCTTGTTCAAGGGCAGCTCGACAATAATGATTAAGGAGATTAGGGTCTCCCCATGACTAGTTGCCATTTTTCATGCCCTGGTATTCAAATAAAATCAGTCAATTGTTCACTGTTTCGTTTTGATTGGAGACACTTTATATCAATGTACCTACAAGTGTTAGAACAGAATTGAACTGTCAATCATTTCTAACACAATCAGACAAGCCAGCATGAAGCTGCACTTCCTCTTGGAAGATTCTGAAGACAAATCCCTCATATAGCGCAAACCTTTCAGCACATCCACCAAAATGACCTATTTTTTAAAGCTCCCATTTTACCCCCAATTTCACGCCGACTGCAATAACATTCCGTTTGTGTGGCCTTGGTGGTGCCAATCCTTCCACAATAAAGGGAGACGTGAGCGGAAAGTGCCACTTAGCTGCCAGGAGGCCAACATAATGTGCTCCCAAATACTCTTTGTTGTTGGTTTTTTTTCTGTTTTTTTTTTGTTTTTTTTAACTCAACTTGAGCTCCGTGGATTGATTGTGCACTTTTGACTCAAGGAGGATGTTTACTACATTTTCACGCAGGGATCTTTTGGCAAGCAAGGCACATATGACCACTAATTAAATCTATTATCTGGCTTTAAGTGTAGATTTTTTTGCTTGCGTGAGAGAAATCCAATGAGCCAAATGCATGGTTGCAGGGGTCACACTCCACTGCCCAATAATGCAATGCATAAAAAATTATCTACTTTATTTGTACCTAGAAATGTAAATGCAGTGCATTTATAATACATTGTGGAAAATATTAAAACAAACAAGCTGCACAATTTAAGTACCTCGTAAGACCTTCAATGAAAAACGTGCCACAACAACCCTACTGTAGATTAATAGCACAGATAATCTTCAAAATCAATTCTTTATGTTTATCCAATTGTTAATACACGAGTATTTAAAGGCTCTTTAACCAAACAAAAATATACAGATATGTTTAAAATTTAATTATAAATATCATTGTTATCCATCCATTTTCTAATTCACTGTTTTACAAGCAGAAAAACTGATAAATAGTAAAGTGCATTATGATTTCTTGATTAAGCTTTATTTCCATTCCTGGACAGAAAATGTTTTAGTGGTCTATCATTTGCTCACTGTCTTTTCTTGCTGATAAGCGATTGTATGTAAGGTATTGGTTATGGATTTAGAATGCTAAATTGGAGGTTGAAGATTTTTTTTTTTTTTTTTTTTTTCATCTTTCACTAAACTGCAGTGAGGGATAAGGGACAGAAAGGGTGGAAAATTAGTGTAATGTTGTGTAAAAGCAAATAGATGACACACACAAGCGGTATAGTGACGATGTTGGCTGTGTACTTTCTGAGCTTTAACAAAGCGTACATGCATGTGAACACGTGGTATATTCTGGTTGACAACATAATGAAAAAACACGGCTGACCTTCACAACTGCAGCGAGGCAGAAAAATAGCAAAGCACAGCGTAATACACTCTGAAACGAATATGGAAGTCGCAGGAAGTTCACACACTTCTCTGTGGACACACTGTGTTGCGCATTTTCTGAGGTAAAGTATGGAACAATCACAAACTGCGTAATTGAAACGGACGACCGGTTAGAGCGTCTGCCTCACAGTTCTGAGGACCAGGGTTCAATCCCCGGCCCCGCCTGTGTGGAGTTTGCATGTTCTCGCCGTGCCTGCGTGCGTTTTCTCCGGGTACTCTAGTTTCCTCCCACATCCCAAAAACATGCATGGTAGGTTAATTGACAACTGTAAATTGCCCATAGGTGTGAATGTGAGTGCGAATGGTTGTTTGTTTGATTGGCTGGCAACCAGTTCACGGTGTACCCCGCCTCCTGCCCCATGATAGCTGGGATAGGCTCCAGCACGCCCGTGAACCTAGTGAGGAGAAGCGACTCAGAAAATGGATGGATGGAATATGGTATTTTGGTATTTTTTAAAGAAAGACATTTTGTAGCTTTCTATTGCTACGGCTACAGTACATTTGCAACTTATTGTTTTACTGCAGATAAATATGACAAGTGACTTCATAACTGTTCATGAGCTCAAAGTGTCCCACATCATCAATGCTAATGGGAAGTTTGTTCTTCCGATATTTTTCCAGTTGGACACATTCTGACAGAGGACTTGACCAAAAGGTCATTCTTTCACACACTACCTTAAGTGGTGCTTTTATTTTTTTTTTAAAACTAATAATCATCAATGAAAAAAATAGCAACACATAAATCTACAATAAATGTGACAGTTAAATAAGGTATACATTCCAAGAGCCACTGTTTCCATACACAGAAACGACTTGCCTGTGTCAACCTGGGACTTGACTCGGGACTTGAGGGCAAAGACTTGATCCTTACTTGTGACTTGCAAAGCAATGACTTGGTCCCACCTAGCTTAGCTGTACTAAAACATTCACAATCACTTCATTTTTTTTTTTTAATCGTCCCAAACCTGTGTATGAAACTTAATGTTTGACCAGTGAGCTAAACTGTTAAATTCGCTTACTTGTCTTTGTGAGTCATGTAGCGACGTTGCTGGTGTGTCTTTAATGCGCTAGTTCCAAACCATGCAGTTTGCCATCCTTTTTTTTTTTTTTTTTTTTTTTTTTGCAGACTTCATCGAGAACATAATCCTTGAATCTTAACCGTAGGGCCACCCTATGGAAGATACTTTTCATACAGGCAGAAGTGTCACCCTGCTAACACATTGCAGCGAGCCTCTTCAGCAATAGCTTGGTGATTTCAAGGTGCAAATATACTTGACACTTTTAATCAGAATAAAGTGTTTTATGTCTGTTTTTTTTTTTACATTATTGGCTGATTTCCTTTTATACTTGAATATACAGTGTTGTTAGCCATTCTTGCATGTCTTAGCTGCACTTTTTGGGTGATGACCTGCAGGTGAGACCAACATTTCTGACACTAGGCAGCACATTTTTCTCTAGAATGCCTTGATGGTCTTAAGACCACCTACAAAAGTCGCCCCCTCAAACCTGACTGATCTTTTCCATCGTCATGCTCCCACTCACCACCTCTGTCCTGCTCATGCTAACCTTCTCACCTTAATCACCCAGACAAAGTATCACGCTTTGGGGGACACAGTCTTTGAGCTCGCTGCCCCAACCCTCTGGGACTCTCCACCCCTTGACAAATGCAAAACTCTGACACGCTCACCTCTTTTATAAGTCAACCTCCAAGATTGCTTCGAGGCTCTCTGTCTTGGAAGTAGAAAAGCAGCCCCAGAACATAACCAAGTATCCTCCATGATTAAAAGGATGTACATTGTTTTTTCTCTATCTCCACTTTTGCACCTGTAACCATAGAGCTATTATGACTTGGCAAAACGCTCATCTGTGGGACGTTTTGGGGCATGTCACTATGCAGTTTGGCAAATTCCAGTCTCTCATGTTTTGTTTTTGTTTTTCTTTAATGGAAGGTGTACATATACCAGTCCAGCAAAAAAAGCCACAATTCATACTGATGTCAAGATTTTCATTTGATTTCTCCTTCTCCACCAGTGATGTTACAAAATTACTAGACACCAGAAATACTACAAGTAAAAACATAAGCCTGAATGAGTCATTGAGGCTAATGCTAACACACTGTACAATATATAACACATGAAGCGTCCATTGTATACCCAAAGCATATTGTAAACAACATGGAATACAGATAAACAAAAGCACAATTACAGTGTGCACCTCCTAAACACAGTGTAAATGTCTCTGTCCATCTACCAAACTATTTTCCCGCTTCTTACCCATAATTCCACAGTAGGCCTTCACAACCTCAAAACAGACCAGGGTCATGTGACCACACACTGTCAAAGTAAAATGGCTTCACATCAAGGTTTTTAAATATCACAACTGAATCCATTTAGCATTGCACGTTTTACACAAGTTATTTATAACATAAACCCTTTTCAGTCTCTTATTTATGGACTCTCAGTCAGTTGCATAAGTGTACTAACAAGTTGTCCATGGTTTTATGTGCACGCCGCAGTGAGATATACACAAATGCATACAACAAAGTACACAAAAACCATCTTGGCATGTATGAGTTGAGTCAGATGGAATATGGACATGCGAAGCTACAGCCAGCGAATGTTCTGTCCCATATGTTTGCGTTCTCTCTCTCTCTCTCTCTCTCTCTCTCTCTCTCTCTCTCTCTCTCTATCTCTCTTTCTATCACCACTCGAAGTCCTTTTCATTGCGCCATCTGGACATCAGTGCTCTTCATTCCTTTCTTCACTTTCTCCCTACACCAATCCAGACTTCACACATTCGTCTCATATCCTTTTTTTGTTCCTCTCAGGTATTTTTAGCATGTGCAGCAGTAAATTAGGGCTCCATTGTATTGGGCTTTTGTGCACTTGTCAGTTTTGCCCAAATTGCTGCTAATTGGAGCATTTTATTTTGAACATGTAGAATGGTTAGGGGAAAAAACAAGAAAGAAAGAAATAAAGTGCTTCATTGCATGTCCTCGAATGGGAGATGGGAGAAGTGTAAGCATATTTCATACTAGCCAACTTAAAGTCATTTCCAATTGTGTGTAATAAAGTAGAACACATTACAGTATATCGTGACTTTTATTCATTGCAATAATATCGATACTTGTGAATATGTAAAATAAAATCCAAAATGTATATACAGTACAAAATCTTTTTTTTTTTTAAATCACAGTACATTATTAGTAATAAGTGATTGTATTGCCATATACTTTATCAGCATCATAATAATTTAGTTGGATTTATACCAACAAGTAACACTATGAAGTGTATTTTTAAGTATTGATATTAAAAAAAAAATATTTCATGCCAGAAATATAATATAGTGACTAACTCCATAATATTAAGGTCATTCTTTTTTTTTTGGTGGTAAAATACAGTGTTTTTGGCCTAGAATGCCTGCCATGTTTGTTGAGTGTATTACGTTCCTGTACAGTCCTTGAATAGTGAGTCTTTGTTTTGGAAATGTTAATGAAAAATTACATAGTTTCCATTTAGAACATGAGGTCAAACTAAGGTGTTTTAGCCTTAAAAATGTGCTAATAATATTTATTTTTCAGATGATAGTTTGTAGGCCTATATTTTCAATGGTCACAGTGATTCAATTGTGTTTTTTGTTGTTGTTGTTTATATTTAGCCTTTACAACCCTCCCTTTCTCCCACCTTTCTATATTTCTATTCCTTTTAGAGAGTGGTCCATTCCATAGACTCGTCCCCCTTTTATCCGCATTCACTACACTGAACCTTTCAGCTCTCTTTATATCTCCATCACGCTCCTCTATCCTTAGATCTTTGCACTTTAGACTGTACATGTCCAGTATAGTAGCAGTGAGGTGGATCCAATTGCATGTTGCTTGTGATTGGTGGAAAAACAGAGGCAGGGTAGAAGTGAGGCTACTGCAGCACATGCGATTGCACTAACAGGTGCAGACTGACACAGTGGTTCTATATCACATCCACCAGTTTACAGTATGTCACATTGCCATTGTTGTTATTACCGGTGTACACATTAACAGAAGGAAAACGTAATGATATTCATGCACATAAATGACACACAATGTATGCTAGAGGCAGCTATTGTTAATGCTTTTGCACTACAGTACTGTCATAGTGTGTACGAAGTGTATCAGAAAAGTCCCAAGATTGGTGTCGCAAAACATATATTTCAATTCCAAACTACAAGCTACAACTTTTCCACTTCGAAGTAATCCCCCTGGAGTCTACCTCACTTTTCCAGGTTTCTCTTCCACGCCTTCATGCACTCCAAGAGGGATTCTTCCGAAATCCTTCGTAGCTCTGTTGTCATGGCCATCTTCATGTCGTCTACGTCTTCAAAATCGGTCCCCTTGATGACGCCAGGTCGGGTGAGTTGGGGGTTTGGTCCAGCACAACGATGTTCTTCTCTGCCAGGAACTATCGGAGGCTCAGGGTATTGTGAGCAGGCACATTGTTAAGGTGGAGCACGCCATGAGTTGTCCAGCAACAACTCTGACCTCTTCTCACGCGCTGAATGACGCAAACTGCAGGATCTTTTTGTAGACATTCTGGTTGATCGTCTGGCCTACGTTGAAGGGGAAATCTCGTAGTTTCTAGTTTTGCTTTGAAATGCTGTATAACATTTACGACATCAGTCCTTGACTGTTTTCATTTATGTGCATTGTTCCAAAGAGAATTTACTGTAATTAGGACTTTGCAACCACATTAACGTAGGTTAGCGCATTACACCTTACACCAGGGCACATACAAACAAACAACCATTCGCACTCACATTCACACCTACGGGCAATTTAGAGTTGTCAATTAACCTACCACGCATGTCATTTTTGCAAAAAAAGTCAGTTCCTTTTCTTTCATTTTCATATCTACCATCCTGTAAAAGGATTGCTCACAAATATACTTTGTAACAAAGAGTATGAGTATGTGAAAGACTCTGCAATTGTGTGATAACAAAAGGGGAGAGCGTTATTTTTCTGAAGCATTGTCACGAATCATATGAGTGGGGTGAACACAATGGATGCACACACACAGCGAGGGTGTCTTGACTTCTGCTGAACCCCCGAGACTGATTCAACAAACCCCTGGGGTTCCATCCAACCCAGGTTAAGAACCACTGCTCTAACCACACGTCTGAGGCGTCAACAAATACAGTGCAGCTCAGCCTCTGGCTAGCGCAAGTCCTGAACACTAGTGTTGTGCAAAAACAACTTTCAGCGGCATTGGAATAGCTTCTCCCAGGCTCTTCAGGTCGAGCCAAAGCAATAACAAATTCCACTTAATTTCATTTTCTACTTGCACTGATAATGTTCATCCTCTGATTTTTGAATAAGGTGCTTTGAAATGCACTTTGAACATGTAGACATTCGTATTTTTTTTTAAAGGCAATTCTTCGAACAATACATTTTCTTTTTTGTTCTTCTATAAAAGTGGGTAACGACTTTGTGACAATAGGAAAGTGTGGGTCCCAGGGTAACAACAGTTGAGAACCACTGCAGTCTAAATTGTCCATAGGAATGAATGTGAGTGTGAATGGTTGTATGCAAAATGCAGTCCACGACCTAGACTACAGGGTGTACATCGCTTCTTGCCCAAAGTCAACTGGGATAGGCTCCAGCTCACCCGTGACCCTAATGAGGATAAGCGCTATAGAAAAGAAATGGATGGATTGGTATACTGACACACGGTCCAATTACGTTGTTGGCTCCCTTTCTGTGTCATACTCCCATTGTATGACCACACGAATGTCGCTGGAGGGAAGGAGATGGGCAGAGTGATGGAAAGAAGAGCAACAGAAGAGGACAGATAAGCATCCTCCGTTCAGAAGGGCGCTCAAATGGAGAGAGAGGGAGGGATGTGCAGGCATTGCAGATGAGAAACGAAGAGGGGGCGGGGGGTGTATATATATATATATATATATATATATATATATATATATAGTTAAACACGCTGTGCATGTGATTCATTCTGTTCACATGGCCTCTTATTCCAGCGTTATCGATGATGCACTGCACAAACCTTTATTCCAACCCATTTAATAAAAGCAACACAGTCTCAAATGGAATAGTACACCTTCGATGCCTCCGCTGAGCTGTCGGTTATTAGAAGGCAGCTTAAGCTGTCATCATGCCTCCTCTGAGTCTCTATGTTATATAATGATGGATATGCCGTGTCGCCGCTCCTATATGCGCGACAAGGGGTGGGAATCAAATGTGCACACGGCGTGCCCTACATGTAACTTGACCTGCTTATGCATTATTTCTACACAATGTCAGACAAATTGTGCAGGAGCAGGATTTTTTAATTGCATCCTACTATATTCCTGGAAATACTATGTCATTCATTGGACAATATAGCTCATTTGGACATGAAATATTTGCAAATCTCTTATTTCCATCAGTCATATAGGCTGGATGGGGTGTGCAAGCCAATCTAGCTATTCTAGCATCGAACATGATAGTACCACTATGACACACATCCTCAAACACACGCCCACATATTCAAGGCAAGCCCCGTGCAGCACGCGCGCGCACACGCACACTTACACACGCGACACCAGAATCACGTGTCAATCACCTCTAAGGTGAAAGAAACCCCACAAAATATGACTTCACGCGCGACGTGTAGGAATATTTGGTACAAGACGACGACCACGACAAAAAGGGAGGCCTCGTGAGTGAGTGAGTGAGTGAGTGAGTGCGGTCGCGTACACGAAAGCGCGCGCGCGTCTTTTTCTGCAGCTGTCACGCCAGGTCCGTACAACGCGCCACGAACGAGGGGAATTACTACCGTCGCTAAACACGACGCTAGATGATGGCGTTCGGTGGTGGCTGCCATGGCAACCGCTTTCATTCAATGTCAAATGTATGGTTTTGATGTGTGTTGTTGGTTTTTTTTTTTTCTTTTTTTCTTTGGGGATGGGGTGGGGGTAGCACCGTGGTTGCTTTCTCACGCCACGCAAGGATGTCCTCCTCAAGCAACCTTCCAATAAGTACGCATTCTTCAATAGTCTCAAAACACACACCGCGCAGGCACCTACCTCGTCATCCCCATCCCGGGGCCTCCGACTCCCATCCCTCCGCCGGGAGCCGAGCCGTTGACGGGCTTCACGTACTGTCCTCCCGGCCCTGCGGTCGCGGCTCCTCCGGGCATCACGGAGCCCATCATCCCGGCCTCTCCGGGCTGCCCCCCGCCCTCCATGCTCGCCTCGTTCCCCATCTCGCTCTCGGCTCAGGAGACAGGAGGGCGGTGAAGAGCGGTACCGCGTCCGATCGGTCCGAAGTACCTCTGCTTCTATGTCGCTAAGATGCCCTTTTAATTGAAATACATGTGGTCCAAACTGAAATGGGGGAAAAAAAGGGGGAAGAGAGAAGAGGGACGGCGAACTCAGCGTTGCACCTGTATCACCGCCATCGTCTTCATCCTCTTCCTCCTCCTCCTCCCAGTCAGCCTCAGCACCAGGTTCTGACGTGTGACGGGAGCGCGCTTCGGCCGGCCCGGCAGGGGGGGATTGAACCGACAGGCGGCGCAAAAGAGTACGAGCGGACTAGAATTACGGTGGCAAACGTTCCTCTGAGTAGAATGTGATAGGGCCTACCACTCACACCGTTAACTCATCACAGTCTGTTAAGTAGATACTTGTGTTTAAAAAATAAAAAGCAACAAAAAAAGAATGTGGTGAAAGTAGGGGTACTGATTCAACTCCTCTACTTTCGTAAAAGTAAAAAAAAAAGGGAAAAAAACTGAGTACAGATTGAAAAGTTAAAACTAATTTTGCGAGCAGCTGTTAAGGGCCCTCGCACCCCTGGCCACGTTGGGGTACTGGCACATTGCTGATCTATAGAATAGAAATGCGCATGACACTTCAGATTTATATTCATGTAAAACCGTCTATCATTTTCATTACACAACACAACCGCGTGGCGAACAGCATGTCGCCACGGCAAAAGCATTAGACCATATGGAAAGCTTTTAATAACTTTCCATCTTCAATGTCTTTAAAAGACACATGCAAAGTTTGAAGTCGATCGGAGGAAATCTGGAGGAGGAAATCATAAAAATATGACGGCTGTAAAAGGGGGGAAATAGGTCCGAATTTGAAAGTAAAATAAAATGGTAGACTTCCTGTTGAGTTTAAAGTATGGCTCCAGGACACTTTTTTGTAGGTCTTGGGCTTTCACATATGCCTCCCAATTTTGGTCGACATAAGAGAAACGTGCAGGCGGGGCTGCTTTGTTAAAAATTTGTAAGAGGCGCTACTGAGCCATTTTTTTTTTTAATTGTACAATAAACATGTTAATTATTGAAATGTTTGCCAGGCTTGCAAAGCTCCATGAGTTTGCATGCATGTTTACAGCCTCAAAACAGCATTGGTTTCTTGGCGTACAGCACGGCGAACGGCATGTCGCCACTTGCAACAGTGTTATATGAAATGAAAAGCTTTGGATAACTTTTCATCTTCAAAATCTTTAGATGAGACACTCAAAGTTTGAAGTTAATGGGATACAATCTGCAGGAGGAATTCAAAAAAATATGACAGCTGTAGAAGGCGAATAATGGAAAAATGTGAAAGTCAATTCAAAATGGCAGACTTCCTGTTGGGTTTAGGGTATGGCTCCAAGAGACTTTTTTTTTTTTTTTTTTACGTCTCAGGCTGTTCTATATGCCTACTAATTTTGGAAGACCTAGGTGAAACATAATCTTAATTTCCAACACATATATGTGACAAAAGAAAAAAAGTCTGATTTAGACTAGCCATTTCTTAACATTTCACATGCTTGCTTCTAATATACATTACATGTTGTTGTAGTGAATGTGATGAATGAGAATGATTAGTCTCATCTGATTCTCGTCCACCTTCCCACCCGTGTCGCGTCTTCCTGATTCATCCTCATTTTTTATTCATTCGTGTTGAGTTGAAACCACAAACTGCGACTTTTGAACATATGAATAGAAGTAAATGACAAATATCTCAACGTCTGCTGTTCGCTGAATGGCAAAATCACGCAAAAGTCCTTCCAATTTATTTCGGATTATCTCCACTAAATAAACATTGTTTTAGTCCTTTATTTTGCACATGCTCATCATTCACTGTGGAAGAAGTATCTAGTTTGGGTCACTTGACGCTCTTCTCACAGGATTGGCAGTTGCAATTACAGGATGCTGTTAGTGTACAGCCAATAAACAGGAGATTAATTATTCTCATTCTCAATCAGCATTTATTAGAGGCTACTCAACAGCTGCTGTTATTTATTTACTGCAAATATTGTATATCTGTTCCTCTGTTTAGGCCAGCAACGTATAATGACAGGCATAACGATTTAAAGGCTCTTCCACTATATGGCAGAATATATAATTATACAATACAGTAAATACAACCTTTATATCCATCTGTTCATCTGTCTGTATAACAGAACAGCTTTGTGTTCAACTGGGCAGGCCCAGATTTTCCACTAACTAGATGAACAGTAGCAGTGTACTGAGACAAGATCATCATTAGTTCAGTAAAGTGTATCCTGTGACATTATTGTTTGATGGTGTGCCATGAGATGTGACTGCAATGTGCCATTTTCTTCATTGGCCTGTGGGGCAGTTATGATCGAGCTCTAAGATGAAAGAGCGAGTGATTGGCTCATTAAAGTATACATATTATGGAAAATTGACTTTTGTCTGGCAAATAGTGTTTCTGGAGTGCCTGCCCACCCATCATCTGTGAAATTAAACAACCCTATTTCTGAAAATATGTCTGTGTTCTGGCCGTACTACAGTCTCCCAATTTACATAATAACCCCTCTGCTCATGACATGATTAGCTTGGCTGGGCAAAGATCTAGAGAGACTTTCGAGCAACGGCCAGATTCTGTTGGGCTTGGAGGAAGAAGCAAAGCCTCCTCAGTTGCAAAACTCAGGCTCTGCCTGCGGTCGTCATGGTAACAAAATCTGGACTTGTCATTGGCGCAGCAGTATAAAGGGCAAGATGAGGGCTGGCTTAATGGCAGGCAACAGAAAAACGGGCTGAATTAAGCAAGACAGAAAATAGGGTGCGAAATCTGTGATATACTGTAATTATGAATTATCTTATAAAGACACATAGGAACTATTTTAAATGGTGGAAGAAATTGCACACAATGTTTCCTTTAAGGCTTCGAAGTGTAAGGCTCGGATTTTCAGTATACCCCCGCAATTGGTGAAATCTGCGAAGTAATGACCACATATTTTTGTGATTATTTCTACATATTTTAAAGCTGTATGAACCTACTCAGACACTTATTAATCTTCCCCACACTCCTCTAACCTTTAACCTCGACCTTCTTCTTCTTCTCCTTTCGGCTTGTCCCGATAGGGGTCGCCACAGCGCGTCATCATTTTCCATGTAAGCCTATCTCCTGCATCCTCCTCTCGAACACCACCTGGCCCCATGTCTTCCCTCACGACATCCATCAACCTTCTCTTTGGTCTTCCTCTAGCTCGCCTAGCTTGCCTGACAGCTCCATCCTCATCATCCTTCTTCCAATATACTCACTATTTCTCCTCTGGACGTGTCCAAACCATCGAAGTCTGCTCTCTCTAACTTTGTCTCCAAAACATCGAACCTTGGCTGTCCCTCTGATGAGCTCATTTCTATTTTTATCCAACCTGGTCACTCCGAGAGCGAACCTCAACATCTTCACTTCCGCCAACTCAACTTCCTGTTGTCTCTTCAGTGCCACTGTCTCTAATCCGTATATCATGGCTGGCCTCACCACTGTTTTATAAACTTTGCCCTTCATCCAAGCAAAGACTCTTCTGTCACATAACACACCTGACACCTTCCTCCACCCGTTCCAACCTGCTTGGACCCGTTTCTTCACTTCCTGACCACACTCACCACTGCTCTGGACGGTTGACCCCAAGTATTTAAAGTCCTCCACCCTTGCGATCTCTTCTCCCTGTAGCCTCACTCTTCCCCCACCACCCCTCTCATTCATGCACATATATTCTGTCTTACTTCGGCTAATCTTCATTCCTCTTCTTTCCAGTGCATGCCTCCATCTTTCTAACTGTTCCTCCAGCTGCTCCCTGCTTTCACTGCAGATCACAATGTCATCTGCAAACATCATGGTCCACGGGGATTTCCGTCTAACCTTATCTGTCAGCCTATCCATCACCACTGCAAAAAGGAAGGGACTCAGGGCTGATCCCTGATGCAGTCCCACGTCCACCTTAAATTCGTCTGTCACACCTACAGCACACCTCACCGCTGTTCTGCTGCCCTCGTACATGTCCTGTATTATTCTAACATACTTCTCTGCCACTCCAGACTTCCGCATGCAGTACCACAGTTCCTCTCTGGGTACTCTGTCAAAGGCTTTCTCTATACTTACAAAGACACAACGTAGCTCCTTCTGACCTTCTCTGTGCAAATAATGATTGAAATACAATCATTATTTTTTTATATATATACTCACTTCTGTCCTGAGTCTAGCCTCCACTACTCTTTCCCATAACTTCATTGTGTGGCTCATCAACTTTATTTCTCTATAGTTGCCACAGCTCTGCACATCACCTTTGTTCTTAAAAATGGGCACCAGTACACTTTTCCTCCATTCCTCAGGCATCTTCTCACGCACTAGAATTCTATTGAACAAGCTGGTCAAAAACTCCACAGCCACCTCTCCTAGATGCTTCCATACCTCCACAGGAATGTCACCAGGACCAACTGCCATTCCATTTTTCATCCTCTTTCATGCCTTTCTAACTTCTCCCTTACTAATCATTGTCACTTCCTGGTCCACCACACTTGCCTCTTCTACTCTCCCTTCTCTCTCATTTTCCTCATTCATCAACTCCTCAGTGTCCCACTTCTTCTTCGCTAACCTTTTTCCTTGTATGATTTCCTGTACTGTGAGGTTCCACCACCAAGTCTCCTTCTCTCCTTTCCTGCCAGAAGATACACCAAGTACTCTCTTGCCTGCCTCTCTGATCACCTTGGCTGCAGTGGTCCAGTCTTCTGGAAGCTCCTCCCGTCCACCGAGAGCCTGTCTCACCTCTTCCCGAAAAGCTGCACAACACTCGTCCTGTCTCAGCTTCCTCCACATGGTTCTCTTTTCTGCCTTTGTTTTCCTAATCTTCCTCCCCACCACCAGAGTCATCTTACACACCACCATCCTAAGCTGTCGAGCCACACTCTCCCCTACCACTACCTTACAGTTGGTAACCTCCTTCAGATTACATCGTCTGCACAAGATATAGTCCACCTGCGTGCTTCTACCTCCGCTCTTGTAGGTCACCCTATGTTCGTGCCTCTTCTGGATAAAAAGTGTTCACTCCAGCCATTTGCATCCTTGTTGCAAAGTCTACCACCATCTGTCCCCTACCACCAAGTTCCTTTCCTGGATGCCGTACTTACCCATCACTTCTTCATCACCCCTATGACCTTCACCAACATGTCCATTACAATCTGCACCAATTATGACTCTCTCTCTGTCTGGGATGCTCAGAACTACTTTGTCTAGCTCCTTCCAGAATTTCTTTTTCACCTCTAGGTCGCATCCTACCTGTGGGGCACAGCCACTAATCACATTACACATAACACCCTCAATTTCAAATTTCAGCCTCATCACTCAAATCTGATAGTCTTTTCACCTCCAAGACATTCTTAGCCAACTCTTCTTTTAAAATAACCCTGACTCCATTTCTCTTCCCATCTACACCATGGTAAAATAATTTAAACCCTGCCCCTAAACTTCTAGCCTTACTGCCTTTCCACCTGGTCTCCTGGACACACAATATATCAACCTTTCTCCTGATCATCATGTCAACCAACTCCCGAGATTTTCCTGTCATAATCCCAACATTCAAAGTCCCCACATTCAGTTCTAGGCTCTGTGCTTTCCTCTTCTCTTTCTGCCGAAGAACCCGCTTTCCACCTCTTCTTCTTCTTCTTTGACTTCGATCCACAGTAGCTGAATTTCCAACGACGCCCCGCAGGTTGACGGCGCCAGTGGTCAACCTGCGTGACCACTGGCGCCTGGCTGCATTACGAATTATGTGCGACATGACTATGAAACATAATCTGCAATGCACTGAATCCATCCATCCATCCATTTTCTGAGCCGCTTCTCCTCACTAGGGTCGCGGGCGTGCCGGAGCCTATCCCAGCTGTCATCGGGCAGGAGGTGGGGTACACCCTGAACTGGTTGCCAGCCAATCGCAGGGCACATACAAACAAATAACCATTTGCACTCATAGTCACACCTACGGACAATTTAGAGTCTCCAATTAATGCATGTTTTTGGGATGTGGGAGGAAACCGGAGTGCCCGGAGAAAACTCATACAGTCACGGGGAGAACATGCAAACTCCACACAGGCGGGGCCGGGGATTGAACCCGGGTCCTCAGAACTGTGAGGATGACACTCTAACCAGTCGTCCACCGTGCCACCTGCACTGAATCCGCAATAGGTTAACATGGCGAACAATAGGTGAATATGGCGAGGGAACACGGTATAGCCAAACAGCATCTCTGCAGTGTGCCATCATGAAAGAACTGATCATTGTGGACTCGGGCATCCACATTCTGATCCAACCTTATACTACAGTAAGAGTTAGTAGAGTCAATCACTTTGACATGATGGACTCATTGACCCTCCTGCAGGGGCGATTACTTAAAGAGATTACAAATGAGCAACGTGCCGGGCTTCCACTTCACTCTGAGCAACAAAACACGATTGGTCAACTGTGAATGCTTAATTGAATGATCGATGGATAGCAGAGACCTCATCAGCACTTTCACTGGCCAAGTCCGTTCCTTTGACTTTTGCTCTTCACAAGTGACAAAAGATGAAAGAATTCCATCTTTTTATTTATTTCTTAACGAAATAGCAAGAATCCCTTTTCAAACTTTGAAGTGCATGCAAATGCGGTGTGCTTTAATTGCGAAATTGAATCCAAAGGAAAGAAAATAGCTCTGTCTGTTTCCTTGGCGATGCAAGACAAAACATTTTGAACTACTCTATTGAAAATACCAGTACCGCTTCACCTTTATTTAATTTGCTTCTCATGTTGACCTTTTCGATGTAACTTAATTAAGTTGACATTCAATTAACAATACAGTAGATGCTATATAACCAGTTGCTGCATAGGAAACCTGGAACCCCCCAAAAAAGTGTCAGCCTTTGTTTCCCTCAAACAGTACTTCACAAAGGAGTCACTCTCCAGTGTTTAACTGCCCAAATGTAAAATTAATTACAGCAATGTGTAATGGGAGAGATTCTGTCCTTGTCTGCATTGTGTCTGGAACACAGAGAAGAGCTTTTGCCAGCAGCAGGCAAAGGAAAGGCTAGCTTCATTCAAAACTTTACGCTTATTGAAATACAATAAGACACGGGTGAAAGAACTGAGGGGAAAGCCAAGAGATGGAAGAAAAATACTTTTTTTTAAATAAGGTGAACCAGGGACGCATAAAAGCTTGATCTGATGAAAACAATTTAAAAATTATATATATATATTTAAAATGATCTATATACTGTATATCCATCCATCCATTCTCAATATCGCTTATCCTGTTCAGGGCATGGAGCCTATCCCAGCTGTCTATGTGTGCCCGACCTGAACTGGTCGGGCACATATAGACACAGACAACCACTCGCATTCACATTCACACCATCAACTGTACCCACGCTGCCTGCACCGATGTCAGGCAAATGTACCACTACACCATCAGTGAAATTTTACACCACAGGTGTCAAATCGGTGGCCCGGGAGCCCGCCACGTCATTTATGTGTCCCGTGAGAGTGCATTGACTTAAATACCAAAATTGCAAATTGGCTTCGCTTTTAAAAATATTGAGATATTGCCAGCATTTTTGTTACCAACCCCCCTTTTAAAATAAAATTGATTAGCTGAACAAACAGTTTTTACTGGCTTCTGATTTCAAAAGTAATTATCCATTAATTTTTGTATATGTAATAATATGAGGCAATCACATGGGTTTGCAGCCATAATGGCCCTCCGAGTGGAACCATAACTCCGATTTGGCCCGTGACAAAAATGACACACAAACACACACACACACACAGAGAGAGAGAGAGTATATATATCCATCCATCCATCCATCCATTTTCTACACCGCTTATCAATTTTTCTACACCACGTATCTTTGCGGGTATGCTGTAGCCTATCCCAGCTAACTGCGGGAAAGAGCCGGGGTACACCCTGAACTGGTTGCCAGCCAATCACAGGGCACATATAAACAAACAACCATTCACACTCACACCTACGGACAATTTAGAGTCTTCAATTAACCTACCCATGCATGTTTTTTGGATGTGGGAAGAAACCGGTGTACCTGGAGAAAACCCACACTGGCACGGGGAGAACATGCAAACTCCACACAGGCGAGGCCGGATTTGAACCTGGGTCCTCAGAACGGTGAGGCCGATGTGCTAACCAGTCGGCCACAAATTCCGACAAAATGTTGAATTTTAATAGTTCTCTGAATTCTTGTCAGCGAATGACTCCCGTGACCCAGATAAGTCAGCATTTCACTGAAGCAGCACGCACGCACTCATAAGGACAGAAAAGCACCAACTCTTGTCTTAGTCTTTAATTGGATGGAATCAATGGACTTTTGCCTCTCTTACACACAGACGTTGTGTAATGTTACTATAAAGTCCAACTCTGTGCTGCTTCTGTAGAGACAGAGAGAGAAGATCCCATCCAGCATGAACAAGTGCTTTGATGCAGACTCTCTCAGTTTCAGTTAGCTGTTGCCATTTTACCATTTTGAACAGGAATGAGGAAATTCAACCTAAATTCACCTTTTAAGACCCACATTTGTGCGGTCAGCCATTAATTAACTGCAACATTCAATCACCAAAACAGAGGTTTCTTTTCAGGACTGCAAGTAAATAACTATCACTCTCTAACACTAACTGCCCTCATGGCTTCCCTCACTACATCCATCAACCTTCTCTTTGGTCTTCCTCTCGCTCTCTTGCCAGGCAGCTCCATCCTCATCACCCTTCTACCAATTTACTCACTCTCTGCTCTGTCCAAACCATCAATGTCTGCTTTCTCTAAAACGTCTAACTTTGACTGTCCCTCTGATGAGTTCATTTCTAAACTTATCCAACCTGATCACTCCTTGAGAGAACCTCAATATCTTCATTTCTGCCACCTCCAGCTCTGTTTCCTGTTCTCTCTTCAGTGCCACTGTCTCTAATCTGTACATCATGGCTGGCCTCACCACTGTCTTAAAAACGTTGCCCTTCATCCTAGCAGAGACTCTTCTGTCACAAAACACATCTGACACCTTCCTCCACCTGTTCCAATCTGCTTGGACTCGTTTCTTCACTTCCTTACCACACTCACCATTGCTCTGGACGGTTGACCCCAAGTATTTAAAGTCCTCCACCCTTGCTATCTCTTCTCCCTGTAGCCTCACTTTCCCCCCTCCACCCCCTCTCATTCATGCACATATATTCTGTCTTACTTCAGCTAATCTTCATTCCTCTCCTTTCCAGTGCATGCCTCCACATTTCTAAATGTTCCTCCAACAGTTCCATGCTTTCACTACAGATCACAATGTCATCTGTGAACATCATGGTCCATGGGGATTCCAGTCTAACCTCATCAGTCAGCCTATCCATCACCACTGCAAACAGGAGGGCTCTCAGGGCTGATCCCTGATGCAGTCCCACCTCCACCTTAAACTCCTCTGCCCTCATATAAGTCGTGTACTATTCGGACATACTTCTCTGCCACTCCAGAATTCCGCATGCAGTACCACAGTTCCTCTCTGGGTAATCGGTCATAGGCTTTCTCTAGTTCTACAAAGACACAACGTAGCTCCTTCTGACCTTCTCTGTACTTCTCCATCACCACTCTCAAGGCAAATAATGCATCTGTGGTACTCTTTCTAGGCATTAAATCATAATGTTGCTCGCAAATACTCACTTCGGTCCTGAGTCTAGCCTCCATACTCTTTCCCATAACTTAATTGTGTGGCTCATCAACTTTATTCCTCTATAGTTCCCACAGCTGTGCACATCACTCTTGTTGCATTTCTCTTCTTAATCTTCTTCCCCAGCACCAGTCACACCACCATCCTATGCTGTCTAGCCACATTCTCCCCTACACTACCTTACAGTCAGTAATCTCCTTCAGATTACATCGTCTGCACAAGATGTAATCCACCTGTGAGCTTCTATAACTCCACTCTTATAAATCAACCTATGTTCCTGCCTTTTCTGGTAGAAAGAGTTCACTACAACCATTTGAATCCTTTTTGATAAGATTACCACCATCTATCCCTCCAAGTTCCTTTCCTGGATGCAAAACTTAACCAGCACTTCTTCATCACCCCTGTTTCCTTCACAAACATGTCCATTACAATCTTTACCAATCACAACTTGTTCTCTGTCTGGAATGCTGTGAACAACTTTGTCTAGCTCCTTCCAGAATTTCTCTTTCACCTCTAGGTCATCGCCACTAATTACACTATACACAACAACATAACCACACACCTTCAATTTCAGGTTTCAGCCTCATCATTCGATCTGTCACTCGTTTCACCTCCAATACATTCTTATCTTACTCTTCCTTCAAAAGAATTACTTCTTTTCAAATAACCCTGACTCCATTTCTCCTCCATTCTAAACCATGGTAAAATTATTTGAGCCCTGCCCCTACACTTCTAGCCTTACTACCTTTCCATCTGCTCTCCTGGACACACAATATATCTACCTTTCTCCTAACCATCATGTCAACCAACTTCGAGCTTTTTCTGTCATAGTCCCAACATTCAAAGCCCCCACTTTCAGTTCTAGGCTCTGTGCTTTACTCTTCTCTTTTCTGCTTTGCACCTCTCCTTCGTCTTCGACCCACGGTAGCTGAATTTCCACCGGCGCCCTGTAGGTTGACGGCACTGGTTATCCCAGTTCAGGACCGATCCGGTATGGAATTCTTTGGATGAAGGCTCATATTTGTTTGACAAAGTTTTAAGATGGATGCCCTTCCTGATGCAACCCTCTGCATATATCCGGGCTTAGGACCGTCCTACAATGTGCACTGGCTTGTGTCCCCCACAGGCCTGCATGAATAACATGCATAACGCATGTGTGAAAAATTGTAAATTGCAAAGTTCATGGATAAGAATCATATTTATATTTTGAATGACAAATTAGGACTAAGAACACCAACAATATGAGGCTGGTTTATTTATACACATGCATTTCAGAGTTGAATCACTCCACTGAATTGGGTGGATGGATGGATGGATGGATGGACAGGGTACATTTGGGAATGCACTCCAAGCACATTCTGTACACTCCGGACCGTTCGAAAACTCAGAGCATTGTTGGAATGTGCTGTTCGGTTATTCAGAGCACCATACTCTTGGAGTACCGGACCGCACTCTGGCCTCTCTGACTGGGGAGACATAGTGTCCGAGCGTCAGAAAGGACGAGCGTGGAAGCTGTTCAAGCAAGTCGTTCAAGCAGGGTTGTCGTTCAATTCAAAGAAAGGGAGCCTGCCCTGCTTCTCAGAACACTGCACTCTCACAGAAGAGTGAGGGCGTCAGATTGACTTTCCAAAAGCACCCATAGGTAGGTAGGTAGGTAGGTAGATAGATAGATAGATAGATAGATAGATAGATAGATAGATAGATAGATAGATAGATAGATAGATAGATAGATGGATAGATGGATAGATAGATAGATAGATAGATAGATAGATAGATAGATAGATAGATAGATAGAGTGGACTTTCAAGATGAGGAGCTCCATCTATTGCCCAAAGGTGGTCCACTCAGTTTACTATGTTGTAATTTCATGTCGCTTGCGTTTAAATTGCATTCAGTCAATTCATGTGCTTGGTGAGGTTCCAGCATGAGCTGAGAGAATATTGCTATTAACCAGGTGTTGGCATTTCTGGGTGGTTCAGTCTGACTTTTAAATGTCTACTATAGCTATATCATGGAGGATGAAAGCAGACATAGAGGAGGAGGGAAAACAGAAGGCAGACTAAACCTAAACACTTTCAATTTCCTGAGCAGCCAGTGGTGTCCATCTCCTCTGTCGCTCCACGGATATTTAATCAATAGCACAGCGTTCAGATCGAAAAACATCCATACTTAAGCTGCTCTGTCATTTAATGCTATTTTCTGCTCTCGTGCGTCTGGTTGCAGGCCTCCGATATGAATCGCTTGGTTCAGATGTATTGCAACGATAACGGGTTGAAAATCAGGAAAGGAAGAAGAAATCTGAGCAGAGAAGGAGTGAGAGAGCAGTTGAGCTGCAGATGGAAAATTAACTCCAAGAAAAAAGGAAATGACAATTATGGATTGTATCAATTAGTTGAGAATGTGTTTATATGGTTAGAAGGGAAATGGGATTATTAAATGAAAGCAGGCCTACAAGTACACAAGCAGGGGGAGAATGGGAGCAACAGAACTTTGACTAGTCGCCAGTCAGTCACAGACTAATTAAACAAAGAAGTATCAACATTCACATTCACACCCATGAACAATTTAGAGTCTTCGATGAATTTAACATGCATGTTTTGGGAATGTGGGAGGAACCCGGGGTAACCGGAGAAAACCCACACAAGCACTGTGCAGGGAGAACATGCAAACTCCACCCTTAAGGACAGAGCTGATATTCAAATGCAGAACCCCTCGACTGTGAGGTCCACGTGCCGCCTTCTGCGTAACTTTTTTTTTTTTTTTTTTTTTTGCTTTTGTGAATTGAGTAATTTATTGCATTTGAATTATTCTAGTCATTAAGCATCATAGAACAACTTCTGGTCATCATATAGGAAACATTCTACCTGCCTGCTGCGAGACTCTACGAGTAGTTAGTTGGTTGCACAATTTTCAACTCCCAGGGAACTAAGTAGAAAGCTGAATTGGGCAATAGTGTGAGACTTTCCAATGAACCTAACATGCACGTTTTTGGAATGTGGAAGGAAGTCGGTGCACCTGCAGAAAATCCTGTGATGAAGACGCGGCAGCAACAACCAAAACAATGATTGTGAAAATCCCAGTTTGACTTTATTTTGTTATGGAAACAATGAGTATTAATAAACACGCCTGGTGAATCCATTTAACATAATTGTTGATTTGAATAAAATAAGTCTGTAATACCGTACCTTATTATGAAAATCACTCAGTGCAAAACTAAACAAAATCAACGATGTGCCCTTGAGTTCAATTGACTTGCTTGAATTGCACGATTCGGCCTTATGCAACTAACTGCATACGTTTTGACCACTAGATGGCGGCGTATGAATGCTAGTAGGAGAAAGTGGGGCTTGATCATATGTGAAAGCAGGATGTTTCAGCATCATAGGTTACAGTATTATTATAACACCGACTGTTCAGTTGTATTTATTGTTGAATCTCTGTGTTGCCAACCATCTCCTTCCAGTGATGTTGTTTTAAAAAGTGACTTAAATCAAGAAGTCACAAATGTTGTCACAAAACTATGATGAAAACACTCAGTTTACTTTTATGAACAGATGAACCCTGTTGCAAGTGCAGTACAGGTAGAATGAGTCAAGGTGGTGTCACATCCTATTTGGCTCATTTAAATGGCTTCATCGGTGCATGGATGTTGTCATATACTGCAGTTCCATTATTGGAGCCGGGAGGGCCCTTTGTGTCCTCTCTCTCCCCCCTCCCCTCTCTGTTTTCAGCACCTGTCTTCAATCAGCCTCATCACCACCGGTGTATATAAGCCTGCCTATTCCCGGAAATCCTCGTCTAAGTATTGCAGCCTCTCCTAGCGCTACCACGGCCCGCCTTATGTCAAGTAAGCTATGCAGTTCCTCGCTTCCCTTAACTCTTGTGTCTCCTCGTTCCCAGTGCTCCCCTGTATTCATGACCCACGTCATTCCTGCCACCAAGCCAGCCGCCTGTTCTGTCCACACCGCCGCCTGCCAACACATCCAGGACCATCTCCATAACCTTTCCTCAATAAACTGTTCATCATTTTACATCTGCAGCCGCCTGCTGTTGGGTCCAGCTACTCCCCACACGTGACAGAATACTTGGGCCACTATGGACCCAGCGACTCCGGAGCCTCTGAAGAACGCACTAACCCTCCAAGGCACCCACATTGGACGACAGAACAAAAATCTGCAAGAAATCACCGAAACGCTCCACTCCAGCTACTCCCCACACATGACGGATGTATTATTTTAGATTTCTGGACTATTGCGTTTAGTAGTCCGAAACGTTAACGACAGTTATAGTAGTGTGTGACAGGTTACCTCCTTTTTAAAACCTTCTCGTAGCTGCAACCAAATTCAGAAATTGCATGTGAATGCTGAGAGTTACTGATATAGCGAATGAATTGCTGACCATATAGCGTTGGTTAAGCGGCAGCACGGTGTTTTGTGCTTAGCACATCTGCCTCACATGTTCAGCATTCGAATCTTGACTCTGGCTTTCCTGTGTGGAGTTTGCATGGTCTCCCCATGCGTGGGTTCCTCTCACATTTCAAAAACATCAAGACTAAATTGTCCGTAGGTGTGTGCATGTGAGAATGAAGGGTTGTTTGTCAGTATGTGCCCTGCATTTGGCTGGTGACCAGTCCAGGGTGTATCCTGCTTTTGCCCAAAGGCAGCTGGGATAGGTTCTGACACACCTGTGACCCAAACAAGCCTAGTCACCCACCCTAGCTTCACCCTGCGTCGTCTTGGTAACAAAAGCTGTACTCTGCATTGGCTCTGCAGGGGGGAAATATCCATCCATCCATTTTCCATATAGCGCTTGTCCTCATTGGGAACTTTCCCCAAAGCTGGTTGTATATCCTGGACTGTGCTGCAAAACTCAAAAATATATGTCTTATTTCTAGTCAAAACTAATCTGGTTATATTTAAGACTCAGGTAAAAAGTCATATTTTTAGACCATTTTCAATTGTTTCAAGCTCATATTTACTGGAGTAACGTAGTAAACCTTGCTCTACTGTCAATTTTTTCTACCTTCATAAAGTAGCTTAAAACAAGTGAAAATTGTCTAAAAAAAAAAAAAATTACTTTTTATGCGATGAGTCTTATTTTAAGTGAGATTTTGAGTTTTTGCAGCGTGATCACCAGCAAATCAGAGGGCACGCCTAAAAGAACAAACCAACGAACAAACAAAAAACAACCGTTCAAGCTATGGACAGTTTGGTCTTCAATGAACCTAACATGTATGTTTTGGCCTGTAGGGGGAAGCTGGAGTGTTGCTTAACATTCAGCAACATTCCACACAGGAAGCTAGGCCAGAGACAAGATTCGAACGAACCTCGAGGCAGACATGCTAACCGCGTTTTTGCATGTAAAATACGGTTATTAACTAAACTAAGTGAGTCCAACGTGAATTGACAGTCAATATTTACTAGCTCTGATCACGCACGCACGCACGCACGCAAAACGTGAACAACTATCAGATGCAGCGAATCCTGACAGGATACAACAATACGCAGGTTATTTCAATAAAAGTAACGGAAGCATTTGACAGCATGCAGCTCGGCTGGCATTGTTTGGTTGCTTGTGCACTTCCGGAACTTTCCTTGCAGTGTTTGAGTGGAGGGCAGGCAGGACGAGGGCTGCCCAGCCTCCTCTCGTAACAACAAACTGATGAATGACTGGAAGCCCACAAGCCTTCCAGCCCCGCGTGTCCGTACTCTTGCACGCCTCGTCTCTGTTTACTCACCTTTTGTTTGGAACAGAATCGCAAATTGACCAGAAGCGGGAGGGCAGGTGAGAGACGTTTGGCACTTGCAAGTGCTTCTTTTCGTCCTGTCGTGTGTGTGTGAGTGTGTGTGCGCGCGCGCGTGTTCGTGTGGACGGGAGGGTCTTTTAGGCTGCATGCAGACAATAGCAGCTGCAACGTCGGCGCCCTCAGTCCACCATGCAATGGTGGAGTTCACCTTGTTTGTTATGAAACGAGCGAGCACGCTGCTTTTGTTGTTGTTTTCTTTTTTTCTTGTCAGCGCGCTTTGGGGTTTTCATAACAAGCTTGTGCATGCGCGTTTTTTTTTTTTTTTTTTTTAAATCTCCTCCTGACTGTCTGTCTGCCAGGGTTACCTAACAGGCTCCCGAGGGCCCCAAAACACGACGTATACATCATGTCTAAGTTGGAGCCCTAGTGTTGCTATAAATCGTCTTAGCGACTTTTTTGTTTGTTTGTTTTTCTTACTCAACTTGGATGTGGGTCAAACTTTTTTTTTTTTTTTTGCACATGTAGCCGACAGTGCTTCATTCAGCTGGGACAGCAAGACATTTGACAATGAGCACTTTCCAGTTTCCGACTGTGCCCTTGACTATTTGAATTAGGTTGAGGGCAAACATTATGCGGTGTGATTCTGAGGTTTCATCATGGATAATGATTGTGGAGTTCAGCATGGTACAATAGTGGTTAGCACGTAGCCTCGCTATTCTTGAGGTTTGGGGTTTTAATCTAAGCTCCGTCCTTCCTGTATTGAGTTTGCATGTTCTCCCTCACTTGTGTGGGTTTTCTCAGGGTAGTCCAGTTTCCTACCAAATTCCAAAACATCCATAGTAGGTTAATTGAAGTCTAAATCAGGAGTGAGAAATTCTGGCCCAGGGGCCACATGAGGTCCGCTTTCTTCTTTAACTTGGCCCCCCGAGTATTTTACATCAAAGATCCTGTTACTCTTGTCATATATGTTGAATTATTTTAGTGTTTTTTTTGTTAAAATATATATATATATTTAAGATTATTTTATCACACATAATTGGTTAATTTATTGTAAATAATAAGGACAAAATATTTGAAATATAAAAATGTTTATACAGTGGTACCTCGGTTCTTGAATCCCCCCATTCATGAACAAGTGGCAGCTAAAGGAGTGACTTTTTTGACAAAGCAAAGCACTCGACTTATGGAAGAGAGAGGAAAGTTATTGCTAATGTGCTAAGTAACGTCCTATATGAAAGTCTTTACTCATTGAATTAATATTCATGCATTTATTTTGTGAAGTGCTTTAGTGAGTGCACTAGGATGTGATGTTATTAGTAGGTCCAATAAGAAGCCTTGTTGTGTATGATTGCTGTTTAATTGTTTTTTGTTAATAGGTATGAAATAAATATGCCTAAAGGCTAAAGCGAATGGGCCATCACTTACTTTATTACTCAACACAAAGATTCAACATTGCTGTTTAACAGAGTGGAGAAATTAAAAAAAGGACTCACTAGTGATAGCACTGGCATTATCTGATAACTATCGATATACCCTCTTTTTTTCAAAGGCCAAGACATTGCTCAGTGATATGCCACTGAGCAATGTCGTAATTATGTTCATAATTACGTGTGTTTTCACTACACTGATTTAAAAAAAAATAAAATAAAAATAAAAAACTGCTGGAACAGATTAATCATGTTTTCATTCATTTGAATAAGATACATTGCTTTGGTTTTCGAACATAGTCTGGTAAATTTCACAACAATTCAGCTCTTTGTTACAGAACAGCTAGTTGTGCAAAAAGGACTGAAACAGGCAACAGTTGGACATGTTCATTCAAACCTTTAGAGAAGTCAAATTAAGTTTACCTGTAAAAGTTATCGTGCATTTTTTAGGTTCGCCCGAAAGCTGAATATAAATAAATAGGTTTTCGTGCTTTTATTGTAAAAGGTTTTGAAGGGTACCAAAACGACTGATTCATGCTATGCCACCTTTTACCACCCTCGCACTGGGATCCCCCCTGTTGTGCTGCAGTATTTAAATTTTGGTTGAAAATAAATGGGATTTTAAACTCTGATTAAATGATGTGCAGGCGTTTCTTTGGCACCTCTTTCCCCTCATCCTTAATCATGTCAGTGTGTTCCTGTTAAAAAGCTCAGCAGGCGTTTCAGTACAGGAAGAGAGTGTTAAAAGTAGCACAGGGCTGATGGATGAAGGATCTCAGGGAGGGTTTGCTTCTAACATTGGGTGAGGTTTAATTGGCATAACGGGACATGACCGATTGATTGAAGGGGCTGCGTCAATTTCATAATGGAAGATCATGACATGCTGAACATGAAGCAAAGTGAACTCAAATCTTCAACCTCTGAGTAAAGCAAAAAATCTTTAAAAAAAAAAAAACACCTGCGGAATGGAAGCAGGAGTGTCTGACCTGCGCCTCATGTAAAACAAGAAGGGGAAAGTCATCATTGTTGACTGGTGTTTTTGCTATTGAGTTTTAGCATCTAAGCTTCTTGTCTTAGACCAGATGGGTGTAGCGCCTCCACTCCTTCTCATCAATTAGTCATCCTTAGCAACAAACAATGTGGCAGTGGATGGGGCTACATTGAGCGTGAGCAAACATACTGGTACTTGTTTAGTCAACTATGACCAAGATCACAAGAATACCTGGGATTGTTCCCCCCCGGTTGATTATTCTCCTGGTTCCAGTTCTGGTTGGTTGGTCTTGTGGATCCAGTTCCGTCTGGTGGGTTTCCTGTTCTCATTCCAGTTGGTTGCTCTTCCATTTCAGATTCCTGTTCCAGTAGGTTGGTTTTCTGGTTCTGTTTTTCAACTTCTTGTTGGTCTGCAATCTCTGCTGGGATAGGCTGAAAATAAGAACAGCTGCTATAGAAAATGGATGGATGCATGTTAAAATAACCTACTATTTGACTAATGCCTGGATCAGACAACAAAACAAATTTGGTCTTTCACAATTGCACTATGTCAGACAACTGCCATAAAAGCTTGCCGTATCTCGGTCAGACAGTGGCAACACTACACGACATGTATTCCGATATCACTGAATTCCGTCTTTTACGATCACTGGGCTTTATCTTGTCAAATCAAACACTGTCGGAGAGGCGGAACCAGAAAACGTATCAGCGGTTAACAGAAGAATTTTCATTGTGGCGTTGAAGGGCTATCGTAGGTCCAAATTGTTGGTCATGTATTAGGTGACATTACAAGAAGTTTTGTAATTGACAAAAATCTGACAAAATATGTCTGGCCCAATCTGGGAAATGGGCTGCGATAGCTAATCGGGCCAATATCGGGGCTAAAATCCTGTTGTCTGATCTCGGCATAAATTATGGTCATTTTTTTATTATTGGATAAAAATAGTTATTGTAATACCGAGTTATGAGGTGTGTGTGTTGTCTGCTTAATGAGTCATTGTTGCGTAATTGTTGTCTTGTCTACAATAAAACAGGAATTACAGCTGTGGACCAGCAATTTTGTTTGCTGTCAGCATTTTTAAAGAATATTTCATGCATGCTCCCTTTCATAGACAAAGAAGCGAAAATAAGTAAAGCAGCCTACTGACATACCGACAATTGGGACAAATTGAAGCATTTTACCTACCTTGAAATTAAAGTCAGCAAAGGTGCAAATATCGGTGTTCCCGAAAGATTATCGATTTGCGATTATCCTCTGGTGTGGGGTGTATTATGATCAGCTTGGAAAACGTTAGGCCCAACCTTAAACCTGGTCATTATGTACGCTTGCAAATAATTGCAATATTCACAATTATTTTTGATTGATATTGGAATCACGATTCATAAAAAGGATTCTACATCAATTTCAAAACTTGTATTTATAAAACTACCAAAAGTCAACTTTAAATACATCTTCTAATAACAACCAGAAATAAATTTGTAACAAGTAAAATCCTAAGAATGATAATTATTAACATAGCATAGCAATTCTAGCAATTCTAAATTCAGTTAGCAATTCTAACTTTTACACGAGTTATTTACCACACGCACAAACGGTCAAGCTTAGCGCAGCTCTCCAGAACAATATATAACTGAAGAGGTTTAGTCACGTTAAGCATAAGTGATCATTGAAAACATAATGTTTTGCAGCATTTGGGTGCCAAAAAGTCCAGATTATTATAATATTATTAAAGTGGTTTTTTTGGCTTGAAAGGGAACAAAATCGGTGTATAAGTCACGAGACGAGAAAATTAAAGCCATTTGCTAATTAACGCAACAATAGAGTCATGATTCAGTGTAATTTCATGATTCAGCGTAATTTCCTCTCTAAGATAGTTTCCATGTGAAGAAGAAACAACAAAATCTCAGTTTTCTTGCATCAGAGGAAATCACTTATTTTCTTGTCTATTGTTATAATATTTTGTTTTCTTTAATATTTCATTTTGATTGTTTCAGTCCATCCTCTTGCTAGTTTTTTTTTTTTTTGTGGTAACAGGCAGGATCAGCCCCTTCTAAGGCAAATTCACACCTACTGGAGACCCTTCCCCTAGTGGGTCCCCTTATAACGCCAAACAACCCCCATGAACCCTAAGAGTAATCAGTGATTGGCTGGAGGGCTGCCAGTAAAGTCCAATCAGAGAGAATCTTTCCCCAAGGATTTCTGAGCCCTCCCCCACTGCCAAATGGCCTTGGAAGATTTGACTTGGTGTGCATGACTTTACCTGCTGCTCATTGTCGTCTTACACGATGCAGCTTTTTGTATTGAAAATCAACACGTTGACCTAATTTTGATTATTATTCTAAGGACAATTCATAATGTGTCAGCCTCTTTGCTTTATTTAAAGGCAGACAGAACCATTGGTTTATTTTGACACACATATGAGGCGTTTGTATGGATTAGATGACGCCCGGGTGGGGCTAGCCTGAGGTTTCATCTATTTAAAAACATCCTTTGAAGCAAGTCGATGCAGGTCAGCATTTTTCACTGATCCAGGTCACGGGCGTGCATGTGTGTATGTGCCTGACTGTTTAATGCAGGTTAATACTATATGAATGTGTACGTTTTACAGGTTCAAAAGTAAAAGTATTTGAAGGGCTATTTATGGTTTCAAAATAAACACAGTAGGCTGCAGGTTTATTTACATTTTCAAGGACAGGTACTTTTAACATTGGCTTTGGGCCAATGTAGAAAAATGTGCTTAAGACATCTGTAGTAAAACGAAAGACATTTTCAAATGTACCCTGCGATTGGCTGGCGACCAATTCAGGGTGTACCCCGCCTCTTGCCCGAAGATAACTGGGATAGGCTCCAGCACGCCTGCGAGCCTGCGATTTTCAAATGTAAAGTTGGATAGTGCAGTTGTTCACAATCTGGTTTAATTCATTCTTGCAATGCACTCCATTTTCTATTCTATTCAACCCACGTGTATGGGAAAGCCCTCAGTGAAATGATGAAACAAAACCTATATTGGTTTGAAAGTAATTGTATTTTGAAAAAACATTCAGATGGACTCTTGTTGTTTATTAACCACATTTAAACATAATATAATTTAAACATTCTTACTGTGGGTCACAGAGCTAAAGTGAATCTTATTTTTTGGTGGAAGCATGGTTTTACTATTAGCTCTTTACTTTTCACATCTTTCTACATTTCCATCTTCTTCTAACTTGTAAAAAGATTTATTTCACGTTTGTCGGTTTCGCTTTGCAGTCCCATTTAGAATAACCACGATTTAAGATACTTTTTTATTCCAGTCATGTGTCCTCCCTGCCAACTTTACTTTAGCATGGCACACTGTCTTTGGTTTAGTTTGGTGAAGATTATTTTGGTTTGTTTTAGCTTGGTTTGATTTAGTCTGGGATGTTTGAGGAAACTTATTTGGATTATTTAGTTGAGTTTAGTCTATTATAGTAGTGTTAGGTATAGTGTGTTTGATTTGATCTTGGTTCAGTGTACTGTAACACATGTTGGGTGGGATATTAGAGTAGAAGTACATGGCTACATTGGTTTAGTTTGAGTTCAGTTAACTTCAGTTTCGTTTGTCTTGGTTGAGTGTTTTACTGGGAAGTTAGTGGAAGCATGTAGTGATAGAAACATTCAGTTAAGACTACTTGTATTGTTTAGATTATTGAATTGCTGTTTGTGAAGCTTGTTTAATTTCGTTTGGTTTTGATTTTATTAAGAGTATAATAATAAGGTACTTTGTATATGATTTGGCCTGTGAAGACGATGTAGACGTGTAACCAACATGAAAACCTGAAAGTGGTTTATGAGAGGGATAACAAGCACATTTCCTGGTACATTTGACTTTGCCAGGATCCAACTTGGAGAATTTTTACAGGACACTTTGGGATGTTACAGAAAGCAAATGTAAATAAAATGACTTTAAGAGGATGGCAATTACAGCATGTCCTTGTGTCTTGGCACACACCTTATATAACTACTTTTTTAGTAAGCTGAAGCTGACATTATTAGCCAGATCTTATGTAAGGAGTCTTATGCAAGCAGCTGTGTTCACAATCCCCCTGAATCATTTCTTTTATTTCTCTCCCCCCTTCTCTTTTATGCTGTCACCTTGTTTGCTCAGAAGCCGCACAAGTCTTTCATTTTACAATAACTCTTCAATAAGTAACTTAATTAGTAACATTTATAGAATTTCACCAGCAGTCTGGGGCCTCAATGTTCCCAATGTTCAACAGGAACCAAAGTGTGCCACAAAATGTTACTGTGATTTAAAAAGAAATTGTAGACGTGCATTACCGAAATGAACTTTACCCAAGTGTGTAATATTTAAAGAATGGCAACTGAATGTTAATTTTTAATTAGGTATCACCTTTTGAGTATTTATTAGTTAATCGATTAATCCAGACTGACTACCGTATTCCTGCATGGTGTGAATGTACAGTGAGTGGTCATCTTTTCTGTAGAGGTGCAAGAATGAATCAGTTAATCCTAATCAATTATCAAATTAATCGACAACTATTTTCTGGTGCATTGCCGCCGGAGAAATTACTGTCCCAAAACTATGCGCCCTGTGCGACGCTCCGAAATTGCGCGACCCCTGGCTGATCGTCAGTGGGGTGGTTGTATTAAGTTTGATAAATTCTGAATGAACTACCGTTATTTCTTTTTAATGACGAATATTGAGTAAAACAAAATGATATACAGTATTTTCTAAAATACTTTGCCATTTACCAAAATACTTTTGTTAAAAGTGTTCTCTTTAATAAAATACTGTTGTCTAATAATGATTACCCATGTGTTATATTGTCGTTGTAATGGTAGTCAAATGGGATTTTTGATGCTTTAACCCTAGTCTGTTATCGCAGACTTGTACTGTTGGGGGAAAAAAAGCCATCTATTTTTGATTCTCTGGCACCTCCCTCACTTTCCCATGGCAGTGTGTTTTTTTTAGGACAGCAGACAGACAGCCCAGACTGCTCCTCTCTCACCCCAGCTTCTCCATCACAACCCTACCCCCACACTGCTTCTTCTTGCAGCTCTGTAGACTCTCTACTCTGACCTCATACATGAGACCACTTCTGACCCCGCAACACTCACCGTAAAGTCTTTGGAAGATCTAATTCAGATTTTAATTCAGAAAACTGTACTGGCAAATTTTTAGATAACCACCGTACAAGTTGCTGTCCTTTTTGTCCTCATTAGGGTGAGGTGTGGAGCCTATCCCACCTTATTTTGGGACAGAGGCAATGTGAACCCTGGACTGGTCGCCAGCCAATTGCAGGGCACCACTGCTAATACTGTAAAATTCGGCCCCACACCTCATTCTACAATACTGAAGTGTAAAAACAATAAAACACGTTTTATCTTTACCCATATGGCATAATCCGGCATCAAACAAAAAACAAAACATTCATCATAATACTTATGTCATATCAGGCAGTATCAGAATCAGAATCAGAATCATCTTTATTTGCCAAGTATGTCCAAAACACACAAGGAATTTGTCTCCGGTAGTTGGAGCCGCTCTAGTACAACAAACAGTCAATTTACAGATTTTGAGTGATTTGAGATAGTTCAAAATGGGATCACAAATGACAAAGAACCTATTCTCCGTTTGACTCCAGGTGGCACCAGACTGTATCAGGGGCTTGAAGCCAGGAAAGTACTGCCGAGTACTAATGGGAGACACAGGGAAGAGCTAAGCCGCATTCTAATTGGGGCCTCTGTAGTAGTAGTAGTGCAGTAGTAGTAAACGCAGTCTAGGTTTATACCGTTCCAAATAAAAACCGATAATACTTTATCGATATACTTAAACAATGATTTGGAGAGGTATAAAGGAATTTGGGGAGTATATTCTTTTTAATACAGTTAATACAGCTGCCAAAGAGAAATAGTTTTCCATTTTTCCAAATCTAATTCATTTTTTTCTGACAGATTAGAGTAATTTGAGTGGTGAAGTGTAGCGAAGAAGATAGAAGATTTGAAGAGATAGCGAGTGTGGAGGACTTTAAATACTTGGGGTCAACAGTCCAGAGCAATGGTGAGTGTGGTAAGGAATGTGAAGAAACGGGTCCAAGCAGGTTGGAACGGGTGGAGGAAGGTATCAGGTGTGTTGTGCGACAGAAGAGTCTCTGCTAGGATGAAGGGCAAAGTTTGTAAAACAGTGGTGAGGCCAGCCGGATTAGAGACAGCGGCACTGAAGAGACAACAGGAAGCAGAGCTGGAGGTGGCGGAAATGAAGATGTTGAGGTTCTCTCAAGGAGTGACCAGGTTGGATAAGATTAGAAATGAACTCATCAAAGGGACGGCCAAGGTTCGATGTTTTGGAGACAAAGTTAGAGAGAACAGACTTCGATGGTTTGAACACGTCCAGAGGAGAGATAGTGAGTATATTGGCAGAGAGCTAGAGGAAGACCAAAGAGAAGGTTGATGGATGTAGTGAGGGAAGACTTGAGGGCAGTTGGTGTTAGAGAGGAGGATGCAGCAGATAGCCTTGCATGGAAAAGGATGACACTCTGTTGCGACCCCTAACGGGACAAGCCGAAAGGAAAAGAAGAATTGCTCACTATGTGCAGCAAAGGAGTTGCAGAGGTTATTGAAATATTTTTATGAAAAACAAATCCAGGAAAATTGGGTGAATAGTTTAAAATTGAAGTTGTTGACCAGGAGCTCTTGCACACACGTCTTTCTCCTTACATCACAACCGGAAGCCCAAAAGACAGGCAGCTGTACCTTAACCACATGTGATGTGTTGCATTTTTACATCTTTTTGGCTCTTGTGAATGACTATGTATTACATAACAATGTTTGCTCAAGTAAGTTCCCAACATTCATCTTCTGTTTCGCTTATCCTCACGAGCCTATCCCAGCTATCCTTGGGCGAGAGGTGGGGTACACCCTGAACTGGTCGCCAGCCAATCAATTTCCCAACATAAGTCTATAATCAATTATTTTTGAGCGTACACTGTGTTAAAATGTTCATCATCACTGGTATGGCAGGTTGTATTATGTTTTTCTGTCACTTTCGGAAAATGTCATGGGCTTAAGCGGGCAGAGGACATTGAAAGTGCTTATTTAGAAATAACAGTTTATCAAAAAAAAAATGTTTTAAGTGATTCATTCAATAGCAAGTTTATACAAATTGGAATACAGTAATTTTTCCTCTCTCAGTGAGGTTTTACTGTACTGTACTTTCTTGGAACACAGACACCTCACTTTTGAATGACATAAGAAACAACAATACAGTTATAGATAGTTATTTATCTGGCGTGTCCTGCTTGAGTTTCAAATTCACGCAAACAACATACCCCGGGTTGAGAGTCGAGTGCACCAACTGCTGGGCTATTAGCCCGGCGTGCTTGGTCAGCGACCAGCAGCCTGTTTCCAAGGATTCCGAGAACTGACGTTTGGCACCGTGTGAGCTGTAATTGCTCGCTCTGCCTACTGTCCATGCTATGTCCATGCTATAAATACCCTTTAAACTCTAGTAGCCTATACAAATTTTAAAAATTTTATCCAAACTCTGAGCTGACCGTGACAGTATTAAAAAAAAAAAAAAAAAACACCCCCCCCCCCCAAAAAAAAACCCACACATTTTGAATGGAGCCAGCATTTGTGGTTTATATGGCTGTCAAACCTTGGGGCAAACTCTGAAGCGCTTCCCGAATCGGTCACGTGGTACAGCCGGCCAGCGAGACTTCAGCGTCGTCATTTCCGCCTGCTCCTCTAAATGAAGCAAGCCTCAATATGCGCTTTGCGGAAACGTCCCTTCCATTACACAACAAGCCCCGAAGACTCGGCACATATCGTAACATCACTAGTTTTTGCACTACACACAAACACAACAGGAGACCCTTTCTGTGTGGTATTTTCAGTCCCAGTAGTTAATAATAGTTCATTTTGGTTATGTTAAAGCATGACTAATATGCACATGCATTTTTTTGTAGCAGTTGGAAGTACACAAAACAAGACATTTTCTTTAAAGTCTTCCCAGCCATATTTATGTGCCGCCACTGCCTGCCATGTTATGTTACATAAGAACTTATATAGATGATTTAAAGTTGTGTGTGTGTTCTTCCCAACAGTGCTTCTTAGTCTGTGGTAGTAGGAGCACTGCTGCCTCAAAACTCTTTCTTTGTGGAGGCAAAAGCTAAAGAGGTAGAGAAGCGTGGAAATATATAATATTCATATATAAATTTCCTGGATGAATAGATAATATAAGAGTTAAACTCATTAAATTTCAATCAGATAAATGTCACTGTTGCAATATAGACAAAGACAGTTTGGTAAACATTTTAGCGTGATTTAATAACAACAATACCTTTAATATCTTTTCTTGCAGCCACTTACTGAACAAGCTAATTCCAGTGTTGGCGCTAACATTAGCGCTGGTGCCCGTGCTCACTCCATTCATCCAGTAGAACCTTTGTGAGGTCTGTTTTGTGCACTGGGAACAGAAAAGTGCCTTCCGTGCAAAGTTAGTACCAAACAATTCCTTGCATCGGGAAGAAATAAGATTTTGAGCGAACCATGGGATCAAAGGCAAGCCCCAGTGATAAGAAAGAACTTTCTTATTTTGCTGCAGTGTGTCAATTCGTGCTAATTGTGCGTCACACTCGATTGCAACAAACAGAGGTGGAATTGGGGCATGAGGACATGATGAATGGTTTCCTTCTAATACGTTTACGCATGTGCAAGGGTGGAAACATTCCTTTGTAGAATTCAGCATTGTAAGACAATGTCTTCCCAGGGAGAACAAGTGGATGTGCTACATATAAAGGGCGCAGCTGCCGTCCGTCTGTGTTGTTTTGCAGGTAACCATAGTTTTCCTCTTTAGTTGCTTGTGGTAAATATAGCATGTTGATTGCTTACTGGGTGAGACATGATCATTCATGAGGAGTCTAACAGGATTGCCGAACAGCATTTTACTGTCGTTCTTTATTTAAGTCAGCAGTGTCCAAAATCTGGGCTGGGGGCCATTTTTGGCCTGCAGCCTGTGTTTTGTTGTCTCGCAACATATTTCACAATTAAATTAAACATGACCAGAATCAGAACACAACAAACGAGTACTACAGCCACACTGGGCAAAGAAAAAAACAAAGAAAAAAGTTGAATGTCTAGTTTGATTAAAAAATTTACCGTCAGACAAATTGCCTGGATTTGTCAGTTATGCAACTGGTTGTGTAATGTTATGCAAGGTGTGCTCACAGGTGAAATCGCTGTGTCTTTGTCCAATATTTCAGTAAAGCATGTTTCTTTTCTTGCTTGGAAAACTGCAGTAGATGGAAGAAGCCTCGATTAATACCATCCATCCATCCCTTTTCTGTACCGCTCATCCTCACTAGGGTCGCGGGGGTGCTGGAGCCTATCCCAGCTATCTTGGGGCGAGAGGCGGGGTACACCCTGAACTGGTCGCTAGCCGTTTACAGGGCACATACTTATAAACAAACAACCATTCACACTCACCTTCACAGCTATGGGCAATTTAGAGTCCTCAATCAACCTACCACGCATGTCTTTGGGTTGTGGGAGCAAACTAGAGTGGTCGGAGAAAACCCGCGCAGGCACGACGAGAACATGCAAACTCCACACAGGCGAGGCCGGGATTTGAACCCCGGTCTTCAGAACTGTGAGACGGACGTGCTAACCAGTTGAACACCGTGCTGCCATTCTATTAGTACCGCGATGGGGAAATTTCCTTCTGTTGTATGATGTTGGTTGTAGCTTAAGAAGTGGTAGATGTCTACTCATTTGGCTGCATTTATCTCGTGTTTTCCAACTTCAAGGCACTAAAAGTGATGAGTAATAGATTTTTTTCATGCATTAACAAAATGATGACAGGACGCCAAGAGCTTAACGTACAGTTTTTTTTTGGTTTTTTAAAATCTGGTGTTTTATTAGGAGTTTTGACTTCCTTACAACAGCAAGCAGCCACACAAACATGACATGACCAGGAGAATATTTGTTGTTTAAATATTATTACAGTTGCTTGTGACGTTTTAAAATGAATAAGAGACATTTTTGTGCATTGACACTGTGGAAGAAAGAAGCACATTTAACAGTATGAGAGTTGTTTCCTTGTTGTGTAGCTGACTTGAATACCCTGAATTCTATTTACATTTGAAAATCAGCATTGTCCTAGAGGCTTTCTTTGCTGTAAAACAAAGATTACAACCACAGTATTGAGAAAAGCCTCAGAGAGTCATTATCCTTCAGCTGAGAGCTTTTAAAGTGCCCAAGAAACAAGAGCACCTCGCCTCTGTTATTATCTTATCTGTGCCCAATCACTGTGAGGCTTGTGTGCAGAATACTGTTCATCACATTTGATGGATGGATGGATGGATGGATGGATGCAGAGAAACAGACGGCCAATCATATGCTGCCTTCTTTCAGGATATCTTGCGGGCATGCTGAGGTAGCACAACAGGATGTCTGATGAAGAGTATCAGCAGCAGCTGAATGTGAGCAAAGGCCTACCAGAAATGTGCTACATCACCGATGAAGAGGCAGAGTACGATGGAGATGATGATGATGAAGAAGAGGAGATACTTGGTGAGTACAAGATGTTACTCTAATTTTCAACGTCGCTAAACTGTTGGCAAAGTAATACTAAAGCCAGACAAATAAAACCTTTTTTCCCACATAAAAGCCACTTATAGCTAGGGATGTCCCGATCCAACTTTTTCACTTCCGATCCAATACGGATATTGCAGCCTTGAGTTTTGGCCGATGATGAACAATGGACTCAGTTTTCCCTTGCCCGGACGCGGGTCACCGGGGCCCCCCTATACGTCAGAATGCTAATATTAAAGGTATCTGCTCACTAGTGACAGACCACAAAATCAATCAATATGGGGATGATATTCTTCTTTACTTACAGGAACCCAAGTATTCTCTTCAGGCAGTCTTCAATCTCATAAAAACATTTTCACAAATATCAGACTACTCTATTAACTGCCATAACAGCAAACCCATGTACTCCTGCAGATCAAATCCCAGATTACCCTATTTAATAAAAAAAATATTTAATTTAAACATTAAGTATTTAGGTATCAATATTTTGTCAAAACTCACAGAGCTAACCAATCGAAATTACACAACACTTCCAAAATCTAAGGTGACTTAAGACGCTGGAATAACTTGCCTATATCATTACTGGGAAGAATAGCTACAAGAAAAATGAAAACCTTACCTCAAATAAATTCTTTATTTTCAATGATTCCATTTAAGCCCACATTTAAATGGTTTCAAATCTTAGTTTCTGCTGTAATAATTCTTTATTCAAAAAATAAGAAAAATAGAATCAGTCTATCCAATCTTCAGAAACGTAAACAGGAGGGAAGCCTAAATGCTCCCAACTTTAAACACTATTATTTAGCTAACCAATTACAATACCTCATCAAATGGCGTGATTGTTGGCTGTAATTGGAACAAATGGACTGCAACAACATCCATCCATCCATTTTCTACCGCTTATCCGAGGTCGGGTCGCGGGGGCAGTAGCTTTAGCAGGGACACCCAGACTTCCCTCCCCCCAGCCACTTCCTCCAGCTCTTCCGAGGGGATCCCGAGGCGTTCCCAGGCCAGCCGAGAGACGTAGTCTTTCCAGTGTGTCCTGGGTCGTCTCCGGGGTCTCCTCTCGGTGGGAACACCTCACCGGGGAGGCATCCGAATCAGATGCCCCAGCCAACTCATCTGGCTCCTCTCGATGTGGAGGAGCAGCGGCTCTACTCTGAGCCACTCCCGGTTGACCGAGCTTCTCACCGTATCTCTAAGGGAGGGCCCAGACACCCTGCAGAGGAAACGTATTTTAGCCACTTGTATCCGGGATCTTGTTCTTTCGGTCATAGGTGAAGGTAGGAACGTAGATCGACCGGTAAATCGAGAGCTACGGCCCCTACTGGGTGGCCCGTTGTCGGGGCGCCTCGGTGGGGCCGGCGGACAAAAAAAAAAAGGAAATAATGTCAAGAACATTACCATGGGACAGTTATTGCAGTATTATATGTAATAGGACAAAAATAATTCTGCATACTTTTCAATTGCACAACATAATCACTACTCTATAATTGTAATCATTAATAAATTATGACTTCTACTTTTTTTGTTATTTTAATGTAATTATTGGATCAACCTTGAAATGGTGGACGCATTTGCAGCCAAATGTCTTCTCTTTTTGTATTTCCTGTATGCACGATTGCTGCTGAAACAATGCAAGTTTCCCCATTGTGGAATTAATAAAGGTTATCTTTGTGTGTGTGTGTGTGTGTGTGTGTGTGTGTGTGTGTGTGTGTACAACCCCAATTCCAATTAAGTTGGGACATTGTGTCAAACATAAATAAAAACAATACAATGATTTGCAAATCATGTTCAACCTGTATTTAATTGAATACACTACAAAGACAAGATATTTCATGTTCAAACTGATAAACTTTATTGTTTTTAGCAAATAATCATTAACTTAGAATTGTATGGCTGCAACACGTTCCAAAAAAGCTGGGAGACCGGTCTGAAATACAGGCAGACCGGTCTGAAATGCAGGCAGGCCAGTCTAGTACCCGCACTCTTTTACTACGAAGCCACGCTGTTGTAACACTGTGGTTTGGTTTGTCTTGCTGAAATAAGCAAGGACGTCCATGAAAAAGACGTCGCTTGGATGGCAGCATATGTTTCTCCAAAACCTGTATGTACCTTTCAGCATTAATGGTGCCTTCACGAATGTGTAAATTACCCATGCCATTGGCACTACCATCACAGATGCTGGCTTTTGAACTTTGCCTCCATAACAGTTCGGATTACCTCTTTGACCCGGGGGACACGACTTCCACAATTTCCAAAAACAATTTGAAATGTGGACTCGTCTGACCACAGAACTCTTTTCCACTTTGCATCAGTCCATCTTAGATGAGCTCGGGCCCAGAGAAGCCGGCGGTGTTTCTGGGTGTTGTTGATAAATGGCTTTTGCTTTGCATACTAGAGTTTCAAGTTGCACTTACGGATGTAGCGCCGAACTGTATTTGCTGACATTGGTTTTCTGAAGTGTTTCTGAGCCCATGTGGTGATATCATTTACACATAGATGTCGGTTTTTGATGCCTGAGGGATCAAAGGTCACGGGCATTCAATGTTGGTTTTCGGCCTTGCCGCTTACCTGCAGTGATTTCTCCAGATTCTCTGAACCCTTTGATGATATTATGGACCGTAGATGATGAAATCCCTAAATTCCTTGCAATTGTACGTTGAGGAACATTGTCATTAAACTGTTCAACTATTTTTCTCACACACTTTTTCACAAAGAGGTGAACCTCGCCCCATCTTTGCTTGTGAATGATTGAGCAATTCAGGGAAGCTCCTTTTATCCCCAATCATGGCACCCAATTAGCCTGTTTACCTGTGGGATGTTCCAAACAGGTGTTTGATGAGCATTCCTCAACTTTCTCAGTCTTTTTTGCCAGCTGTGCCATCTTTTTTGGAACATGTTGCAGCCATAAAACTCAAAGTTAATGATTATTTTCTAAAAACCATAAAGTTTATCAGTTTGAACATTAAATATCTTGTCTTTGTAGTGTATTCAATTAAATATAGGTTGAGCATGATTTGCAAATCATTGTATTCTGTTTTTATTTATGTTTAACACAACGTCCCAACTACATTGGAATTGGGGTTGTATTATTAATTTAAAGTAAACTGAAGCTGTTTTTCACTAGAACAATATTTACTTGCTTTTAATTTTAAAACTGAAGTCGAACAGCAACATTTTAATTAATAAAAGCTACTTTTTGTAACTGGCAACAAACATTAAGTGGTGTTTTAGTTTACTATTTTAACACAAAAACTATTGTCTCGACATTTTTATATTATTAATAGAAATTTTTAAATAACGTAAGATATTTGTTAATGATTTTGCCCTTCTGTAGTTTCTGGATATGTGTTCATTTTCACCTAGTTATGAGCAGTGTGTGTGATTTGGCGGCTGCGCTGTAAATATTTCTGGACCACATATAAAATCTAATTTCGGAAGAGCTTATACTGTTTCCTTTTTTTTTTTTAAATGGATTATTCTTAGTTAATTTGGCGGCAATGGTGATGCTGGATTACATTACAGGAGGATGTTTAACGGTAAGCGATGGTTTCCTTGGTCGGTCGAGCGAGTTACTAATGTCTGATTAATGAGATCTCATTTACATTTTACCCCTTGGTCACGTTGCACATCTATTTTCCTCTTGTGACATCATCACCACCTGGCGTTGTCTCTTGCGTCTGTCCTGCTGTTGCCACAACAACACACCAGGATGCCAACTCCAATCAAAGTTCTTCCCCTTGGTTTTGACATCCGACCTCATTCTCCTTTTCATCCTCTCACTTTCATGAAACTAACCCTCGTTCTCCCTTCTTGGTTGAATTATAAATTGTTTGATTATTTCATATTTAAATTTGTCATTGTAAACCCCTCCCCTCTTTACTCTTTATCTTTTAGCACTTTCATCTGTTTTGCAGATGAAAAAACAATATACTATAATATCGAAAACAGGAAAAAATGGTGATATGTATAAATGTAGAAAGAGACTATAGATCTAAGATTATCAACTGGTGGGTTTAAGTCTGACCCATTTCGGGTGGGTTGCTGAAAGCTAGTAAAAAATTACAGGGCTCCTCATTTAATGATGGTGCCGAACGGCGGGAAATGAATTAATTTGCTGTGCGACATAAGAATAAGTGTCAAAAGAAGGCACGCTCAGTTGCTGCCGCAGTTACCGTTTTTTATTGGATTGTTTTATATCTTAGATGTTTTATATACAAGTACTTACTGTAATTATGACTTTACTACTACATTAATGTAAGTTAGTGGCAGACTGGTGCATTCTGACTAAACGTACAAATTCAGGTTCGTCAGTGTCATAGAAACAGACTGCCGTTGTAAACAAAGGAACCTATGTACAGTTACATAAAACATACATTACATGTTGAACTTTTCTTGAAAAACACATTTTGACAAGCATGTGTCAGATATGTAATTATTTGATTAGCAATAGATGTATTCACATTCAGTATGCCACTGAACCACACATACAAGTGAAAATGTATGGCCGCGCTGTGATTTTTATAAATTTTTTAAATTATTTTATTAAGTTTCAAATTTTGTTGTACTATACTATAGTATTCCTTTTTGTACATGTATGTCCTCAGTTTCTTAATAAGCTGCTCTTAAAGACACATTTAACATGAAATCATCTATATTATGTTTAAAAAAAAAAATAGGCTACACTGTTCATGTGTTTTCAAAGGCTATGTTTGAACTTTACATTTTCTTTTTTCACTTCTATAAAAATGGGTCGCAACTTAGCAACAATAGGAAAATGCAGGTCCCAAGGTGACCGAGGAGAACCACTGCTGCTATAGATAGGTCCAAGGTTGTGTGTGCGTGCATGCACACACTTGTCTGTGTCCGTGTGTGTATGTGTACGTGCAGGTTGGTCCCAAACATTGTGTACTGCTGTGTCATGGAGTGTTGGCACAGTTGCCACTAGGGTTAGTCACTTCTTTCGTAAGACACACACGCGCACACAAACACACGCACACACACGCAAACACACACAAGGAACAGAAGGTGAGTGTTCTAATTAGCATGTTGTTCCCCTGCCAGTGTGTAGGCGTGAACAGCATCTCTCTGTTTTTTTGCATTCTGAGTGAAGAAACCAAACATGTTTTCCCCCCACCATGCCACAGACACCTGTTGGTTTTGATGAGTCGCAACAAGACGTTTGTACACTTTGAACCAGCTTCTCACTTTGGACTCATTTAGCATTCAGTCATAAATGCAAAACAGATCTTGATGTTTTCTCTAAGGAAGGAGGCACAAACGTTGATGCAGAAAACACTGCTATGCACTTTCTAATCAATCACTCAATCCGTCAGTCAATCAATCGAGGGTTGGGAACGGACCCCTGAGTTCCATCTGAATCTGAATAACTTCATCTTAGACATTTTGGGAAGTTATACACTTTCAACTTTGTGGAAACTTTTAAAAAATATATATTTTCAACTTGACTATGCACTTTTTTGAGGGCACCCACCAAGTTAGATTTGTGTGGCTGCAGTGAGTTCAAGTGCAATAGCTAGTGTTTATCTACATATATACTGTAAATGACCAGACACTCTCCACCAGAAATAAGAGTGAGGCCAATTGCTTTATTTTTGCTGTATTATTATTATTATATTTTTTCATCAGGAGGTTTGGGTCAGGTGGCCCTACTGGTTGTGGGTGGTGTCTTCGCTGCCATTGAGCCCTCTGTTTCTGGGTGCGATTTTCCTTGAGATGTGAGACCCCACTGTGGCATACTGAACGCCAATAAAGCCGTTTGACTGCTGCTCACACAACAGGTAATTGGGGTTGATGTTACACCTCTTCAGGGACCTTTTAAGCTGGTCTTTGTATCTCAGCTATTGTCCCCCAGGTTTTGTACTGGCTGACAGGAGCTGGCGATAGAGCACCTGGCAGGGTAGTCGCTATGCTGGCTTCACAGGTCGTTGCTATTTACCCTTCCAGTTCCATTGAATTTCAGGTATCCTCATACGGAGATTGGTGTCAGTGCAGACTCGGGCATTGAAATCACTCATAAGGGCAAGTTTGTTAGACTTTGGATAGGGCAGCCTCAAGGGACTCATAAAAGGTGTCTTTGATGTTGCCCTCAGCATCCATGGTGGGGTCATAGGAGCTGAGTAGCATAGCAAAATGTCCTTTCATCAGGAAGATACGCCAGGTCATAAGCCTTCAGCAGTGGGCAGCCGTGGCCCAATTGTGAAGATCATCGCCTGCCACCGTGGGGGACCCTGGTTCAAGACCCCGACCGGACCATCCGCCAACATTCCCTGGACTCACGGCTGTGGTGTCCTTGAGCAAGACACTGATACCTCGGGCGCTTCAGCTACCACCTGCTCCAGTGTGTTCCACTAACAAGTGTGTGTGTGTTCACTGTGATGGGTTAAATGCAGAGAGCTGTGAAAGTGAGTTAATAAGGTTGCTTTAATCAAATTAAAACTGTCTAAGACTACCTATACTCACCTTGCAAAAATGCATAATGGTTAATTCCACCTGTTAACAACCTACTTGACTAACTACTGAGCGACACAGTAGTAGCTACACAGTCTTGGGGGGGACACTACACATGGCTGCCAGAAAAGAAAGGAGACAGGAGAGGGAAAGAAAGCTAGAAGTAGGCAGGCAAATGATTACTAAGCTTTTTGAATGATTGATGAAATACCATGGTTTTAATCCGACTTTTGAACTTTCATAAAAATCCGGCGTGATGGGTGTGTGACGAGGAGCAGCTAATGTTAGCCTCTCCTGCTGTTTGTCACTTGTTCTAGCACTCTCCCTTTTGCAAACAGTCCGGGAATACTACCATTCTGCTCTGTTTTAAAGAGTAGTATACCACACAGAGACAGTGTACTAGGTGACTGCTACCTTGTTGTTAATGTTACTCCAGGTGCAATCAATTTACTCCACGAAAAATCTGTGCATATTTAAATTGCAGTAACTCATTGAATTGAAATTTGAATAAAAACGTCTTTTTTTTTTTTCCTCCCCTCCTTGAACCATCATCCTGGTGAAGGGGTTTGTGTGTCCCATTGATCCTTCCTAAGTTGTCTGGGGCTTCACGCCCCTAGTAGAGTCACCCATGGCAAACAGGTCCTAGGTGAGGGACCAGACTTAGCACAGCTCCAAAAACCCCTACGATGAACAAAATTAATGGATTTAGGTTTCCCTTGCCCGGACGTGGGTCACCGGGGCCCCCCTCTGGAGCCAGGCCTGGAGGTGGGGCTCAAAGGCGAGCGCCTTGTGGCCGGGCCTGCACCCGTGGGGCCCGGCCGGCCACAGCCAAAAGGGTAATGTTGGTCCCCCTTCCCATGGGCTCACCACCTGTGGGAGGGGCCATAGTGGTCGGGTGCAATGTGAGCTGGGCGGCGGCGAAGGCGGGGACATTCGCGATCCAATCCCCGGCTACAGAAACTGGCTCTAGGGACCTGGAATGTCAACTCTTTGTCAGGGAAGTTCCGACTAGATATAGTCGGGCTCACCTCCACACACAGCTTAGGCTCTGGTCTCTTGGACTCTCTTCCACTCTGGAGTTGCCCACGGTGAGAAGCGCCAAGCAGTTGTGGGCATACTTATTGCCCCCCGGCTCGGCGCCTGTACATTGGGGTTCACCCCGGTGGATGAAAGGGTAGCCTTCCTCCACCTTCAGGCGGGAGGACGGGTCCTGACTGTTGTTTGTGCCTATGCACCAAACAGCAGTTCAGAGTACCCACCCTTGGACGGGGTACTGCAGAACGCTCCCGCTGGGGACTCCATCATTCTGCTGGGGGTCTTCAATGCTCACGTGGGCAATGACAGTGAGACGGGGGTGATTGGGAGGAACGCACCCCCCCCCCCCCCCCCCCCCCCGATCAGAACCCGAGTGGTGCTCTGTTGTTAGACTTCTGTGCTCACCACGGATTGTCCATAACAAACACCATGTTCAAGCATAAGGGTGTCCACACGTGCACTTGGCACCAGGACACCCTAGGTCACAGTTCGATGATCGACTTTGTGGTCGTGTCATCGAACTTGCGGCCACATGTCTTGGACACCCGGTGAAGAGAGGGTCGGAGCTGTCAACTGATCACCACCTGGTGGTGTCTTGGCTCCGATGGTGGGGGAAGATGCCGGTCCGACCTGGCAGGCCCAAACGTATTGTGAGGGTCTGCTGGGAACGTCTGGCAGAATCCCCTGTCAGAAGGAGTTGAAAACAGACCCACGTCACCCACGTTCAATTTACTATTGGATTCCATAATTTCCTTGGGAATTATTCTCTACCTACCTAGTAGCAAAATTAACTCAGAAGTGTACAGAAACCTTTTTTTCTGCCAATTTAATGAAAGATACAAGAAAAATGATTGGGCAATCTTTCATCATGCAGCAAGACAGTGACCCAAAACGTATTGCCAAAACAACAAAGAAGTACATCGGGGGCAAGAAGTGGAGGTTTTAGAATGGCCAAATCAGACTCCTGACTGAAACGCTTATGGCGTATGCATTTTAACTGCTAAAGAGGGGACCTTTAGGAAGCAACCCCCCAAACAAACAACTGAAAGGCTGTGAAAAACATCACAAAAGAAGAATGGAGGAGTTTGCTGATGTCAATGGGTCACAGACTTGATGCAGTTATTGCAAATGATATAAGTAAATATTAGGTCTTACTTTAGTTTAAGTTGCTTAACAACAAAGTAAATATGTGGTGTTTCATTAAAAATAATGCTGTGTATCAGATCCAGGAATCGGGATCACTGTTCCATTATTTTTGGAGGCGGATATACAGTATATATGCTATTAAGGAGCTGCACTGAGTGATGAGTGGGAGGTGATACAGTAACACCAGATGGTCTACATACTGGCACACCAGACTACCAGGTCACGCTGTGTGTGTGTGTGTGTGTGTGTGTGTGTGTGTGTGTGTGTTTGTGTGTGTGTGTGAGTGTTTTGAATGTGTACTGTAGACTTGGAGTTCATCAAATACACATAGGTGCTTACTCATACTGTTAAGTCACACTCATCACAGTCATACTGTTGATTTAATCCCAGATGGTAATATTTTATACCCTTGAGCGTCATTTATTAGTTTGAGGAGTCAATACAGCAGTACCTCCACGATGATCCTGTGACACTGGTCAAACTGTAATTTGGTTAACTTAAAACAATATTTCCCATTGAGATCAGTTACAGTATATTCGGAATCATTGTTTGCAAAGTCCACCATAAAACCTTTATTTATTCCGCAGGCATGTTTTAGGTAACATTGTAACAAGTTATATACAGTAAGTAACGTTCTAATATATACATAATAATTAATATGGAGTTAACTTCTCTGATTATGTGGAAAAAATGATTAAACATTCTCTAAACACTCAATTTAAATGACGACTGACAAGGGGTAATACGCACTTGACACGCAGCTCATTCCTTCTCATAATATTCGAACATGGCAATTTTTAGTTTTGTTGAATTGAAACTCATGCAGTTCAGTGTCTTAGTGTAAAATGGAACCCAGCTTTAACAGACTAGTTAGTCGGAGCAAGGCGTTGTCTATTAAAGCCTTTTGTCCATTATTTTGAAGCACTTTTGTTCGTGGCCTAGAAACACACAGCACAGGACAAAATTATTGTAAATAAATGTGAAAAAAGCTTGAAAATGTTTGAAAAGTTTTTAAATTTACCTAAACTTATCTTTAAACATTGCTGTGATAGTCTAATATTGTCATGAAAGAGGTGTGATCGCTGTGGGGGTGGGGGGTAATTGTGTGCCAGTGGAAGAAAGTAGTGCCACGATGGCGAGTTGACGTTGCTTTCATGAGCTGCAAGATTAGTGCACTTCCTTTTCTCACCTCTGTTACAATTGGATGCCATAGAGAACGGCTTGGAAAAAAACTGTATACCGCACCATAATCATGAATATTCGAGAGACGAAACATGATGAATAAACTTGAGTAAACAACTGCAATAGATGTGAGTGGGTCGATTTGACACGCCCATTTTGAGGTGTGTGCCGACAGCAAAGCTAAGGTAATGTCCATGCATTCCCTTTGATGGGAACGTTGCCCCTGCCAACATGTATGCCAAATAGGTAGTTCGGTTAGCTGGATTTAGTCTCCATATCTGTGACAACAGCGGCACAACCTGGAAACATGGGTGCCAGTCGCTGTCTGGTCATTGCACCAATCTTTGTCAGTTACAAAGGGGCATTTTGAGTTCCAACCGGGCACTATTTTCTGTCCGTTAAATCCAAAGTCCCTTGTTTCTTGGTCCGTTAAATCGAGGTTATGCTGTTCTCTGAAACGAAACCACAGAATAAATAAAAAATTTAAGTGACAAAAGAAATCATGAAATCAATAAAATAAACAAAATTGAATCGTAAACTTTTGACTCATTAAAGTAGCCACCTCAAGCAGATATAACAGCTGAACACACTTGTTCTTTCTACAATGGAAATTAAATTTTCTTCAGATACTGTGGTTCTTCCCAATTGTCTTGCAGAAGTTCCCGTAAATCTGTGGCACTTGTAGGTTGCGTTCCTTTCAATTTTTGATCCAGTTCATCCCAAATCAGTTCAATGGTGGTTACCGTCTGTTTGTCAAGTTATTCATTGGACTTAACTGCTTGACTTTTAATTTAAAATAACTGGAAAATTGTGCTGTTCTGAAGCGTTTGACCGGGAATAAAATCAGGTATTTTTATTACAAGAATTGTTGTAGGAGGACAAAAAACAGTGAGCCATACATTGTATATGGTCTTGTATACTTGTATACTATGTATGTTTAAACTGTTTTGGCATCTGTATGGATTTTCCTCATGCATTACTGTGCAAAGGTTTTAGGGTCACACCTATAGCTTTGTTGTTTTATTACTTAATTGTTTTTACAGCATTTATTAGGAAATGGTTAAAAAATGAAGGGGTCAGATTTCGCTTGCAGGATTACAATATGGCATCAGCGGAACAGTCCACCCCACAGAATTACAATGGTATCACCCTTCTGGTAGCCATCCGCCATGAACTAGACAGTAACCTGCTAACATCCATCCATTTATTTTCTGAAACGCTTAGCCTCACTAGGCTCACAAGATGTACTGATGCCTATCTCAGCTGACTTTGGGCATGAAGCGGGGTACACCCTGGAATGGTCGCCAGCCAATCGCAGGGCACATACCGACAAACAACGATTCACACTCACATTCACACCTACAGACAATTTAGTCTTCAATTAACCTACCATGTATGTTTTTTGGAATTGGGAGGAAACCGGAGTACCCAGAGAAAACCTACACAGGCACAGGAAGAACACGCAAAATCCACACAGGGGAGGCCAGATTTGAAACCGGGACCTCAGAACTGTAAGGCAGATGTGCTAACCAGTCATCCGCTGTGCCACCACCTGCTAAAAAACTAACATAAACACAATACCTTTTCCATTCCGTTCAGCCTTGCCGGTGGTCTGCACTCTACTGAGTGGTTTTACTTAACCAATAATATATGATCATTATTGAAATAAAACAACCAATCGAATTGTAGTCTTTTGCACAGTACTGTAGTTTACATTATCAACTGTGCAGACATCTGTTAAAATGATTTGTAAAAACCCCACTAAATGTATGCGAAAAAACCCGCATTTATCATTGTCCTCACCAATCAAGTAAATATTCAGCAAAACTTTGAGACCACTTTTCAAATGTTTGCGTTCCCATACTCCCATATATGTTAATGTCATGGAAACGAACAAGTTGAAAACGTTCCTGTGTAAAAGGCCTCTTAATTATCCCACAATATAGTTTGCTTTTGATACAGAAACTCAGTGAAAACGGAAATTTGTGCGTTCACAGCGGCATTCTGGAATCGGACAATTCAATACATAAGGCCGTCAGCACCAGCGTATGGTGTGACGTATCACCTCATTTGAAACCACGCTCCCCCGTTAACATCCCGGCAGAGTTGCCAGACTCCCTCACCCCTGAACACACCTTCAAAAAAAGTTCAAACAAAGCTTAGTTTATAGCTAATGAAGGCAATATGTGACAAAACACCTCAATCCGTACTTTAAAGGGATAGACTATTAGGTGATAGGACTGCCGCGTGTGTGTGCGCGTGCGTGTGTGTTTATTGCTATGTGCTCTCATTAACTGTGATATGTGAGAGTTCCTCCCTCTTGGAGGCAGGGCTACATGAATTGTGCTAGTGTGCCAAAGGTGAACGTGTGTGTTGTAATGGCTTACCAGCCAGTCGCCCCCTTCACTTTGGTGCCGTCACCGCCTCTTCCTCCAATCTCTGGCTTGGCTGCCCCTCCCCCCAACTGCATTGCACTGTGTCTGTGCGTGGGGCCGTACAGATGGAATTTCTAGCCTGTGTGTTTAAGTATAAGCACATACCAACATAGTGGCTTAGAGTTTTGTTGTGTTTATTAATATCATTCAGTTTTTATTCTAGTTTATATATTGGGTCGTTTTTTGTAATTGGATTGATAATGGCAAACGCGTAAATAAAACGTTTTATGCCGCCTAGGTTTTGTATATGGGTAAGTGTCTAACTTGCTGAAACAGCCATGCTTAAAGTCCTGTTTTCAAAAGCTTATTGATTATTTAAATTTAAAAGATAATCAAGAGATAAATACACTAATTTCATGGCAGTCCAGTGCAAATGTAATCTGAACAACAAGCATTCTTAAACTTGTATGGGAAAACTAATAAACAATGGTGACTGTTTTATGAAGAACAATTTTATTAACAAAATCAGCGGTGAACTTTAAGGCTGAACTTTACCGATTGGTGTTAAAACTTTATAGAATTATCCTGAACAACTGACAAAGTGGTCAGCTTCATAGCAACCATGTGAGCTGCAAAATTAATGTGTACAAGTGCATAAATGATCCTACATACTCATTAAACCCATTACACTCTGTTTTTCTTCATTCATAATAAGGGTAAAGACATGCAATTGTTCTGACACTTTCACAAATTCATACTGTACATACATCAGAAATAACACCACCACTGTATTATGCTCTGTTATTGTGTCAATGCAAAATGGCTGCCACATCCTGGTACTTCAGCTCACAGATCCCTCTGTTGTATAGTAACAACATAATATGACCTCCCTCCAATGGCATCAATGGTAAAGAAAGCTTGAGTGACAATGACGCACTTTTTGTATTTTTTATTTTAATTTATTTATTGCGTCAACCGTGTAATGACTGACGCAGTTACAGCCTGGATCAAAGTACAAGTGTATTTGAGATTTCAATGTGCCATCGTCAAAAATATCTGTCTCTCGATTATTTAGCCTTTACAGCTTCTATTTTCAACTGTAGTAAACAAAACAAGTCAATTAAATCGGATTAATCAAATCTCAAAAGCCAAAATGAAAAACTCAACACTCTATTTTGTAAACAAACAAATAACATTACTGATCGATTGGATCGGATAGTTTATTTACAGACAATAGTATACTGTATATTTATTATATTAATGTACTTTTAAACTTCGGGGTCCTTGTTCTCAGCAGACGTCCGCAGAGACATACAAATTCATTTCCAGCTCCACATGGCGTGATGTGTCGCTGTGTATTATTTTCTCTCCAGACACTTAATTTGTGTGCTATTTTGCTGTTCAAAGTTTGCTACTCTCCGTTATAATGCGGTTCCAGACAGGTCTATTTAAAAAGTTACAATAGCTTAGCAATTAGCATGGCATCCCCGTCATTCTCACGTTAGTTACTCCCCTTCCATCCATCCATCCATTTTCTGAGCCGGTTCTCCTCACCGTCCTCCAAAAAAAAACATGCTCGGTAGGTTAATTGAAGACTCTAAATTGCCCGTAAGTGTGATTGCGAGTGGTTGTTTGTTTATATGTGCCCTGCGGTTGGCTGGCGACCAGTTCAGGGTGTACCCCACCTCCCGCCCAAAGATAGCTGGGATAGACTCCAGCCCGTTCGCAACCCTTGTGAGGATAAGCAGTACAGAAAATGGATGGATGGATGGATAGTTAGGGTTGCCACCAGACGGCGTGCTGTGTCGCTATGTATTAGTTTCGCTCCAGACACTTATTTGCCTACTATTTTGCTGTTCAAAGTTGGCTACTCTCCACTGTAACACGGTTCCAGCTATATATATATGTATATTTATGTGTGTGTGTGTGTGTGTATATATATATATATATATATATATATATATATATATATACACTGTATACAATTTATAAAGGGACAAAGAAGGGATCATATTACCACTATGAAGTTAAAATAAAGTAATTGTGATAATTAAATCCAGTTATATATGAGGGGAGTCATGAGCCACTACAGTAGATGAAATCCCCAGAAATTGACAGTGAACCTTAAACAAGATCATTATTCAGTCTCTCCATGTTCCCAGTTGAACCCTTAACCTTGTTACCTAAGGCAGTCTCTGGAGTGGGTGTGGCTTGCTGACATCACATTCCTGTATCAGTATGTCGAGGGGCGGGGAGTAAGTGGACCAGCAGCAGGAGGAGGAGGAAGCCAGCTGGGAGGTTTCCTACGCGCGGCAGGCCAGGGTAGCTTTCAGCGACTCTGTGGTTTTGTAAGTGCCCCAATGGCCTTCTGCCTGGTTGCAACGCTGCCGGCAGAGGCTGACTACACTCGTGAGCCCTGTCCACGCTCAGCAGATGCAAGGAGTGAAGTGAGGAAGTTTTAGCAGTAAGAAGGGAAGAAGCATGATTATGTCAGACTAGAGACTTAAAGACAACAAGTTGAAGGCACAGGACATGGGTGAGTAGCTGTTATTTTTAAACTGGTTTTCTGTCTTCTGTGGCTTTTGTTTTGCGTGTTTTTATACCTTCTCTCTCTTTTCGCTTCTATGATGTCTTATCATTTACATGTGTATTGATGAGTTGGGGATGGAGTAGGGGGATGGGTCTGTCACCTTCACCTATATGTGCTGCAATGCTAACTCTTGACTGAGAGCACTTCAGAGCTTTCATAAGGCTTGTTATGGAATAGATGCTTTTGCCGACACTTAGAGGTGATGCTGGGAAACTGTTATATTAAATCTGCACATCAGAGACACAAGAACAATTAGCAGTGATGAACAATTAATGCCCGACAACATTTGATTTCAACAATGTAAAAGAACCAAGGACTCGGAATTCACTTGTTAAGCAGTTTATTAAATGAATCACTGATATTTGTGAGGATGCCTATAAATTAGACTTTACACCGATTTTATACGAGACAAATTTGCTCATTCACGATTGCACTACGTCAGACTACTGCAATAAAATTTCCGATGCCACCGCATCCCGTTTTTTTTTACAATCATTGGGCTTTATCCTGTCAAATGCGACCGGATACACTCGTTACCATGGCAACGACAACAAGAGTGGATCGCGCCAACTGTATTATAAGGACAAAATGTGGAAAAACGTGTGTTGGTGGTCACCGGTGTTCACGACAGGAGAGGACTTTCGTTTAAGGCTTGCTTGAGGTATGTTCATGTACTTTTAATACGATACGGCTCGCAAGCAGGCAACAAAACGTTATGTAGCCTAGGAAGCTAGTGCTAGCACTAACGGTTGTACGTAAACATGCCGCCGTTCTGTCGAATCATGCTCTAAAGTTTCGGTGTGGGTGAAGTAATTTAATTCCAATAAAGTAATTTAATTAAAGTAAGTTAGCACCCATTATTTCTGTCATGCTGTAATGTTGGTTTGACCTGACTGATTAGAATACATGAGCTGACTAGAGTAGTGATTTCCAACCTTTATGGAGCCAAGGAACATATTTTACAATTGAAAAATCTCACGGCACACCAACAAACAAAAATGTCACAAAAAGTGGATACATTCATTACTGTATTTACTTCCTGCCATTAATTTTTTCAGACTGTCACTATGCCTCACTGGCATAAATAGATGAACTAAGATACATTATTTCTTGTCAATCTATTTTTTTGAGCAATTAAGTACACAAGTATATACAGTAAATACACGTGTCATTTAAATAGACACATTGCTCCATCTTGTGATCGGATCGGTGATTGGTTATCGTTTTTTTTAAACTCGGTGATCGGCCCCAAAAATCCTGATGGTGTAAAGCCTACTATAAATTGATCAAGGCGATCATTTATGCCGCCTATTGACCTCACAATCTCCTCTTGTGACTCCAGCACAGTACGGGTGTGAGGACACGGCTAGTCGAGCCGGCAGCAGCAGCCAGTTGTTGGAGTGTAATTGCGTGAGAGATGCTGGGGATGCCAGAGGAGACGCCGGAAATGCGGGATGAATCCTCCGTGTCTGTGTCACTAGAGCTGTGATTGACAACCTATATGGAGCAAAGGCACATATTTTATTATTGAAAAATCTTACGACACACCAACAAACAAAAACGTCAAAAAAAGTGGATACATTAATTACTGTATGTACTTTCTACCATCAAATAGAAGAGCATTTATTTGTTCTGTCTGTCACTATGCCTCACTGGCATAAATACATGAACAGATACATTATTTCTTGTAAATACTTTTTTGAGCAATTACGTAAAATTGTATAATTTCCCACGGCACACCTGAAGAGCGCTCACGGCACGCTAATGTGCTCTGGCACACGTGGCTGCGACTGCGTGTCCTCTCCTGTGTATTAAAATAATTCCTTGAGTAATCAAACATGAGTCAAAATTGTTTATCTGCAGGGTTCATTTAAATATGATTTGCAGATTTAAATGTGGACAGGGAGGGGCTGGCTACTCCAACGTGCGCTCAATTCTACGTTGATTGGGATGTATGAAGGAAATGTGCTTGGATTCATTCGCACGCACAGATTCATACATCTTGATAGTTTTGTGCGTCCGACGTTTTCTGGATTTGAGCTTACGCCATGTTTCAGTAGGAAATCCACGCAAGTCTTTGTACATGAGGCCCCTGATGATGCCGCTGACATCATGTATTGAATGAATGAATAAATGAATGAAATGGAATAGTTAACAGGCACCATCCATCCATCCATTTTCTGTCCCGCTTATCCTCACTTGGGTCGCGGGCGTGCTGGAGCCTATCTCAGCTGTCTTCGGCTGAGATAGGCTGTCTACACCCTGAACTGGTCGCCAGCAAGTCACATATAAACAAACAACCATGCACACTCACATTCACACCTACAGGCAATTTAGAGTCTTCAGTCAACCTACCACGCATGTTTTGGGGACGTGGGAGGAAACCGGAGTGCTCGGAGAAAACCCACCCAGGCACCGGGAGAACATGCAAACTCCACACCCCGGTCCTCAGAACTGTGAGGCGGATGTGCTAACCAGTCGACCACCGTGTCGCCTCACTATTCATACAATATTTCCAAATTTTGGGAAACTGAAATGTTCATCGAGCTAGCTAATTTCCAAAATTTGTCCCTGGCTAAGATTTACACATAATGACGCAATACACTGAAATGATAAAATGTCACAGAGCACAAATAAAACACTAGAAAAAAAATTACATTGAAAGAAAAATATTCATTAAATGAACATTAATATTATGCATTATGCAAATATACAATAGTGGAGGTTAAAAACAAGCCAAAAAAACTTTCAGAATATAAATCTGAACAGGAGCAAATTATGGTTTACTCCAGTCCTGTAAGGGGCAGTTATGTATATTGCGAACTGGTTACGTATTGTCAAAACTGTATTATAAACGGTGAATTTTCCAAGGATTTTCACACTGATAAATGGAAACAAAAGAGAAATCCCAGTTTCGTCACTACACAAGCCACAACCCACCACATAGTTTCACGGAAATTGCTTATGTAGTTTGTCAGTTATGCTGGTTGCTTTGCTGTCCAATGAAAAAGCATACTGTAAATCTTGCGGTAAGGTGACGATGTTTTTTTTTTATTGTTAAACATTCACACTTTCATGGATCAGGGACTTGTACAATTACTTTCTTGCAAACCTGAAAATAGTTGTACGTCTTGTGCATACTGTAATTAGTAGAAAAAAACTAATTGCAGTGTTACTTTCTGAATGAAAAGCTTTCCCTCGAGAAGAGACTTGAATGAATGGGCGTTTCCTTCCGTCTCAGGCTGTGTTGAAGGTCAGTGATGCACTGTCAGCCGTAGGAGTCCCCCCCTCACTGGGCCCCGCCTCCAGCATGAGGAGTTATGTAAGTTTTTCAGCTGCCAGTCCTCCTTCCTGCCTCTGCCTCATGTTGACATTGTTATTGAGAGCTGCACACAGAGCGGACCAGCCAGTTGTCAGTGAGTCAGTCAGTCACTGTGGCAGTAGTGCGATAGAGAGGCTCAGTATAGGACAAGCTGACGGACAGTCATAGACTACTCCCGTTGGCTTACCTAAGGGTTCTAGCAGTGCGTGTAGGGTAGCAGGTCAAGAGGTTTCAAGCAGGAGTTTGGCACAAAAAAAATATTTCAAAAAAAAAGACAGCAGAGGAGGCAAAAAAAAAAAAAAAAAAAAGTATACCAAAGCAGCCCTTTTTTTCACTCCAAAGCCATGCTGCTTCTGGACGAATCAGAGTCGCTCACAGGTAGGTGACTCAAGCATCACACTGTTATTGTACGGCTGGGATGGTTGCAGCATGCAGGGAGCAAGTTTAGAGGAAATAGTCTTCCTGACTAGTGATTCAAGGGTAAAATAGTTATTCAATATTTGCAATCAGGATAAGACAGAACTGCTTCTGACTTTCAAAGTATTTTTCTCAAATGTCACTGTCAGCTCAGCTACATCGTAATGGAATCCTGGGTTCAAAAAAACGATGGCATTTTGCAGGAGATTTTTATTTTTTTGTGGAGGCGAGGGGGCTGACCCAAATGGCACCTTGGATCACTTTGACCTTGGAAATAATCTTACAAGTGCTAAGAATGCGCATCAGTCTTTGGCTGATAATTGTGAAGTTACTTAACGATGTTGTGTAACACTGGATCCTTACCTACTTGTACATGCGCCGTCAATGCCTCCTTTTTCTCACTCCCTCGCCTCTCTTGGCTGCCTTCTCTTCCATTCTCAGTGCTGCCACGCTCCTCTTTTATCCCTTTTTCAGGCATTTTTACCTCATTGAGCTTGTTGCTGATCACACGTGCACCCGGCTTGCTCTCTCGTGTTTTTGTCTCATAGCTGCACTCCTATTGGCTGTTTCTAGGGTTACTTAAAGCAATGCCAGACTGCGATTGGCCATTGTGGGGCGGCTCGGTCCATGCTGGAAATGTGCGCCTGGGAAAACCTGATTCATCAGATTAGTGGGTGACCGGGTAAACGTGTCAGGCGGCCTATGGAGGAACAGAGAGGCCCCCTAGTTTAGTTTGGATGAATACACAGAAATTATCTTTTTAAATTGGTTTCATCTAAGCGTTGGCTTTTTATTTATTATTTTTATTTTTTATTTTTTTTCAACCGTACTGCCCAGTTCCAGTAGTCAAAACTAAACACCAACCATTATTTACTTAAAATCAGGCTTTTCTGGACTTTTTCAGCTCAAGACCCAAAACAATAAAGCATGTATTTGCATTTATGAAACAATACATCATGCATTTCCATAGTCTGCATTGACATATATGGTATGGTGCGGTGTGCTATGATATGTTGTAGTTTGCGATGTGTTGTATATGATATTGTGTGGTATATGATACCTGATATGGTGTGGTGTGAAAGGGTGTGTTTTGATATGATGTACGATATTGTATACTATGATGTAATACGGTGTGTGTATGATATGCTACATTATATGGTGTTGTGCTGTTATATGATATATGGTGTGATATGATATGAAATGATATGATGGATATAAAGTGTGGTATGAAATACGGTATGATATGGTGTGCCATGACATTGTGTGATATGTGGTATAATTAGAGCAATTCACTTGACCCAATAAAGACCATCCCAACTTTGGGAAATGTTGCTTTATACAGTGTTATTTTGTGTTCAGGCTTTCTGAAATACCCATTCAGTGGGGGTTTGTTTGTACACTGCTTCGCTCATGTTGTCCTGAATGTAGCACAGCATTCCTTGTGTTGACATGACTACAAGCACTATGTCTACATTCTACAAGTTCCTGGCATTTGTCTGTTATTTTTGTAAAAAGACAGTATGTGCTAATGCGCCATGTGTGGTAGTGAGGAAAGGCTGTTCTCCTTACATTCATTGTAGATGGTGTGTGTGTGTAGAAGCTGCCAATCAATGGTAAATTGTATATTGGGCTAAGAAATATGAAAAGTTAGAAATGAAGCTTTTAACATCACCGCTGAGGTATGATGAAGCAGGAAGGAGGCTTATTTTATTTATTGATTTACCAGCTCCCTCCCGCTCCCGCCCAATCTGACATGTTTTTACAAAATCGCACTCAATCCTGCTCACTCCCACAGAGATTGATCCCAATCCCGAATGAGCAATGTTTTGCTCGATGCTCAGGGAAAATATTCAAATATTGATTTGATTGAAGTTAAAATATAACTGCATCATGTTTTTCCACTCCTGTCATGGTTTCCACTCCAATTAACTGATGTTTCATGTTTTCCGCTCCCGTCAATTGCTGGTGACTTTGTTACCACAATTCCCGCTCTCGATGACCTTCTCTCCTGCTACTGCCCAATCACGTGATTGATAGTGAAGTTCACTCCCATCCCACGGGAATCCTGCGGGACCCACCGGACCTGGTGGGATTCCCGAAAAATGTCAGGTCTATTGCATTTTGCCTTTCAATGACAACAGTAATAATTGGGGAGCTGGCTAGAGTTACAATAACAGTGTTGTACACACTTACTTACGCTTAGTTGCTTTGCTGAACAGAAAAAAACTGTTTCAGTGGTTGAATGTTATGCTTTTGTCATTTCTGACCTCTCAGAGAAGCCCAGTGAGAAGGCTCAAATGTGGGTATAAAAAAAGTTGAAATTTCTCATTTTTGTTCAAAATGGTAAAACGAGTTAAAGGCGTTAGAAAGAGTCTGCAACACTTATTAAACATTACCTCCTTTGTGGATCATCATGATGAAGGGTCAGGTCCTTTTTAGAAAGCTTTGGAAAACAGCGTTAAGTGGTTGTCATGGTTACAGTAATAAGAGCCTCTCCAGTACTGTTCTGTTAAAAGCACCTTGCAGCTCTACTAGTACTGACCACTACAGATGTTGAAAATGAAATTTATTGATTTCATGAAATAAGCAAGAGTGTGTCTCAAGTTTGTTATTTGACGTAATTATTTTGCATCATACCATTTGGGTTCCATACACATTGTTTAATAATAGTTTCATAAGGCCAGTGACAGTATGGTGAGCATTTTTTTTTTTTTTTTTGTACTAATTTTCTTAGAACAACCACAATCAAAAAGTCTGATTTGGTTGACATCTCTAAAAACTCAAAGTAACAGAAGAGTGTCAAAGAGAACACATGTAACACACACAGACACACACACACACACACGCAGTATGTGCCACCTTTTTTTTTTTTTTGTCAAAAGTCAAGATGTTGTGTGAGCGTGTGTTTATGTGCGCACAGTTCTTGTGAACATGGTGGTTGTGTAACAGTCACAGGCAACAGTTATATAAGCACCCTTTTGCGTCCCCCTCGGTGTCGCTGGCGTTAGAGAGTAACGTTCTCTGCAAGACTCGTACTCGAGATTGTGTATGCGTGTGAGTGCCAGTAAGGAGATAAAGTGCAAAAGGCCACCTTAATGTGTGAAGCAGCCTCTTGAGCCAGTGGCCTCTTTGGCAACTTTGCATTCATCTGTGGCCCGGCGCCCAGTCGAGACACGTTGACGCTCATATTTGTATTTATTTTATTAATTTTATTTTTTTTGCAGAGGAATGCAACGTGTGTCTATGTGTGCGGTCTGTCGTGGACTTACTATTACCTAATGATGTCTGCTGAAGGAAGTTGGAATGTGTACTGTTACTGTAACTACATGTAGAATAATGCTCCAATTTTGTTTTTTTGTTTTGGTTTGTATGGCAAATGGATGGATGGAAAGTGTCTCTCTGGGAAATTTTGGTCCATTTGTGTTTGAACTGCGACAAGGCCTGACTTAGAATCAGGGACATCAGCAGGAATTTGGGGCCCCATGAAAAAAAATATTACCACATCAATGTTGCAAATTGAAAATACTATTTTCTTGGGCCCCTGTGAGTAATGGACCCTGAGAATCATATTCACTTTTCTCCTCTTTGTGGCACCCCTGGCTCACAATGCCAGTTCTAGTTTATCTCAAAGGTGTTTGATGGAGTTATGTCCTGGCTCTCAAGCGCTTCAAACCATCCTTTTATTCATCTTGCAGAAATCAGAAAAGCATACAATTGTACAAAATGTCTTGATAAGATGAAAGGAGTCAATAAGGGGTGTAACCCAAACCATGATTTTTATTTATTTATTTTTGACATTCTTATTATTTTTTAAAAAGGGTCACGGTGGGGGACTGGTTAGCCACATGTGCCTCACAGTTCAGAGAACCCGGGTTCAAATCCGGCCTCGCCTGTGTGGAGTTTGCATGTTCTCCCCGGGTCTGCGTGGGTTTTCTCTGGTTACTCCGGTTTCCTCCCACATCCCAAAAACATGCATGGTAGGTTAATTGAAGACTCTAATTTCTCCATGGGTATGAATGTGAGTGCGAAGGGTTGTTTGTTTATATGTGCCCTGCGATTGGCTGCCAACCAGTTCTGGGTGTATCGCGCCTGCTGCCCGCAGTTAGCTGGGATAGGCTCCAGCATGTCCGCAACTCTAGTGAGGATAAATGGTTTAGAAAATGGATGGATGAAAAAGGGTCAAGAGGTGTGCCCAATACTCTGGTCCCTATAGTGTACAATAAAGTCTGTGTAGATGTGGCAAATGGAAAGAAGGGCAGGCAGGGTAGTTTAATTTCAGTAAGGTACAGGCCGATAATGACGAATGATGAGAAGACAAAATCTATAACGGGAGGAGGCCGACCTACATAAAATGAAATGTTAAATTACAGCAAACAAGCTGGTAAATATGGTCATTGGATCAGGCTGTTAGAACTTGATGTGCACATCAGCTCTGTTTTTGCAGGTGTTACACAATGAGCGTTAAGTAACTGGACCAGGACAACCATCTTTGTTTTTTTCATCCAAGAACTAAATGTAGCACAAAAAGTCTGGAAATGTGTGTTTGGTAGATAATTTCTTGGTTCAACAAATCTGGGAAATAAATCTTCTACCATGGGACAGCAGTGCTGACTGCGTTTGTAGGTTAGGGCCATGAAAAAAATTGCCATATATTTCTGTTAACTTGTTTTGAGCTCCTGGTACTGGCAATAGTGTCAGCAACACTTGCACTGGAACCAGAACGTAAGGGAACGTTACGTTCAGCAATGACTCCAGATTTGGCCTAAGGTACTTGGATCATAAGGTTAAAATGTGGGGAAGATGCAGAGAACACTAAGCTGATTGCAACATCGATAGTGATATTTTTTGGTGGAGGTAGTGTGATGCCATTGAACACTTGTGAGATCATCTTGGACGTGCTGTTCACAACATAACCAGGTTGTGAGAAATGCTAGTTGAAAAATAGTTGGCCATCCCACAGCAGTATGTGAGGAGGAGGTGCCAGGCTGTTGTGGCTGTGTACGGTTCTTCCACACGCTACTGAGGCTCCTGATTGTTAAATGAATACATTGTTAAATTGCCAATTGCTCTTGTTGAGTCAAACTTCAGTCATCCAAATTCACCAATCCCCAAAACACAATCAGTGGCAACAGTCAACTGTTTGGCTATAGCAGAGAAGATGTGGCAAATATTTCATGGCAGCAACTCACATACTCATCTCTGCTACTCATCCCAGAAATGCATGTTCCCTACATATTTAGCATCATTTAAAATGGTAAACAGGCACTGGTATAAATGTCATTACCAAGAAGCATTGTTACAATAAAGAAATAATCTCCCAAACTCAATTTTTCTTAACTTTTGTGCTGTTTATTTATCCCCAGATTTTTTTTTCCAGGAGTGTTTGCACAGTTTCACAAAATTCTGTGCAAATAATTTCCCATTCCTCTTCCTAGAATGATGTATTTTTATATGTGCCTGAGCTTTGTAGTAAATAGCTGTCATTATCTGCTGATGTAGAGCTCGAGCAGAGGAGGGGAACAAAAGGTAGTTGTCTCGTCTTCCACGAAAATAACAAGTAATAACCTGTAGTAAGTGGACAGTCCAATAAAAGAAGACTTTCTTTGGCGTTTGGAGAGAAAGTTAGAAGAGACACACTGACAGTACTTTGTGTAATAGCTCTTATAGGTGAAATGATGACGCTACATTTAGTCCATTACATTTACTCAAGTAACATTTTGGATAAATTGTATTTGTCAGAGTAGTTTTAGTGAAGCATACTTTTTACTTTTGCTCAAGTATTTATGTTAAGAAGAAACAACACTTTTACTCTGTTCCAAGAATCTACATGCTACTCGCTACTTTCATCTAGCAATAATTGTGTGCGCGCCAATTCACTGTCATTACCACAGTGATGTTTGACTAAGTTCACCAATCAAACAACACGAGAAAGTCACATGTCCGCACATAGTCTTCTATTGGACTTCGCAGGCCAATCAAAGTGAGTCGTGACAGCTGCGCGTGACTCGACAAGACCGTTAACATGCAGCGTAGTTTTTAGTTTGTCATTTTACAAAGATTTTATTATGTTTTGGAATAAGTGATATTGTTCAGCAATATCTGAATTTGCATATTTATATTTTATTTAGGTATTTTTATATTGATATAGTGCCCTCCAAGAGGATGACAGATGTTTGTCAAGATTTTGGCTACCTCACTTGAAGTTGTGTATTGATTGACATTTTTGTTATAGTTCAGAACACAGCTCTGAGGAGTGACGCCAGTGAAGTTTGTTACAGATCAACTCAAACAAGATGCTGTTAAAGTATGAGACACTCACAGCGTAGTGGTTCACTCGCTTGACTTCGATGCAGGCAGCGTGGGTTCGGTTCCCACTTAATGACTGTGAATGGTTGTTCATCTCTGTATGTGCCCTATGACTGCCTGGCGACCGGTCCAGAGTGTAGTCCGCCTTTCCACAGAGTCAGCTGGGATAGGCTCCAGCTCACTGCAACCCTGAACAGGACAGGTAGTAAAGAAAATGGATGCGTGGTTAAACCTACTTGGATTGTGTGACGCACCAGCTCCGGCAGATAGAGCTGTGGTAACAAACATGCTACTTGTGGAACATGACACACACACGTGCACATTACCGCCATCTTAGGGACTGGACTGAAATAGCATCACCTGGCACATTGTTGTTGGTTTTTTTCCATCAAAGTCAGAGAAACATGTTTGGGATTGCTCCAGTTTCCTCTCATATTCAGAGGCGTCTTGTATTGATGCTGATACAAAAAGATGACAATGGAAAGTTGCAACTTTCGGACAAAGCGCAGTAGAGCATTTGAAAAGGGCTAAAAGTGCTTTCATGTGAGTTTGTGAGTCAGCGTTATGTAAGCTGTCGATCGCAGACGCAAACTCCCACAGCAGATCACAATCAGTACTCATCTCTTCGGTCTGATGGCACACAACTTTAACTGTTCCGATGAGATTGTGTTTTCCCTGAAAAGCAGCAGCATGGCTTTGTTATGTTAAGAACGTGTCCACTGAGTAAATAAAAAGCGGGTAACTTGACAAACCTCAGTCTCTAGCTAATGCCAGTTCATCATTACTACTCTTTGTTTTATCGTCACTCTGTTGAAGGAAATTTGTAAATGAAATCAAATTTCTACTTTCCTCTCTGTGCCAACACTCTTTGGGCAAAAGCCACTTGTTGGACACGCACGCACAAAGAGCACAAGTTGTGGTTTTATGTTCTTCAGCCCTCGACTGAGAAGTTACATAAACCCTAAACATCTACTGTATGTAGATGTGCTTACATAAGATTTAGGTTGCTGAAGACATTTGTCATTTCCCTGTAGCCTCCCTTGGAGACACACACATGCACGCACATTATACATTTTGTGGTCTTCTTTGAATCTCATAAAATTTAATTTCTTGAAGGAGGCATCAACCGAACAACATTCTCAGTGTTGGAACAAATGAAGTCACTGCATGTAAGTCAATATGTCATCTGTATTTTGACCTTCTCTAGGTTCTTTAATTCCTGTCTCAATTGCCTAATATTAGTTTTGTGTCAGCAGGTCCGTGTGTAAAAAGTTGTACATCCTGTTATTCTTTGCATGTCATCTCTATTTATTGTGTTTTTTACATACATCTATCCATTTTCTGAGCCGCTTCTCCTCACTAGGGTCGCAGGCGTGCTGGAGCCTATCCCAGCTGTCATCGGGCAGGAGGCGGAGTACACCCTGAACTGGTTGCAAGCCAATCGCAGGGCACATACAAACAAACAACCATTCGCACCTACGGGCAATTTTAAAGTCTCCAATTCATGCATGTTTTTGGGATGTGAGAGGAAACCGGAGTGCCCGTAGAAAACCCACGCAGGCACAGGGAGAACATGCAAACTCCACACAGGCGGGGCCAGGGATCGAACCCGGGTCCTCAGAACTGTGAGGCTGACGCTCTAACCAGAACATCCACCGTGCCGCCTGTTTTTTACATTTCATTCCGAATTATATATCCAATATAAAATATGGGCAGTGCTGTGGAATTAATAACATACGGAGCAGCAGGATGGAAGTGTGGTTACCAGGTCTGCCTCACAGTTCTGATTTTTGTGGTTTGAATCTTTGCTCAGGCTCTCCTGTGTGGAGTTTGCATGTTCTCCCTGTGCTTCGATGCATTTTCGCTGGGTCCTGAAGCTTCCACCCGCATCTAAAGACATGCATGGTAGGTTAATTGAAGACCCTAAATTTCCCATAGGTGTGCCGCATCTAAAGACATGCATGGTAGGTTAATTGAAGACCCTAAATTTCCCATAGGTGTGAATGATTGTCTATATGTGCCCTGCAATTGCCTGGCAACCAGTTCAGACTGTATGCCGCCTCTCGCTCGAAGATGGCTGGGATAGGCTGCCGCACGACCGTATGAGGATAAGCAGTACGGAAAATGGATGGGTGGACGCGTGCGTGTGTGTGTGTGTGTGTGTGTGTGAGACAGTAGTTCACTGTGATGTGTGAAGCCAAGATCATGAATGTGTCTGCCCCCTCTTCCTCTGAAGTGCATCCTTCCTCTTTGAATGATGACCTCACTTTCATCTGCCCACTCCACTTCCTGTCCTTCTTTTCAGCATCTCACTAAGTGCTCACCGAATGTGTGCGTGCATGCTTGTGTGTGTGTCCATGTGTGTGCGCGTATTGTGATGTCGGGGCTCTATGCCTGACATGGAGACTTGCATCATAACTGTTTTGTCAGGTACAGTAGCATTGAATGGAGGGGCTGACAGAGAGTTGTAATGTATATGCGATGTGCTCACGTAGTCACGAGTCTCTGCCGTTATCTCCAACTGAGATAACAAAACTTGTGTCCCTTGGAGAAGCGATATTGCAGAGCATACAGAGCAGGCGTGTCTTTCATTCTGACACTCAACCCACTTTGATCATACTAGTAACTGTCAATTTAAGAGCATGGTTTGAAGCAATTTCACATATTTCTAAACCTGCAAAATTACTGTACGGGTAATGGTTTAAGCAACATTTTATCATAATGCTGATACATGATTAAAAAAAGCTTAACCACTGTTAACTAGCAAAGCTTAAGACAATAAATTGTGTTCACCATTATACACTTAGCTATATTGTGGCGAACAGCCAGGACAGAAACGCGTATCATGTTCCAACACCGCAGTGCGTTCCTTTTCTGGATCTATATTTATCGCACAACACACGAGTGTAGATGCTCATGATATATGCAGAGGTGTCGTTTAGATTTAGAAACATATGTATTACATATAATTTTTTTAACTTTTGAGGTTCCACTAATTATTTTGCCCTGATTTTCAAGCACTAATATCTATTTATGTACTGTATGTATCACCACTGATAGAGTATCTAAATGTTTTAGCATTGACATGCATTTATTTAATCCCTATCAATAAGAATAGCTTATTATGAATTGGTTTGACGTGCCAGTCTGTGCATGCATTTAGACATGTTTTGTGCACAGATAACACTTTGCTACAGCTGCAACTGTTGTGAATGTGTTGTACAAATAAAGTTGAGTCCACGACAAGCACGCACAGACACACATCCCTGAGACAGACTGTTGTCATTTACGCGACGTTTGATTATGTATAATGGACCAAAGGCGCCTTTTATGTACAACCCCAATTCCAATGAAGTCGGGACGTTGTGTGAAACATAAATAAAAACCGAATAGAATGATTTGCAAATCATGTTCAACCTATATTTAATTGAATACACTACAAAGACAAGATATGGAATGTTCAAACTGATAAACTTTATTGTTTTTAGCAAATAATCAATAACTTAGAATTTTATGGCTGCAACACGTTCCAAAAAAGCTGGGACAGGTGGCAAAAAAGAGTGAGAAAGTTGAGGAATGCTCATCAAACACCTGGTTTGGAACATCCCACAGTTGAACAGGCTAATTGGGAACAGGTGGGTGCCATGATTGCGTATAAAAGGAGCTTCCCTGAATTGCTCAGTCATTCACAAGCAAAGATGGGGCGAGGTTCACCTCTTTGTGAATAAGTGCGTGAGAAAATAGTCGAGCAGTTTAAGGACAATGTTCCTTAACGTACAATTGCAAGGAATTTAGGGATTTCATCATCTACGGTCCATATCATCATTAAAAGGTTCAGATAATCTGGAGAAATCAGTGCATGTAATCGGCAAGGCCGAAAACCAACATTGAATGCCCGTGACCTTCGATCCCTCAGGCGGCACTCCATCAAAAACCGGCATCAATGTGTAGGGGATATCACCACATGGGCTCAGGAACACTTCAGAAAACCAATGTCAGTAAATACAGTTTGGCGCTACATCTGTAAATGCAATCTGAAACTCTTGTATGCAAAGCAAAAGCCATTTATCAACAACACCCAAAAACACCGCCGGCTTCTCTGGGCCCGAGCTCATCTAAGATGGACTGATGCAAAGTGGAAAAGTCTTCTGTGGTCCGACGAGTCAACATTTCAAATTGTTTTGGGAAATTGTGTGATGGTATGGGGCTGTGTTAGTGCCACTGGCATGGGTAACTTACACATCTGTGAAGGCACCATTAATGCTGAAAGGTACATACAGGTTTTGGAGAAACATATGCTGCCATCCAAGCAAAGTCTTTTCCATGGACGCCCCTGCTTATTTGAGCAAAACAATGCCAAACCACATTCTGCACGTGTTACAACAGTGTGGCTTCATAGTAAAATAGTGCAGGTACTAGACTGGCCTGCCTGCAGTCCAGACCTGTCTCCCATTGAAAATGTGTGGCACATTATGAAGGGTAAAATACGACAACGGAGACCCCGGAATGTTGTACAGCTGAAGCTGTACATCAAGCAAGAATGGGAAAGAATTCCACCTGCAAAGCTTCAACAATTCGTGTCCTCAGTTCCCAAACATTTATTGAATGTTGTTGAAAGAAAAGGTGATGTAACACAGTTGTAAACATGACCCTGTCCCAGCTTTTTTGAACGTGTTGCAGCCATACAATTCTAAGTTAATGATTATTTGCTAAAAACAATAAAGTTTATCAGTTTGAACATTAAATATCTTGTATGTGTAGTGTATTCAATTAAGTATAGGTTGAAAATGATTTGCAAATCATTCTATTCTGTTTTTATTTATGCTTAACACATCCGAACTTCATTGGAATTGGGGTTGTAAGTTGTTGTGCAACGCAGCCAGCCTCAGAGTGTCTGCACACATTCTTACCATCTTGTGGATACTGCAGGTCCGAAACATAATATACCAGTTGTCATGAACATTCGAAACTTACTGTGACTAAGAACACTGTGAGATGGCAGCGAAGCATAATTTTTTGCCGTCATCCCTGCAGATTCCTGGCAATGCTTGTTCTTGTGTGTGTGTGTGTGTGTGTGTGTGTGTGTGTGTGTGTGTGTGTGTGTGCGTGCGTGCGTGCGTGCGTGCGTACTCGCGTTTCCTGTTTTTCGGTTCGTAATCCGTCCATATTTATTATCCAGCACTTACATAAGCCTGGGTTCTGGTTCAGTGTGTGTCTGGCAGAGCAACTGAGAAGGAAGAGTGTAGGAGAAGATGAAAGGTGAAAAGTGAAGCGAAAGCAGATTCCAGGTGGGTTGGTGGTGGGAGCAGAAACATGCATTCAGAAATGCACAAAAAAATATATAGCTTTTTGTTTTTCTGATACCTTCAGTTTTAGGATGAGACACTCAACCAGACTTCATGCTTCGAGCGGATCCACGCAACTGACTCAAATGCTCCTGTGATTCATTTGAATGTGATTCATGTCTTTTTTTTCTAGCTTTAATTAACGGGTGTGCCGTTGTGAGTGTTTAACCGTTGTAAGGCTCACAGGCACCGACTTAATACAAACACAGAATTGGGCTTGCTCAACTAGCCTCTAGGGCAGTGTTTTTCCGACCTTTATTGAACCAAGGCACCCATATACAGTACATTATAAAAGTCTTACGGCACACTAGCAGGCAAAATGGCAAAGAAAGTATGAATACTGAAATAATGATGATCAGATTTGTCACAAATTAGCTTAGTGTGAAATTTGTCTAATTGAACACAAAGCTGTTCTTATTCTGTTTTATGAAGAGCAACAGGTGGATATGAAGGTTTATTGTACTTTCTGCCATAAAACAGAAGAACATTATTAGCAGTTGTTATGCTTGTCACAATACATTGCTGGCATAAACAGATGAAAAAAGAAATAGTGCTTTTAAATTTTCAAACAAATGAAGTGAAATTCTAATAATTTCCCACAGCCCTCTGATGATCTCTCAGCGGTAATTGACGTCCGTAGTGTGGGATCGCACAGGGTGGCATGCGCGGCAATTGCGCAGGTGCCGTATTACCGTAGGCAGGGGGAAGGGGGAGAGCCATGGCATTATTGAAGTGTGTACACAATGTGTTTTAAAAAAACAAAGGAATAGTGTTAGCAGAGCTTCCAAATGTTACGGAACATCCGTATATTGTTACAGAAATCACTGAACGTTGACCCGTTATGGCCGTAACACTGATTGTTCCAGATATTGGCAAAAAATATCCAGCGTCTGACATTACCGGCGCATCCACATTGAACAGGTGCTTGGTGCACGCTATTTTATTAGGCCTCCCGGCTGCCAGTAAGTCAATGATCATCGCCTCCACGGTAGCGAATAAGCTACACTTCTTACCATGTTTCACGAAGGGAGGACGAGGAGTAGATAGGTGTCAAAGCCATGCTAATTGCTAAGCTGTTGTTACAAGCAGTTGCAAAACATCGAAATAAGTGATTTGGTGGAACCATACACTAGGTCTGGCTGGAACCGCATTTTCGCGGAGAGTAAACAACTTTGAAAAACAAAATAACAGGCCAATTAATATGTGTTTAGAGATATAAATATAAAATAATACACGTTCACATAGGACGCCGCATCTGAACCGGAAATATATTAGTACCTCACTGCACACGTCACTTCAGAACGTGGGCAGGTTAAAAGTTTATTATTGTTATTAATAAATATTTGTAGTGCAAGATAAGATAACCTTTATTAGTCGCACAATGGGGATATAGTTGTACTTGTTGATACAATTGTGGATATAGGAAATATAATAAGAATTACAAGTAGCATGCATGAGAAACGTAATTACATTTCTTCTTCTTCTTCTTGTATTTATTGCAGGTGTACAAGAAGTACATCGCACAAACTAGAAACCAAAACTATTGTCCATACATAAACTATCCAATTCAGTTTTTCAGCAATATTATTTGTTTGTTGTTGTTTCTTTCTCATATACTGGTACTTTGATTCGGGCTGCAACTGTGTCCACCATTACCAGGTTGATGTAATAAAAATATTAAAATGATAAATATTGAAGCCATAATTTAATAACAATTATGAATATGACTGTTGGCACGGAAATTTCTCTACAAAATTTTCAATATATGGAAATTCTGACAAATTTGAAAGAAATTGCTCAAGAAGTGAATTTTTATAAGTTGGCAACTGTGTTAGGAATGGCTGGGCTGTTGCTCAATACTAAAGTGCATTAACAGTGGGTACGGAAAGTATTCAGACCCACTTAAAATTTTCACTCTTCGATATATTGCAACTATTTGCTAAAATAATTTTTCCCCTCATTAATATACACACAGCACCCCATATTGACAGAAAATAACGGAATTGTTGAAATTTTTGAAGATTTATTAAAAAACTGAAATAGCACACAGTCCCGTGACTCTAGTGAGGCGAAGCGGCTCAGAAAATGGATGGATGGATATCACACAGCCATATGTATTCACACCCTTTGGTCAGTATTTAGTAGAAGCACCCTTTTGAGCTAATAGAGCCATGAGTCTTTTTGGGAATGATGCAACGAGTTTTTCACGCCTGGATTTGGGGATCCTCTGCCATTCCTCCTTGCAGATCCTCTCCAGTTCTGTCAGGTTGGATGGTGAACGTTGGTGGACAGCCATTTTCAGGTCTCTCCAGAGATGCTCAATTGGGTTTAAGTCAGGGCTCTGGCTGGGCCATTGAAGAACAGTCACAGAATTGTTCTGAAGCCACTCCTTCATTATTTTAGCTGTGTGCTTAGGGTCATTGTCTTGTTGGAAGGTGAACCTTCGGCCCAGTCTGAGGTCCAGAGCACTCTGGAGAAGGTTTTCGTCCAGGATATCCCTGTACTTGGCCGCATTCATCTTTCCTTTGATTCCAACCAGATCTGTGCCTTGCCACAATTCTGTCTCTGAGCTCTTCAGGAGGTTCCTTTGACCTCATGATTCTCATTTTTTCTGACATGCACTGTGAGCTGTAAGGGCTCATATTGACAGATGTGTGGCTTTCCTAATCAAGTCCAATCAGTATTATCAAACACAGCTGGACTCCAATGAAGGTGTAGAACCATCTCAATGATGATCAGAAGAAAGGGACAGCACCAGAGTTAAATATATGAGTATCACAGCAAAGGGTCTGAATACTTATGGCTGTGTGATATTTCACTTTTTCTTTTTTAATAAATCTGCAAAAATTTCAACAATTCCGTTATTTTTCTATCAATATAGGGTGTTGTGTGTACATTGAGGAAAAAAATTAACTTAAATGATTTTAGCAAATGGCTGCAGTATAACAAAGAGTGGAAAATAACTATAGAAAATAACTATTGATTAAATGAAATAGCCCAGTTAAAAATCTTTACGATTACATAGTGTAATTTGTTGAAAACACTGATCAATTGAAACACAAACAATGAGGACTGGTTTTAGAACTCCTGTTATGCTCAGTTCTGTGTATGGCCTCCCTACAACATCTGGGAATGCTCTTGATGAGAGGAAAATACCTGGAATTTTGAATGTTTTAACTGTGGTCACCCTTTGCTTCCTCAGATCAGTCCCACAGTGCCTCCTTCAGCTCAGAGAATGAGGCTCAGGGAGGTGACCCCGCAGCATGGCAGTGCACCCCTCCACAGTCTACCTCACCTTCAGGGGGGACGCCAGCCAACGCTCCCCCCTCGCAGCCCGCTTCGGGACCCCACTCTGTGGTCCCCAGCCAAAACCCCACCTCTCCCTCCACCCTGACAGGAAGTAGGAATAGGAGATCAAAACCATCGCACATGAGACGTAACATTAGGTAAGCAAATTCTATTACAGCGAGAGGCGTACTTGATCGTACTGGGACTTCATATTTGGGCTTGAGCACATTACATTTCTAGCGATCATCAAATATAGTTTCAGTGGGTGACAAATGCGCCTTGGTGAAGATCTGCTCTCACTGAGTGCTCTTGTTCCTCGTGTTCATAGGAAGTTACTGAGGGAGCATCAGCTGGAAGCAGTCACCAAAACTGCTCAGCAGGAGGAGCTACAGAGAAGGCAACGTCTGGATGACCAGAGAAAGCAAGATTTCTCCTTACCACTGCTGCCTGAATATGAAACTGGTGTGTCCCCAACATCCATATCCATCCGTTTTCAGTGCGACTTATTACATTCAAGGTCACACACACATACACTGATCACCCATCGATCACTGGACTGACACAGAGACAACCACCCATTAATTATCCATACAAACTTTGATGAAGTGTGACCATATTTGGGTAAGAATGTGAAGACAAAGCAGTGATCTGTTTTGCTTTTGCCAATCCCTTTGAGCAGGTGATGTAACAAAGCATGTGTCATCATCATCAGTGTCGCAGCAGCAGTTGAGACAGGAAGTCATCTGCCTGGAGTCCAGTAGCACCGGTACTTGCCAGGACAGTCAGTACCAACATATGTGCCTCCAACACTGAGCGCACACACAAAGCAGGTCAGAGAGAGAGAGAGCAAAAGAGAGAGAGAGACACACACACACACACACACACAATCCCAGCTGACTTTGGGTGAGGGACGTGGTAGACCCTGTGCAGCCGATCTTTGGGAATTTCTAAATTTAATGTATTTGATACAAATAAATTAAATATTTCCACAATTAAATATTTACATAGATATTTTTAAATAATGTATCACCATAGCTATCTCTGACCATACATATGTAAATAGTAATAATTATGCAAATTGCATTTTTGGTACAATATTAAGCATTATTACTGGTATAGTATAATATACAATAGTTCAAGTGAAACTATAGTTTATACAAAATAAAAAAAGATTCTTATGGCAAAGCAGACTGAGGGAGCTAACTAGTAAGTTACTAAAATGTTCAAAATATGTGTCTTGTCAAAACAGATATTGGATATAGGAGTGATGTACAAATACAATGAGCGCTAGTTTGTAAAAATCGGATAGGGATTAAGGATTTTATGCCAAATTGTATGTCGAAAATTGACCCAAATTTACATGCCCCGGAAATCAATGTAAATCATTACGAAATGTGTGACCGAAACCTTGAGTCTTTGGTAGAAAAATGCCTGGATGTTTCATATTAGTTGGGACGAAAATGTGATTTTTAAACAGGCCATTTTCCGAGTTGGCGGCGTCCACTCGAGCGGGACAAACTGGGAGCAAGCACATTGTCAGAATTTACTTCAAACCTCACAGAAAACAAGAATATTAATAGTGAATCATCACCATGTAGTTTTCTGCCATCATGGAATCCTACGAACGTGTGCTTTTCAATGCCGAATCAAGGAACATTTTCATCTTCGTCAGAACCACAGAAAACCTCAACCGAATTGAGAATTTCAAAAACAAGATGGTAAAGGGATTTCCCAGCAACTTAATCTGAAAAGAACAAGTATTACTTTGTGCGAAACCATGAGAAAATACGATTATGCTGGACCGCCGCTAAATTCACATGCCCGAAATCCGGCACAGCGAGTTGGATCTAAAATGGCACCCGTTTTTCTGGATTTAGTTACATAACTTTAAGAAGTCGCACAGCAGGTAGAAGCTGTTTTAACTGCCTCGTAATGTACTGCTGCTTTGGTTAGCAACTGAATTAAGACTCGGTCACAACAGTTATTTATTATGAATAAATAGATAACTTGATAACTACACAATTTATGAAACACTGTCAAGACATGGCAGAAAGTGATAGTTCTATACACAATAACTTGACAATACATTAGCATAAATAATAAAACAATATTATAGTCTAACATGGTCTAACATATTTTCTGCACTCATCAATTTTACCATAATTACTGAAACTACTATTTTTTTATTATTGTGTTTGTATCTCTCTCTACTGTTTTTTGAGAGCTGTGTCTCATTTGTTGGTAACCGCAGTTGGTTCTGTGAGAGAGTCAAAAATGATACGAACGCTGTCATTATGATGAAGTACATTGAACATGTTAAATCATTACCTCTCTGAATATCATTATCTTTGTAAAGACAATATTTGATACAGCTCTCATTTTGGTAATCATTATATTTACTCTGGTGCCTCAGAATATTTCCGCAGGGTACATTATGTACACGTCCCTCATTCACCGAAGTCACACTCTCTCAGACACACGCGTACACAAAAAGCAAGATGCACGTGTTAACGCACACACCGTTGAATTTGAGAGTGACACGCAGCTAATATCTGGGTTTCGGAGCCCGAAAAAGACAGGAACAAAAGGGGAAGGGGCAGTAGGTAAAGGGGGAAGATGAGGTGGAAGAATGATAGACAGAGCTGATCACTGCAATAAAACTGGCTCATCCTGGTTGGGAGCCAGAAGACACGCACATACATGTAACCACACGCACAGTGCACCACTGTGGCACAGTGACATTTCTAGTTAAGGTTGCATAACCAGTCTCCCCCCCGCCACTTTAATCCCACTTGCATAACCAGACATTCATTGCAGTTATATAAAGTCTCTTGCTCCATCTCTCCCCCATCTATCTCTCTCTCTCTCTCTCTCTCTCTCTCTTGCTCCATCTCTCCCCCATCTATCTCTCTATCGCTCTCTCTCTCTCTCTCTCTCTTTTCTGGACACACAATAACATACTGATGCGCGCGCGCACCCACGCAGATATACACGTCTCCTCTTCCCGTCGTGCCCTCACAGGCTGCCAGCTTGTATAATCATGTTTTTTTTTGTTTTTTTTTCCCTTCTTAATTAATTTGGGATGTTGGTCTTCCGGGTACATACACACACACATACACACAAGCACAATAAGAGGTATCACAACGAGTGTCAGCAAAATACACACACATGGTATCTACTGATGCTCATCAGAAAACTGGCAGCAAACTAGCTACTTAGCTACATTGATTTAGATAGAGACAGATTCATGCATTTGTTATAAACCAGGGGTGTCAAATTGGTTTTAATCATGGGCTAGATCATATTTTTGGTTGCCCTCAGGGACCATATTGGTGAAACCACAAATAGAGTATGTAGAATCGCTAGCGGTGTAACGGTATGCCAAAATTGGTTCGTACGTACCCTGGTTTTAGGTTTGCGGTTTAGCTCATATTTGGTACGGTAAGGGGACAAAATGAAAACAAATTGTTTGTCTTTTGTGTAAACCAGGACAGATTTAATGACAAATACCTTATCCATCATTTGTCTTCTTGTAGGAAATGAAAGATACAGACAAGTGCAGCAGTGGCATGTGTCTAGAGCGCGCGGCATTTACACTTGTCCCTTACCTAATAATGTTCTGTGTTGTAGCCCTCAAAATTGCTCTATCATATTACATAATTGCGCTTGTATTTAGTTATAATTTTTATGATGGATAACTAATTTTGAATGGAAGTCAAGGAAACATTGTGGCAATTGAGTTTGAGTTTCAAACCTTTGTTTAAAGCAATTGGAAATTATAATAAAATTTAGCCTTTCCAAGGGTGGTTCACAATGTTTGTGGAGTATTTTGCAGGTGGACTTGCCAAAACTCATCTTGCTGCGAAACATTCCACTTAGCAATTGTTATGTTACATATGTAAAAACAAGTTTATTCACTTCTCTAAATCAGAGGGGCAAATAAGGTATGGCAAAAGTTCAAAGTAACTGTCTCGAGAACGGCGTCTCCAGCAGGTGTAGAATGAAGATTTTATTTTATTTTTTTCTTCATCTGCTTGCCTTAGTGTGCCCCCTTCATTGAATTCATCACATTCCGTAACCTCCTCTGATTCTGATCTCCTGCAAACAAGCATCCTTCCCAACCTCAACGTCTTTCACGATCTGTTACAACCACTCAACGAACATCTCCCACACAATGGAATTGTCATTGAGCCTGTGATCGTCTCTAAGTCATATACTTGTACTATTCATACGTGTAACTAACTGTAGTACACGATTATATTTACCATTAGCAAAATCACCACAAAAAAACAAGAAATTACTCCTTCACAACTTAATCTAGTGCTCAACCTTTCATGCAATTTTGAGCAAAATTCCAGCAAAAATAAGATTTCCTCTCTCCCTCACACCTCCTGCCTTCATCTTCTCTGTAGGTGCGGTTCATCTGAGCCAGGGCGAGTACGACGCTATCAGCAGGGACTCCGCCCACCATGATATAGTGCGTCAGCAAAGTGGCATGCACATCAACGATGACTTCAATCGCCCAGATAACCAAGGACGGGTGCTTGTCAACTTGAACCATCCGTCAACAGAGAAGGACATTTTCCTGTCACCTCAGCTGGCGCGAGCTGTAAAACCTCACCAGGTACCAACTGATTCCCTCTTTTGATTTTTTTAATTCTAAGGAAAGCCCAACTCAGGTTTGTGCTATTCATTTCAGATTGGTGGAATTCGTTTCCTGTACGACAACCTGGTGGAGTCGGTGGAGCGTTTCGGCAGCAGCAGCGGGTTCGGCTGCATCCTGGCCCACAGCATGGGCCTGGGCAAAACACTGCAGGTCATCTCCTTCATTGACATTCTCTTCAGATACACGAAGGCCCACACCGTGCTCACCATTGTCCCTGTAAGCACCTTATTGAGTCAATGTTAACTGTCATTGAATGAATAAATAGATGAGTGATCTTGCACAACCTAGCAAATCTGCCTTAAAGTTCTCAGATTCAGGATTCAAATTGCGCCTTCCTGTGTTGACTTTGAACGTTTTCCCCATGCTTGTGTGGGTTTTCTCTGGCTTATTCCCACATTCCCAAAACATGCACGCAAGTTTCATTAAAGACTTAATTTTTCGTAGGTGTGAATTTAAGTGTGATTGTTTGTTTATCGTTGAAAGGCAACCAGTTCAGGGTGTGCCCCGTCTCTCGCCGAAAGTCAGCTAGGATAGGCTCCAGTACCCGTGACCCTAATGAGGTCAAGTGGGGTAAAGAAATGGGGTGGAAAACTTCTAATCAAAACCTCAGAGTACGTGGTATAAAAGGCCCTAAAAATATTTAAACAGTAAATACTCACAATATGATTTTAAGGGCCTTTCTGACCTGGCCTTTGAAAGGCCACACTAAACCAGGGATTGTTTTTAAGATATCTTCTTCGTCTTTTTTTACACATACATTTAAAAATGTTGGTCTCCTGATTGGAGAAAAAAAAACAAAGTTTTTTTCACATTGCCAGTGCCGGTGTTGGTGTGGACAAAGAGAATGAAAAAATAGATGATTCAAGTTGCATGTTCTCATGTCTCTTCTTCAATTATTAAAGGGTGTAAGAACAGGAAAAAAACGATCTGATCAGGGGAAAACTGTCAGTATAAATATTTAAAGAAGCAAAAGCTGCACTGCATTTAATATACAACCTGTCATGGTTTCTTCCACAGGTCAACACATTGCAGAACTGGCTGGCAGAGTTTAACATGTGGGTCCCGCACGCTGAGGCCTTGCCCCCGGATAGTGACCATGGCGTGGTGAGGCCTCGCACCTTCAAGGTTCACATCCTCAACGACGAACACAAGTGAGTGCAAGTCTGTGGATCTGAGTGCAAAATATGAAAGAAAAATCAGCATTTTATTACCGTTCTGCTGTTGTCTGTGCAGTTCGCAAGCACACATACATACACTAGTGCCGGTGCAATCACAAGTGAGGAAAATTCTCCTTCTGTTTTTTTAACTGCTGAACCTTTGGCTTGCCACCTGGTGCTACAACTCTCTGTACAGCTGTTTTTGCTCTGTGTGTGCTCCCGCATACTGGATGTGTGTGAATAGGGAGGCGGTTGAAAGATGACCGTGCATTTTCATTGCAAGAAAATGTGCCATTTGAATGATGTTGTTTTAAGACGAAATTGCATTAGAAAAAGAAGAATGACAAAAAGAAGTCCATTGGTTGTGTTAAGTAACCCTTTTCTCTGTGGTTACCCAGAAACACAGCATCCAGGGCCAAGGTGGTGGAGAACTGGGCCCAGGATGGAGGTGTGCTGCTGATGGGCTACGAGATGTACCGCCTGTTATCGCTCAAGAAGAACTTTGTGTCCGGGCGAAAGAAGAAGAGCAAGAAAACTACGGGGCCTGCTGTCATCGACCTGGATGAGGAGGACCGGCAGCAGAAACTGCTCAAAGGTGGAGGAGATGAGAGAGCAGATAAAGAGGTGGAATAAAATTAAATATGATTTTAAATAGGAAACTATTCTCCTCCAGCTATCGAGAAAGCCTTGGCCAGGCCTGGACCTGACGTGGTGATTTGTGATGAGGGCCATCGCATTAAGAACTGCCATGCCAGCACCTCTCAGGCCCTGAAGAATATCCGCACCAAGCGCCGTGTGGTTCTGACAGGATATCCACTCCAGAACAACCTGATCGAGTACTGGTGCATGGTTGACTTTGTTCGACCCGACTTCCTTGGTAAAGCATTTGTTTTATTGTTATTGTATTGTTTTTAAATATATACTCTGTATATATTTTTTGTTGATGTTTACAGTGGATCCTCAAAACTCAAAATAATGAATGAGTCTGTTCCATGGATGGATGGAAGGAAAGGTTTTATTTCTAATTGCACAGAAGCACATCACAATTTGAGCGCACCACCTCCTTCTGGTTAAAAATTTGGAAAACATTCACAATAATATCAAAACAAATAACAACTACAAAAACAATATTTAACAGACGGGGAGAAGGACATGCCGTTGTCAGCAACCTGCATAATTATTGGTTCCACTGTGTTTTGTCTTTCCCTCTAACTGTTCTAGATTTATTTATTTATTTATTGTTGACCATGTATATATGTTTCAGGCACACGTCAAGAATTCAGTAACATGTTTGAGCGTCCAATTCTGAACGGGCAGTGTGTGGACAGCACACCACAGGACATCCAGTTGATGAGGTACAGGAGCCATGTGCTGCACAGCCTGCTGGAGGGCTTCGTACAGAGGTGAGACAGCAGCCTCAGTACTCGAGCAAGCACCATATGACTCACTGAATAAACAAAAGCATTCAGAAAGAGTGGACCTGAGAAAATTTACAGAAAAAGGTACAACAGTGTTAAAAAGCGTTCGGCTTGAAAACTGTTGTAATAAATAATATTGATAATAATAATTAAGATTTCTCTGTTGGAACAGCCCTTTGGTGCATAAGCTTGCAAAACGGCAGAAAAGGATTTACAAAATGTTCTACAAACTTATAATTGGAAGTTTCACAGATATTAAAAGTGTGACGCTTTCCATGGGATCATATGGGAATTTGAATTAAGTGTATCATGTACAACATGACATGACAAAGTGACAGTTGGGAACTTTTATCAGTTTGTTTAGTAGAACAAAGCTAACCTTAACAGTGAAAAAAGTACTCATATGACCGGTCCCTCCGACACAAAAAAAAGCCCCATTAAAAATGTAACATAAAATCCATTCACTCGCCATGAATTCCGATAGAATTCACATATATTGTGATTAATCCACACAGAAATGTTCCAAATGTTGCATTGTATTGTACATACTATCAAGAAGTGACGAATGTCCAGCGGCATACACTGTGGTCGTCTCAAACTTAGCACTACTATTTTTTATGTGATCATCAATGCCGCTCGCTACTTTTATTTATCAATTATTGCTTATTTATCAAGTATTTCGTGCACGACCTATGTTTAGACGACGGGGCCTACGTGGCAACCATGTTGGTAAGGTCGTCGTTACCATTGAAGGCAACGACGTGCGACTCATGTTTACATTTAGATGAGGAAAAACAGCTTTTATGTATTGTAGTATTTGTCTGGCTCTGTCTGCCCAAACGTGGACATTTCAGCCCACTTCTAACTTGGGGAAACACTTTGCGGTAAATTGCAGATGTTTTGTTGTTGTTTTGGCTGTGCAAATTAGCCCACATAAGCTCTATTTTATCACAAGTAACTGTAAAACATGCATCTCTTGGAATACGTCCTAATCTCGCGCACACTGTATACACACAGAGCAATATCAGAATTTGCACGTTCACATTTTATTTTATTTTTATTTTATTTTATTGATAGTCATGCTCTGATTGAAGATTGAAAATCTGAAGTTAGTCACCATTTACTTAGCACTTGTGTAGTTTTTGCATTGTGTACTTTATACTCAAGTAATTTTTGGGGAGGACTACTTTTTACTTGAATACAATATTTGGTTACTCTACCCACCTCTGGTCAGATCTCCAGTAACTTACAGTCCTCTTGAAAGGAAAATAAGAAGGGATTGCAAATGATGTATGTATTTTTTAAATGTACGTTTCTGTCCTTATTTTACAAATGAACATTCTGACTCTGCCTTAGACGAGGCCATGATGTGCTAAAGGACCAGCTTCCATCCAAAGAGGAGCATGTGGTCCTGGTGCGGATGTCTCCACTGCAAAGGGTGCTCTACACGGAGTTCATGAACCGCTTCAGAGAGGCGGGAAACACCGGCTGGTTCAGCCTCAACCCACTCAAAGCTTTCTGCGTATGCTGCAAGGTGAGAGTGAGGACCTTTAAACGCATAGTTTAAACTGCCTGAACACCAAAGTACACTTGAGCAACAGTTCTACCTAAACGCTCCATGCATCTGTGGCCCATTGTGTCCTCCGTTTTCACAACATCCAGATGTCCCCAGAACATATAGTATGTAAATCAGACTGATGACGCAGCATAAGTAACTACACTCTACCTGCAATAACACTAAAATAGGTGGCAGTAGAAAGAATGCCCAAGGTTATCCAAAACAAATACAGTACATTATTAAATAGAAATATAATAGAAATTATAATAGAAATAATCTATGCATATTTAAGTGTTTACCCACTGTTGTTGTTCTCCAACCTTCTCTTTAAGATTTGGAATCATCCAGATGTGCTCTATGAAGCCTTACAGAAGGAAAACCTGGCAAGTGACCAGGACTTGGACCTTGATGACGTCACCTCAGCTGCACCGACACAAAGTCCCACTGCAGCCAATCAGAAGCCAAAGCAGATGGAAAACCCAAACCCCATCGGAGGGCTGAGTCTGAACCAGTTGCAGGAAAGGGCCAATCAGGTCATCACATATGAATGGGTATGTACGAAGGTTCCAACATGGGCATAAGAATAGTTGTTGTTTTGTTTTTTGTTTTTTCACCTGACCCATATCTTTGATAGCAATTACCTTTTTTAGAGTAGACTAAGTATATAACTCTTAAATAATCAACCTTTGTGTCATGTTAAATAAACACATTTTGAAAAATATGTCATTTTTACATAATCCCCTGTGTACGTGCATGGCACCAGAAATACACTCTCAGTGGAACCAAAAATAAATGACACGTTTGTCCACAGTGCTCCAGAAAGAAAGTTGGAGATTTCAGCATGATATGTTTGTTGCTCCCCATTACTTATCTATTTATTTTTAATTCTTCTTTTTTGGGGGGCTAAACCAGCCCTTGTCAGGGCATTGAATCAATCGCAACTGGACTGTTCTGGTTGTTTTAGCCCTGAGAGCAAGACCTGTATGAATGACAATATTGCAGGCATAAATCACCCCTGTTTCTACTTTGACCTTGAATTCCACAAACCCGGAAGGAAATAACTATCCATTGTTGCCGTGATAACAACTTTTAACTGGACGGAAAATGTTCAAGTGTCAAACCAAGTGAGTCCCTAACTTATAACTAACCCTAACTATATTCCTCTTCTTCTATGGGCCTTCTTTTGGAATACATGTAGCAAAAAAGTAAGAGGAAAAAAGCAAATGTTCATGAATCTCACAGGTTAATCATTTGATGCTCGCTGAGCTGAGGTCTCGTGCGAGATGCTTATGTCGTGCGTAATGGGAGTTCAATTGCCAAGGCTCTGTGTGACTGGAAGGGATGTTTTCCCCGAACATTTTGTTCAAATTCTGACTCGTACAACTTCAGGGTTGCTTGTCATCCAAGGCTCCACTGTAATGTGTTGTGAGCTCCTTGCTTGCACAAGCCATAATCATTCTTAACACTGACAGTCATTTCAAGAATGCCATAGTTGCTTAGTTAACAACACATATTAAGATTTTATTACTCTTCTACGCTTCCTAGGCCAAAGACATAATGTGCGATTACAAGCCCGGCATCCTGGAGAATTCTGCAAAAATGGTCCTGCTGTTCCACCTGATTGAGGAGAGTGTTGCAAAGGGAGATAAACTCCTTGTTTTCAGGTAAAAGGCTTGAAATGACATCAGTGGAAGGGAAAGTTGAATGGTTAATTTTGTTGCAGCTTTTATTAGGATTCCCATGTGCCCCATTTTATGACCCAATCTCTTACATGTGCATCTTGTAGTCAGAGTTTGTCCACTCTTACCGTGATTGAGGATTTCCTGGCCAAGAGGCCAGTACCTCGTTCTACCAACACCTCCACCAGAGACCCAGCCAGCCAGAACTGGGTCAGAAATCTCAACTACTACAGTGAGTGTTGCTGTTTTAACACTACTTGGTCAGTATCTGAGACTTTGAGCTTAGATTCACAAGAGGAGTGGACAGTTAATATTGAAAAGTGCAGTGACATTTAACTCATGTGCTGTGATAAGTACATTTTTGTTTTTAGGAAGAATTATGGCCATTGTACTCAAATGATGCACATTTTGACATTTGCAATGATATCAAATTATCATGTTGTAAATCAGGATTATAATAGTTTGGTATTTTACATTATAGTTACTTTTTATTTCGTTTTGACTTCGTTTTGAAATTCATCCATCCATCCATCCATTTTCTGAGCAGCTTCTCCTCACTAGGGTCGCGGGCGTGCTGGAGCCAATCCCAGCTGTCATCGGGCAGGAGGCGGGGTACACCCTGAGCTGGTTGCCAGCCAATCGCAGGGCACATACAAACAACCATTCGCACTCACAGTCACACCTACGGGCAATTTAGAGTCACCAATTAATGCATGTTTTTTTGGTATGTGGGAGGAAACCGGAGTGCCCGGAGAAAACCCACGCAGGCGCGGAGAGAACATGCAAACTCCACACAGTCGGGGCCGGGGATTGAACCCGGGTCCTCAGAACTGTGAGGCTGATGCCCTAACCAGTCGCCCACACCGTGCTGCGTTTTGAAATTCAATTATTTTTAATTAGGTTTTAGAGCAGATTTGTTACTTTTTATTTGTTTTTTTTGTTTTTTGTTTTTTAAATGCTTCGATTTAGTTTAGTTTTTATTGTTCCAGTTTTAGTTTTTTTATTTGGGGTATTTGTCAAGTGTGAAATAAAAAAAAAAATCATAATTAGTATCGTGTAATAAAAACTCAACAACTGTTACCATTTAAAAAAATATGTGTTAATCTTCTAACAGATGAACAATCATTGACAAAATGGAATCAAATACAGGTACTGTATAACAGTCCACAGAATTTGAAGTGCAATAAGTTCATTGCATAATACTGCTTCTAAGGTTAGATTAGTTAAATCACAATGTACAGTAAGACAATTCATGAGACATGCTGTAGTATGGTATTTTTTAAAATGTGTTATATGTTTAACTTACAAAAAACAAAAATCAAGTTCTTACTTACATGTTTTCCTTCTTAGCTGTTTCCGTTAGCAACACGTAGCAACAAAAATAGCACGGATGTAAAAATTAGCTTCGCGGCAAAACTTCTGCTCGCTGTGGCGAGCCGTCAATATGACCGCGCTGTGCCCGTCACTTCTAGTCGACACACAGTAAGTGAACTACAGTTCTCAAAGGAGTAGAAGCTTGACCTTCCTTTGGTATCTGTTCTGTATCTATGTATTTATCCAAAATAAATACATTTAAAATCAACGCCGAAAGGTCAATGTATGAAATTAATTGACAATGACGAAAATGAGGCGGCACGGTGGGCGACTGGTTAGAGCGTCAGCCTCACAGTTCTGAGGACCGGGTTCAATCCCTGGCCCCGCCTGTGTGGAGTTTGCATGTTCTCCCCGTGCCTGCGTGGGTTTTCTCCGGGTACTCCGGTTTCCTCCCACATCCCAAAAACATGCATGGTAGGTTAATTGAAAACTTTAAATTGCCCGCATGTGTGAATGTGAGTGCGAATGGTTGTTGGTTTATATGTGCCCTGCGATTGGCTGGCTACCAGTTCAGGGTGTACCCCGCCTCCTGCCCGATTATAGCTGGGATAGGCTCCAGCACGCCCGCGACCCTAGTGAGGAGAAGCGGCTCAGAAAATGGATGGATGGATGGATGACGAAAATGAAGGATATGTTCGCGATAATTATAGTGAGGGCGCCACGGTGGACGACTGGTTAACACATCTGCCTCACAGTTCCGAGGATCCGGGTTCAAATCCGGCCTCGCCTGTGCGGAGTTTGCATGTTCTCCCCGTGCCTGCATGTGTTTTCTCCGGGTACTCTGGTTGCCTCCCAGATCACAAAAACATGCATGGTAGGTTCATTGCAAACTCCAAATTGCCCGTAGGTTTGAATGTGAGTGCAAATGGTTGTTTGTTTATATGTGCCCTGTGATTGGCTGGCTACCAGTCCAGGGTGTACCCCTCCTCTCGCCCAGAGTCAGCTGGGATAGGCTCCAGCAAGCCTGTGAGGATAAGCGGTACGGAAGATGAATGAAGGAATGAATGAAATTAATTAAACCCACGCAGGCACGGGGAGAACATGGAAACTCCACACAGGCGGGGCCAGGGATTGAACCCGGTCCTCAGAACTGTGAGGCTGATGCTCTAATTTTAGTTAATTTTGCAAACGTTAAATGTTGTTTTAGTTAGTTAACTTTTTTTAAAAAAAACATTCTCGTTTTTTTATTTCATTTGCAAAATTGTTTTTTCAATTTTAGTTTATTTCGTTAGTTTTCTATAATAACCTTGGTTGTCAACCAGTTCAGGGTGTACCCCGCCTCCTGCCCGATGATAGCTGGGATGGGCTCCAGCACGCCCGCGACCCTAGTGAGGAGAAGCGGCTCAGAAAATGGATGGATGGATGGAACTCCAAACCCCCATGAAGAGGCGGATGTAGCAAAATAAAAGCTTGTATTGTATGCATTTATTGCTATTTAATTAATTAGGTGTATTATTAATTATGCATAATACATATGGGGGAAGAAAGAAATTATCTACTGGAAAAATAATCCCGTCCAAACAAATAGTCAGTAGTATGTGTACCTATTCTACAAATCAAAGGTTTAGAGCTCAGACCTCCGCCAAGGTTGAAAAATCGTAATTTAGATCACCGCACATTCCTTGTACATGGCCAAATTTGTTTTCAAGATTATTCATTTGTTCATTTGTAGTTAAATTCATTTTTTCTATCTGGTGTCAACAACCATTTACATTGAAAGTGAATCACATCAAAAAATACTATCCATTAATAAAGTGCTGTATTGTTTTAACTATCTGCTCTGGCTGTGTGATGTTTTAAAGGACTGGATGGAAGTACAACCACCTCAGAGCGAGAGAGATTAATTAACCAGTTCAACGATCCCAGCAACACCTCAGCGTGGGTCTTCCTGCTATCAACCAGGTAACACACAGACACACTTGTATTCAAACAACAGTGATGCTATGATGGACTGTTCAAGTTTGAATAACTGGACTATGCACTACTGTGGGACCTCAGGGCAGGTTGTCTGGGAGTGAACTTGGTCGGAGCGAACCGTGTGGTGGTTTTTGACGCCTCCTGGAACCCGTGCCATGACGCCCAGGCCGTGTGCCGTGTCTACCGCTATGGTCAGAGGAAGCCATGTCACGTCTACAGGTTGGTGTGTGATTTCACGCTTGAGAAGAAGATCTACGACCGCCAGATCTCCAAACAGGGCATGTCCGGTGAGAAACAGTTGAATAAAACTTAATCTAGCCTGATCTAATGTGCAGGTGTTGTTTTTTTCCTCTCTAATTATTTTGACTTTCCTTCTCCATCAATCAGACCGAGTGGTGGATGATTTGAATCCCGTGCTGGCCTTCACCAGGAGGGAGGTGGAATCTCTTCTCCACTTTGCCGAAGAAGAGCCAGAGCTCTGCCAAGTTCAACTGCAGCATCGGGACAGCATGGATTGCGTCCTAGGAAAGGCGTTGTGCCTCTTCCCACACCTCATTACCAAGGTAGATGAAATTAGAGAAACATATTGTTTATATGTGCCCTGCAAATGGCTGGCGACCAGTTCAGGGTGTACCCCGCCTCTCGCCCGGAGATAGCTGGGATAGGCTCCAGCACGCCTGCAACCCTAGTGAGGATAAACGGTACAGAAAATTGATTAATGGATGGATTAATCCCTGTCTGCCCCCTAGTGGTGCATAAAAGCAGAGTTTAGTATAGGGATGCCCTTATAAGGATGAAAACCCATAACGTACCGACAGATGTACATGAACACCTGGCCGTTACACCTATATGAAGTGAAAACTGAAAGAAATATGGAGTTGCTCAGCTCTTCCAAGAATAATTAATTTGCAAATATGTAAATTATGGCCAGGTGCATCTCCCTCATCGTAAAGTGCCCCTAGGTTCAAATCTCTGCTGAGGCCCTCTTTTCTGGAGTTTGCATGTTCTCCCTGTGCTTTCATGGTATTTCTCCAGGTACTCGTGCTTCCTCCAACATTCCCAAAACCTGGATGTTAGGCTAATTGAAGATTCTAAATTGTCCATAGGTGTGAATGTGAGTGATCGTTTGTCTATATGTGCTCTGCGATTGGCTCGCAACCAGTTCAGGGTGCACCCCACCTCTCGCCCAAAGTCAGCTGGCATAGGCTCCAGCTCACCCACTATCCTAATGAGGATAAGCGATGTAAAAAAAAATTTGATAGATCGATGGATGCATTTCAAAGGCACAATTTAAGACATAAAATTTTGGTTTTCATTACACAAAATGCATTAACTAGACTAGACTGGTGCGGGTGATCATAAGAATGATGATGATGTGATAATAAGAATAACCTTCATTATAGATTTCCCCATCCTTTCTTTAAATCGTTGTAGCAACCATTCCCCCATGAGTCTCTGCTCATGGACCGCAGAGAGCTGAAGCTGAGCACTGCTGAGAAGAAGGCAGCAAAAAAAGGTTACGAGGAAGAGAAGAGGGTGTCTGTGCCATACACTCGCCCTTCCTATGCTCACTACTATCCTGCCAGTGACCAGAGCCTCACCAACATTCCTGCATTCAGCCAGAGAAACTGGTTTGTAATAAAGAATATTCACAACTGTTTAAAAAGCGCTCTGAGTGGCCCTGAGTGAAAGGATATCTTAGAGTTAAAACGTTTTATTCATTTTGATACATATACTGTTCCTTCAAAAGAAAATCAATGGTGTAATGTCTCATGATCAATTTATGTTAATTTTTAAAGAAACTAATATATAAAACATCCATTTAATTCATGTAAAAATAAATTGGTATGACTATGTATTTTTTTTAATGAAAACATGGAAAATAAATCCTTCAAATGAATTTATCATTAAATTGTGCGATTAAAACTCCTCCCAGGCGACCACCTCACGCTGAGGACAAGCCGGTGGCCAATGTCCGACCAGTCCACTCTGCTCAAGTTCCCACCCTACCTCGACAGGCGTCTGCCGGTTCGGCTCCAACGTCCAAAGACTCATCGGCGTCCAGCCTTGGAGGTTTTCCTGTCAACTGCTTGCAAAAAGCTGGAGTCTTTGTGCAGAAGATCATTACTACTTCAGGTAGGCAGTATGTACTGTCGCTAATTGTTCTATTCTATATATTCTGATTCTATTCCCGTTGTGGCCCAATTTCAAAACCATAGACAGGAGGTTATTACCCCATTTTTTGGTTAGTTGGTTTACTATCTTGTATGAAATTGTTGTTAAATGATAACTTCTACAATATATCTAACAGAAATTTACCATTAAAACTTTGTGGATGGGTTACACATGAACACTGCACTAGTTTTGTTAAACCTTGGTGGAGGTGTGCTATTTACTGAGCGACATGATAGTTTTTCCTCCACGAAAAACACAAAGTCGCAACTATTGCATATTGTTTCTCTTTTAGATATGGTGATTCCAGGCACCAACAGCTCAACAGATGTCAAGGCCAGAATCACAGCTGGAGAGAGCATCCATGTCATTAGGGGCACCAAAGGTAACACTCATAATTTCAGTTTTGGTACTTGAGTCTTTGATTTGGTTAATTCCCTGTGTAGAATCTCATTAGCTTCTGAGTAACCTATTGCCTGTCTTGATTTTAGGGACCTACATCAGGACATCAGATGGACGAATCTTTGCTATCAGAGCAGCTAGCAAGCCTAAGATGTCAGATGAGACTACTGCAAGATCACACAAAGGTTGGAAGACTCATTTAATATTTTATTACTCAATGCGGCAACTCTAAAATGCAAAACTGTACTATACAGATAATTGTGACTCTGTTATGTTTGTTGGTGTACACTTCCTGGCTACAGTTTTTCTATATGTCAACATGGATTATTTTAGAAATGGCTAGACATTAGTCTCATATCTCTGCAAGTGGTTTCGCTGAGAATCCAATAATTTAATGACATAATGAAAAAGTATTCCTAACCTTTAAACTAATAACAAAATAAATATTTGTGTCTGCAGGGTCAAAAACTGATACATTGCACACAAAAAAATCTCTAATTGATCAGGGTGTGATATTCTGAAATGTATAATATGTTCCTTGAGGTCATTCTGAATTTTACTTCTTTATAGCTATTAAGATCTTAGTTTTAGCCATCTGTAATTGATTTAACAGATGATAAATGTAGGGTTTTTTGTTTTTGTTTTGTTTTTTAATTAATAATTGATAATTCCTCTTTAGACCCCCAAGGCTCTGAAGTGAAACAGCCAACTACTGGTAGTAATGGTTGCCCGTCACCTGACCAACAGCAGCCAGTAACTCCTGACAGTTTGCCCCGCCCCCTTTCACCCGACAGCCCAGAGATACTGAGTGAGTTGCAGCGCTACGCTGCAGGTACGGGACGCCAGCCAGAGAGGGAGGACGGGAGCAACATGTACAAACTGCCTTCAGCTAAAATGGGCCAAAGCAACGACGACGATGGAAATGTGAGCCACCATGATGCCAACAGGGGTAATGTCATCCAGCCCAACATGGATGCCACAGCTGCACAAGACTTGAGAATCAACTCCAAGCGCAAAGCCTCCACCCCATTGCCAGACGAGCGGTCTCGCAAGCAGCCAGCTGTTGGCAAACACTCCACAGCCTCTATAGCCTCCCAGGGTTTTCCCTACATGGGTGCCTATGGCTTCCCTCTGGGCTTCAACCCTGCCATGCTGGGTGGCTCATTGGGAAACCCACTCTACATGGGGGCTGGCTCGCCTTTCTTCCACCCTTCTCATACTGCCCTTGGCAACCCTAGTTTCATGCCAGAGTTGTTTGGTTTGGGCGCAGTCCCAACCTCATCCTCCACCTCTGCACTGTCCACTTCTACCGCCACTGATGTCTCGACCTCCTCATCCCTGCCATCCTCTGCGTCAAAAGCTTCCACTTTGACTCCAGGCACCTTACCGTCATTCATGCTGAGCCCCAACCTCGCAGGCATGGCCGGGATCCTGCCACCAAGCTTTGCCCTATCCTATAGTCAATCTCTGCCCAGCTTTTACCGGGGGTCAATGCTCAGTGGTGGGCTTCCCGGTCCAGCGGCAATTCCTGGTCCAGCTGGATCAAGCTTTCTCTCCCAATGCACTATAACTGCTGGCTCCAGCTCCTCATCCTCATCGTCCCCTTCATCATTTTCCCCGTTGGCACACTCTGAGGACCAAAGGGCCAGAGCTATTGTCAATGGCAGGAATGTCAGTAGCCCTGACAACTCGGATGACAATGGCGAAGTCATTGAGATGAACGGCCAATGAAAAAAATGATGCTCGGTTTGATTTGTCTGTAATAGGATCTCCATCCTATTTGGTGCAGGGTTTAAAAAGATCCTCTGAGGGACAACAGACATGGCGTTACATGAATCACAACGTGTGCTCTGATTGTGTCGACTCCACACAGTTATCTCTTGATTCTGAATTTGTGACCTTATTTAAAATCTCTTTTGGGACAGAAGAAAATTTAAATCCTAAACCTTTGGGCATCTGCCTTTGATATGTAATCATCACTGGACAAAAAAAAAGCCTGCAGTGATTGAAATGGCTTGTTGTTCTACCGACTAGTGAAAACAAAACAACAGCAGATTTACCAGGGGAATTTTTTTTATTTTAGTTTAGCTGTAGCAACGGGTATGTCTGTATCAGTCTGTAGGGATGGGCCTAATAGTGTAGTTGAGAATTAGATGACTTGTGTGTAAATTGCCGTTGCTTAATAATTTCTTGAAGCTGTGAAGGCTAAAAGCAGTGAACTACTTGACTGCAGCCAGCAGAGGCACTGTTGGTTTAGTCTCAACTAGTTTACTGTAAAAACAAGGGGAGCTTGACATCAGCTAATGCCTACATCCACACAGATGGTTCAACTCTTCTGGAGCAGTATTCTGCTCAATAAGATGCTGGGTGAATTCACGACAATTCAAGAGATACTCTCATCCCGTTACAAATCTGCCCATTCCTAATCGTTTGTCACATCCAGTCTTGCTACTGAATATTCAACACATTTTAAGGAATGCAGAACTATAAGCATTTTCAACTTCTCTGCCAGGTGAGTGGTATTGTATGTTTTTGTTCTTGGACGTAAATATAAAGAAGACAGGATGATGAGGTAAAACTTCTAAAACCTTAAAACAACAGAATGTATGCTTAATCAAATGCCTTTGAACGAGGCCTTTATTAAAGACTCCTACTGAGATGTGACATGGGAATATCAGTTTTTCTGTATTTTTTGTATTATTATACCTTTGCCTAAAAACAGCCAGGGGAAAATGAGGAAAAACTGTGCTCCCCTCGTAGCGGAGAAACAACCACCAACGGAAAATGCCTTTTGCCGCTTATCTTTCTGAATGTGAACTGTGAACAAGGAGATGCAAAGAGAGGAGTTGAAATCTCACCCACAGTCTTACTGTAGCCTAGTGACAAATAATGCAAAGCACTCACTCAAGCCTATATACTGTAAAAGTACATGCCAACAGGAGTCAAACTGACCACACCTGAATTTTGGTTTTAGTGTTGTCTGTGTTTGTGTTTGTGTCTGTGTGTTGCAGTTTGAAATGTGAAAGAAAGCAACAGGGTTTCGTGATATTACACTTTTTGTTCTGCTGGTGTTTAAATGTTAATTTGACCTCATTTGTTTGACTTGAGGTCTTTATTGAAATCCTTTTTGGGGGAACTTTGCCAAAAACAGCGCACAGCTGCATCCTCCGTCATAGAGGATTTTGTCTTAAGCGACCAAAATTAAATCAAAAAATGCTTTGACTATACTGTGTTTCCTCAAATAGTGGGCATCCCTCTTACATTAATTGTAATTAACTTCATGGATGTGATTTTTTTTTTTTTTTTTTTTACACATGGACATTAAAGAGTTAACTGTGCTGTATGTATGTTACTAACCAAACCAGCAGCCCCTACCGAGGCACGTGAATGGTCTGCAGTCTTAATGCATGTTGAAAAATATACCCGTACTGGTACCATTGTGGTATATTATTCAAAAAAATTATTTTGTACAAATGCAGGCCTCCCTCATCTTCAGTTAAGTATATAAACACCCCTGGCCGCTATTTGCGGAAACATGCTATATAAATACTGAATAAGGCCATCTGTCAGTTTGACCTAGTGATTAGCACTGCTCTACACTCTCCAATTGGAGACCTGTATGTGGAGACAAGGACCCAGCAACCCCCGGCCACCACCCACCACCATTTTTGACCCCAGTTTATTCACGTGTTTTGACAATGTGCTTTCAAAACCAGCAGCTCATTTGTTATACGAAACAAACTTCACATCCGTATGCAGAGAATAATTGTGAAAGAGATTTATATTTGTGCTTCATTCTGAAATTGCGAGTTTACCTGTTTCATTTTTGTCTGGACAATAGTTGAATTTACCAAGGTAATTTATTTATTACAATGAATATTTATTCATTTGTAGTGTATTAAATATCTTTTGTATATTTTTTTTTGTATTGTCAAATTACTTTTGTTGTTCCTAAAGTTGGAAGAAAACATTTTGACTTCTCTTCCCCCACCCCAAAAAACAAACAAACAAACACTTACGCTCTGTTCCAGTTCATATTTAAAATGCAGCATTTGCATGTGTGGACCAACCAATAATGACCAGGAGAGTGTTTAAGAAATTCGAAGTAATTATCATCCTGCTGACAGTTACACAAATCATCTCTTAGATTTTGTGATTTTGGATAAGTCATCGGGTTTATATTTTATTCATTGTCATTTAATGTGAAATCTTTTATTTGACAACCGATTCCTTCATTAAACGTTTGTAGTAAATGTCTGCTCACAAATGAATATCATAATACACGCCATTTCTGCGCATTAAATTTAAGATTAAACCACAGTTAAATTCTTCAGAAAAAAAAAAATCATTATTATTGTTACAATTTTTTTGTTTGTTTGTTTTCATATCAGAAATGATGGAAAAAGGTTTGGATGTCAGCTTGACATTCGCTGTACCAGTGTAATTTTATTTTATAAAGTTTTCTACTTGAATTTACATCTTTATTTATACAAATCAAAGAAGTCCAATGAGCAGAGCTGTCTGAATTGCATTCACAGTGAGAAGATTGAAACTGCTAACTTGGAGGACTGACTGGTCAAACTCTGATATGTAGTGAATCCATGGACTGAGTGTATGACCTTGGAATACAGTACTTTGTTCATTTGTTTGTTTGTAAAAGTTTGACAATAAAATGACTGTTGGATATATTGTAGAAGTTATCATTTATTTGCTTAGCTTGCATTAGTATTATGGACAATTTTTAGAAAGAAAGATGTCTCGCCTTCAAGAAGATGACTCAGCAGGAATCATCTGAGAGAAGGACGTTGCCGGGACGTGGCAGGTGTTGGTGCCATGTTTTCACCTTGAAACCCTCCCCTTAGTGTGTTGTGTCTTGTAAATTTAGAAACCTCCCTATTTTCAAAGAAATGCAGGAGCGACGGGAGAGATTGTTTAGAGCGTGTTGAGAGGCTGTAATCTGAACAATCTCTCATGCGCCCTCCTCATGAGAAAACGAAACCAGCGTCTTCATTCCTTTTGTGTCTAGTTTTTATAATGTTGGGCAAGATAAATCCAACAATGACTATTCCAAAGGTTACTTACTCGTTTTCTTTGTATTGACAAACACGTTTCTACCACTTTTACACTTTCGTGCTTGTTTCAAAAGATGCAGGTTTGTTATTTAGGGTTACACTGTAATCCCTGGCAGAAATTAATCTTCAAAACACCTGATCCAGATTAAAGCCATCCATTATGTATTTATAACTATAGCAATATTTTTGATTGAATTTATTATAGAATTATATGACGTATGTACTGTATAGGTAATATAGAAATCAGCATGTACAACCCCAATTCCAAAGAAGTTGGGACGTTGTGTTAAACATAAATAAAAACAATACAATGATTTGCAAATCATGTTCGACCTATATTAATTGAATACACTACAAAGACGATATTTAATGTTCAAACTGATAAACTTTGTTGTTTTTAGCAAATAATCATTAACTTGGAATTTTATGGCTGCAACACGTTCCAAAAAAGCTGGTACAGGGTCATGTTTACCACTGTGTTACATCACCTTGTGTTTTAACAACATTCAATAAACGTTTGGGAACGGAGGACACTAATTCTTGAACCTTTGAAGGTGGAATTCTTTCCCATTCTTGCTTGATGTACAGCTTCAGCTGTTCAACAGTCTGAGGTCTCCGTTGTCGTATTTTACGCTTCATAATGCGCCACACACTTTCAATGGGAGACAGGTCTGGACTGCAGGCAGGCCAGTCTAGTAAGCGCACTCTTTTACTACGAAGCCACACTCTTGTAACATGTGCAGAATGTGGTTTGGCATTGTCTTGCTGAAATAAGCAGGGAAATGACGTTGCTTGGATGGCAGCATATGTTTCTCCAAAAACTATGTACCTTTCAGCAATAATGGTGCCTGCACAGATATGTAAGTTACCCATGCCATTGGCATGATTACAGCCCCATACCATCACAGATGCTGGCTTTTGAACTTTGCGTCCATAACAGTCCGGATGGTTCTTTTCCTCTTTGGCCCGGAGGACACGACGTCCACAATTTCCAAACACAATTTGAAAGGTGGACTCGTCGGACCACAGAAGACTTTTCCACTTTGCATCAGTCCATCTTAGATGAGTTGCGGCCCAGAGAAGCCGGCGCCGTTTTTGGGTGTTGTTGATAAATGGCTTTTGCTTTGCAAGGTAGAGTTTCAATTTGCACTTACGGATGTAGTGCCGAACTGTATTTACTGACATTGGTTTTCCTAAGTGTTCCTGAGCCCATGTGGTGATATCCTTTACACACTGATGTTGGTTTTTGATGCAGTGCCGCCTGACTGATCGAAGATCATGGGCATTCAATGTTGGTTTTCGGCCTTGCCGCTTACATGCAGTGGTTTCTCCAGATTGTCTGAACCTTTTAATGATATTATGCACCGTAGATGATGAAATCCCTAAATTCCTTGCAATTGTACATTGAGGAACATTGTCCTTAAACTGTTCAACTATTTTCTCACACACTTGTTCACTTCTTTGCTTGTGAATGACTGAGCAATTCAGGGAAGCTCCTTTTATACCCAATCATGGCACCCACCTGTTCCCAATTAGCCTGTTCACCTGTGGGATGTTCCAAACAGGTGTTTGATGAGAATTCCTCAGCTTTCTCAGTCTTTTTTGCCACCTGTCCCAGCTTTTTTGGAACGCGTTGTAGCCATAAAATTATAAGTTATTGATTATTTGCTAAAAACAGTAAAGTTTATCAGTTTGAACTTTGCATATTTTGTCTTTGTAGTGTATTCAATTAAATACAGGTTGAACATGATTTGCAAATCATTCTATTCTGTTTTTATTTATGTTTAACACATCCCAACTTCATTGGAATTGGGGTTGTAAGTTGTTGTGCAACGCAGCCAGCCTCAGAGTGTCTGCACACATTCTTACCATCTTGTGTTGTGTTGCAGCCATAAAATTCTAAGTTCATGATTATTTGCTAAAAACAATAAAGTTTATCAGTTTGAACAATAAATATCTTGTCTTTGTAGTGTATTCAATTAAATATAGGTTGTAACCATTGTATTCTGTTTTTATTTATGTCTAACACAACATCCCAACTTCATTGGAATTGGGGTTGTGTATGTATAATTTATGTATATACATTTACCCAAAATAATGACTACAAAAAATAATTTGGTCGTGGATGGAATGTTGAAAAATCATTAAAGGATTTTGGTTTTCAATTGTTTTAATTCTAAAATGTACTCAAAACATATAGTACATGCACAACATGAATGCATACATTTTATGCATACATTTTACATATATGTGGATATTTATCGAATTAGTTAAATGTCACCAAAACACGTGTCATTATTGACTGCACAAGCAATCAACAATTTGCAGTATGTACGTGTATTTTGTCAGGTTTTATGACTTGTTAGGTAAATGTATTCAAATTTGAAATCTATTTGGAATGGGCAACTCGTTGGGCACCTTTGTGATAACAGAACTCCATTTCCCGGCATGCTCTTGTTAAAAAAAAAAAAAAAAAGTTACGTGACTTAACGTTTTTTCGCCGACTGCGGATGACGGTGGAAGGCGGTGTACGTCCGATGCTGAGTCGTGTTTATGACAGGAGGTGTACTTCATGCTAATATTTATTTCCACCAGCATTCGGAGGACAAAGGATGTTTAAATGAACGAAAAAGACAAGGATCTTGGTCATTAACTAACTAATATTGACGCTGATTGTTCAACGTATCCGGAGTTGTTTTGAAAGGCCTGTGTTGCTGGCTTGCTCCGGGGAATCCTCGGACTCGCTCGGTAGATGCTGCCGGTGGCCGATGTGGTTGAAGTGACCACAGGCTAAAGTGCGAGAGGTTTGTCTTATCTCAAATTCTAACGAAGACGTTTTTGTGTGCTCCTCCATGGCGGGCACACATAAGCGCACAGTGCGGACGTTTTTGGTTAGCCAGCCAGCTAACTTTAGCTACTCCGTGTTGACAAGCTAACTATCCAGATATCGCAGGTATTTGGGACTTTGGAACACTTTCTTCAGTTAATATTGAAACACTTTGCTCTTGCCACTACTTTTAATGGCGTATTCTCCATATTTATCCCCGACACCAATTGAGAAGCAGATCACAAGATCTCTTGGCTAAAAGGGACTAATATCCCTTTGCCTCGTTGGACTCTATGGATTTGTTTTGTCGTTACTTTCTTTCTGACTACCGGGATTGTTAATTGATTTTTTGTTTTTGTTTGTTTTTTTAGTTGAATGTAATGAAAGCCTTTCCTCGGCTTACTTGACGTTATCTTCAAAGGTCTCTCCGAGAGAAATGAGGCTAGTGGCGGTGTCTGACGCTTCAAGTGTCACCTCTCTGACTTGCTGTTAACCGCAAACCGACTCCACTTGATCTTTGAGCTGGTTGTGCTCCAGAGGGAACCTTCTCAACATGAATCGTTACCTGCCTGTGGCAAGGCAGCACTTCCTTGCTGCACTAGCGAGCACGAGTGTGGTTGTGAAAGCCATCAGTGCCCTGGTGGTTCTCCTCTACCTGCTCTCCTGGGCCCTGGACACATCGTATGTACTTGGGGTTACCCCGGGATATCTGTTCCCTCCTAACTTCTGGGTGTGGACACTGGTCACCCATGGGATCGTGGAAGAGCATGTGTGGGGCGTGGCAGCCAATGTTGGGACAGTCATGTCATGTGGGCGCCTGCTGGAGCCTTTGTGGGGCGCACTGGAACTGCTGATCTTCTTTGCCGTGGTAAATGTATCCGCAGGCCTTCTAGCAGGCCTCTCCTACCTCCTCACCTATGTGGCCACCTTCAACCTGGACTTCTTGTTTGCTGTCCGTGTCCATGGAGTGGCCGGATTCCTGGGAGGAGTCCTGGTGGCACTGAAGCAGACCATGGGGGATACAACGGTGCTCCGCGTTCCACAGGTGAGGCTAACAATGTCTGGTAAGTAATACTGATGCCAGCTGGAGGACACGAGTCTGTCTTGAGAATAAGGATAGGCATTTGATATATCCATAGAATGGGAGAATCTCCCTCTGTTTTCACGCCCATGTTGTATTGTTTGTTTCGCCTCATATCCCTCGAACGAGTTTGATCATAGGAGGATTTTATACATACTGAACACGCATTTGCGCCACATTTAATGCTCCTCCCACCTCAGCGCACAATCCGAAGACGCTGTGCTGTGAGCGGCCAAACTTGATATGAGCATTCTATGATAGCAGTAAACTCAATTCAACTCACTTCTCAAAAAACAGCAGTTTGGAAAAGAGTAAACATTTCATCAAAAAAATTTAATTTGAAATTTAAATGTTATTTAATCTATTTAATGGCACTCTCAGTTTAAGAAAAACAAAAACAAAAAAAAGTAACTAAGTAATTAACTGCCCCTACTAGCTGAATGCTAACATATAATGGAAAATTCCATGTAGATGCTAACGCTAGCGTGTACGATCGTGGTTTTACAGCCTCTGAAGCAACGGATATTTGAGCACAAATTGTGGAACAACACAGAGACAGATAACACTGATCAAGAACAAATTTATTGTTGTTGACAAGATAAAGACCAATGATCGTAAAAATGGGATGCAGTGGTATCGGAATACAAGTTGTTATTGTAGTAGTCTGACAGTGCAATCCTGAAAGAGCAAATTTGTCTTGTAGTCTGATCCAAGCATTACATGTTGTCTGTCCCACACCGCTGACGTTTTTGTTTTTTAAAATAACTTCATTGGCCGTCAGATATTTACAGTATATATACAGACATGCGACAAAGCTAAAAATAAACTAGCGTTTGGATTCAAATATGCTCTACACAATGGCGACGCGGAGTAAATGTCTTTTGCAGACGGATCGGCGAATTATGACATTAAAGCCTATCAGCATCCATCCATCCATTTTCTGAGCCGCTTCTCCTCACTAGGGTCGCAGGCGTGCTGGAGCCTATCCCAGCTATTGACGGGCAGGAGGCGGGGTACACCCTGAACTGGTTGCCAGCCAATCGCAGGGCACATACATACAAACAAACAAACATTCACACTTACATTCACACCGATGGGCAATTTAGAATCTCCAATTAATGCATGTTTTTGGGATGTGGGAGGAAACCGGAGTGCCCGGAGAAAACCCACGCAGGCACGGGGAGAACATGCAAATTCCACACAGGCGGGGCCGGGGATTGAACCCCGGTCCTCAGAACTATAAGGCTGACGCTGTAACCAGTCGTCCACCGTGCCGCCGCCTATCAGTATTAATTAAAAAAATATATATATACCCAACCCCAATTCCAATGAACTTGGGACGTTGTGTTAAACATAAATAAAAACAGAATACAGTGATTTGCAAATCATGTTCAACCTATATTTAATTGAATACACTACAAAGACAAGATCATTAATGTTCAAACTGATAAACTTTATTGTTTTAGCAAAGAATCATTAACTTAGAATTTTATGGCTGTAACACGTTCCAAAAAAGCTGGGACAGGGTCATGTTTACAACTGTGTTACATCACCTTTTCTTTTAACAACATTCAATAAACATTTGCGAACTGAGGACATTAATTGTTGAAGCTTTGTAGGTGGAATTCTTTCCCATTCTTGCTTGATGTACAGCTTCAGTCCCAACAGTCCAGGGTCTCCGTTGTCGTATTTTACGCTTCATAATGCGCCACACATTTTCAATGGGAGACAGGTCTGGACTGCAGGCAGGCCAGTCTAGTACCCGCACTCTTTGACTACGAAGCCATGCTGTTGTAACACGTACAGAATGTGGTTTGGCATTGTCTTGCTGAAATAAGCAGGGGTGTCCATGAAAAAGACGTTGCTTAGATGGCAGCATATGTTTCTCCAAAACCTGTATGTACCTTTCAGCATTAATGGTGCCTTCACAGATGTTTATGTTACCCATGCCATTGGCTAACACAGCCCCATACCATCACAGATGCTGGCTTTGGAACTTTGCGTCCATAACAGTCCGGATGGTTCTTTTCCTCTTTGGCCCGGAGGACACGACGTCCACAATTTCCCAAAACAATTTGAAATGTGGACTCGTCGGACCACAGAACACTTTTCCACTTTGCATCAGTCCATCTTAGATGAGCTCGGGCCCAGAGAAGCCGGCGGCGTTTCTGGGTGTTGTTGATAAATGGCTTTTGCTTTGCATAGTAGAGTTTCAAGTTGCGCTTACGGATGTAGCGCCGAACTGTATTTACTGACATTGGTTTTCTGAAGTGTTCCTGAGCCCATGTAGTGATATCCTTTACACATTGATGTCGGTTTTTGATGCAGTGGCGCCTGAGGGATCGAAGGTCACGGGCATTCAATGTTGGTTTTCGGCGTTGCCGCTTACATGCAGTGGTTTCTCCAGATTCTCTGAACCTTTTGATGATGATATGGACCGTAGATGATGAAATCCCTAAATTCCTTGCAATTGTACGTTGAGGAACCTTGTCCTTAAACTGTTCGACTATTTTCTCATGCACTTGTTCACAAAGAGGTGAACCTCGCTCCATCTTTGCTGGCACCCACCTGTTCCCAATTACCCTGTTCACCTGTGGGATGTTCCAAAGAGGTGTGTAATGAGAATTCCTCAACTTTGTCAATCTTTTTTGCCACCTGTCCCAGCTTTTTTTGGACTGTGTTGCAGCCATAAAATTCGAAGTCAATGATTATTTGCTAAAAACAATAAAGTTTATCAGTTTGAACATTAAATATCTTGTCTCGTGTATTCAATTAAATATATGTTGAACGTGATTTGCAAATCATTGTATTCTGTTTTTATTTGTTTAACACAACGTCCCAACTTCATTGGAATTGGGGTTGTGTGTGTGTGTGTGTGTGTGTGTGTGTGTGTGTATATATATATATGTATACATCTACATATATATACACACATATATATATATACACACACGAACCTGACTTGAACAAGAGAAATGGCTGTCATTTTCAGATTCAGCAATGCAAAATGATCCTCAATCCATCCATCCATCCATTTTCTGAGCCGCTTCTCCTCACTAGGGTCGCAGGCGTGCTGGAGCCTATCCCAGCTATCGACGGGCTGGAGGCGGGGTACACCCTGAACTGGTTGCCAGCCAATCGCAGGGCACATATAAACAAACAACCATTCACACCTACGGGCAATTTAGAGTTGTCAATTAACCAACCACACATGTTCTTGGGATGTGGGAGGAAACCGGAGTGCCCGGAGAAAACCCACGCAGACACGGGGAGAACATGCAAACTCCACACAGGCGGGGCCGGGTATTGAACCCCAGTCCTCAGAACTGTGAGGCAGACGCTCTAACCAGTCGGCCGCCTGATCCTAAATAATTTGGGGAAAAAAACATGTAAGTCAATTTACAAATTTTTTTGAGGGGGGTAACCCAGTGTAATATAACAATACTCATAGGCATATATGCTTTATCCTCTATGAAAAATGACGAATATTACAGCAACTTAGTAGTAGTAGAGGAATAGTCTGGGTCCATCATACTTGCCTAACCATTTTCCCCCTCAAGAATTAAGCCCTTTCTTCTTCATTTACCAGGTAAGGCTCAAAGCAGCTCCAGCTTTGGTCCTCCTCCTCCTGGCTTTACTGCGTCTCTCAGGCCTCCTGGAAAGTGCCGCCCCCCTTGCAGCATACAGTTACGGCGCCCTGTCCGGCTGGGTGTACCTGCGCTTCTATCAGAGGCACAGCAGGGGCCGTGGCGACATGTCGGACCACTTTGCTTTTGCAAGTTTCTTCCCAGAGGCGCTGCAGCCGGCGGTGGGTCTGCTGGCAGGTTTGGTCCATTCTGCCTTGGTGAAGGTGAAGGTGTGCAGGAAGATGGTGAAGAGGTACGACGTGGGCGCCCCGTCGTCCATCACCATCAGCCTGCCGGGGACAGACCCACAAGATGCTGAGAGGAGGAGGTGAGTCAGGAGGAAAAATGACCCACCTATGTCATATTCTTTCAGGAGCAAGACAGAACAATATTACAGCTATTTATTTTCTAAAAACACAACAAACGACTTGGTCAAAATGTAACTTATCTTAGTTGGTGCCAAAATGAAACAAAACTTTTCATCTCAATGCTCTGTATCAGTCGTGTAAAGCATATGTTGTAATGCGAAATCAAAACACATATGCGTCACATCATCATGTTGGACATCTGAAAACAGTTCCCATGTCAGTGATATGATTTTTGTCAAGTTAATTAAAGGATCGATAATTAGTGTGCATTTTACACACCCTTAATTTCTAGTTTTGCTCAAATTAGCCCGTTTTAGCGCATTTTTTGCACTTGAGCGACTAAACGTCAAACCCCCATGTTGCTGGGCCAATGGCGAGTCCGGCTTTTGTTACCATGACGACCGGGAGAAGCTTCTGTTCGTTGCAACTAGATCTTCTACATGCGGGAGCAGAGCCCAGAGTGTGAAATAAAGCGACTATCCATAAAGACAATGAAAGTATTTTTACTCATGGAGGCACTTCATACACTGCACTCCTTTTATGTGACACATGCACACATCACAGAACACAACATTTTCCACCATGTCGAAAAATCCCTCAATGCAGCTTTCCTTAACTTTCTGTGTTAACATGATAACAGCGGGCACCGCACCAGTAGAGGTTGGGGGGGTGTTTCTGCATTTTTGTGCCTCTGCAATTTAGTGTTTCAGACACTGTTGTCCAGCAGCTGGACTCTGGCTGTCACTTGAAAGTGGCTCTTGAGCTTCAGAATGCACAGTCAGGCCAATCAGAATCAGAATCAACTTTATTTGCCAAGTATGTCCAAAACACACAAGGAATTTGTCTCCGGTAGTTGGAGCTGCTCTAGTACAACACAGTCAATTTACAGAACACTTTGGAGACATAAAGACATTGACAAAAAACAATTGTGTAAAAAGATGCAGAGTCCTCTAGCACTTAGAGCAGTTAGAATGACTCATATTGCAATAGTCTGGTGCAATGACCATTGTGCAAAGGGCGCTGAGACTTCAAGGAGTGTATGCGGTTTAAAGTGACGAGTAGTGCGATAATCTGGGACAAGGTTGGTTGTGCAAATGTTACAGATACTCCTCAATCAGTGTGCAAATGGAGCTGATGCTACTCTGGCATAAGTGGCCAGTATATGCAAATAGTGCAGCATGGCGAGACAACTAAAGTGAGTGCACGAGTAATACATAATTGGCCCCACAGAAATGTGACAACGAACTCAAGTCAAAAAATTGCCAGCTTTTGTCATGGAATTATAGGTTAGGTGTTTAAGAAGTTGATCGCAAGAGGGAAGAAGCTGTTGGAATGTCTACTAGTTCTAGTTTGCATTGATCGGTAGCGCCTACCTGAGGGAAGGAGCTGGAAGAGCTGGTGGCCGGGGTGCGGAGGGTCCGAGAGGATTTTGCATGCCCTTGTCTTAGTTCTGGCAGCGTGCAGGTCCTCAAGGGTGGGTAGTGGGGTACCGACAATCCTTTCAGCAGTTTTGATTGTCCGTTGCAGTCGGAGTTTGTCCTTTTTTGTAGCAGCACCAAACCAGACTGTGATGGAAGAACACAGGACTGATTCGATGACCGCTGTGTAGAACTCTCTCAGCAGCTTCTCAGAAGCCACAGGAAGTACATCCTCTGCTGGGCCTTTTTGAGGACTGAGTTGATGTTGGTCGCCCACTTCAGGTCCTGAGAGATTGTAATTCCCAGGAGCTTGAAGGTCTCGACGGTTGACACAAGGCAGCTGGACAACGTGAGGGGCAGCTGTGGCGAAGGATGCCTCCTGAAGTCCATGATCATCTCTACAGTCTCGAGCATGTTCAGCTCCAGGTTGTGTCGGCCACACCACAGCTCCAGCCGCTCCGCTTCCTGTCGATATGCAGACTCATCACTGTCCTTGATGAGGCCGATGACAGTGGTGTCATCTGCAAACTTCAGGAGTTTGACAGTCTGGTTCGCTGAGGTGCAGTCGTTCGTGTAGAGAGAGAAGAGCAGCGGAGAGAGGACACAACCTTGGGGCGCCCCAGTGCTGATGCTGCGTGTGGATGAGGTGGCCTCCCCCAGCCTGACCTGCTGTGTCCTGCCCGTCAGAAAGCTGTAAATCCACTGGCAGATGGCAGGTGAGATGCTGAGCTGGAGAAGCTTGGATGAAAGGAGTTCAGGGATGATGGTGTTAAACGCTGAGCTGAAGTCCACGAACAGGATCCTCGCGTAGGTCCCTGCACTGTCGAGGTGTTCTAGGATGAAGTGCAGTCCCATGTTGACTGCATCATCCGCAGACCTGTTCGCTTGGTAGGCAAACTGCAGGGGGTCCAGCAGGTGACCTGTGACACTCTTGAGGTGGTCCTTGGACTTCATGACCACAGATGTCAAAGCGACAGGCCTGTAGTCATTCAGACCCGAGATTGCAGGTTTCTTGGGTACTGGAATGATGGTGGAGTGTTTGAAACAGGGTGGAACTTTGCACATTTCCAGAGATCTATTGAAGATCTGAGTGAAGACTGGAGCGAGCTGGTCCACGCAGAATTTGATGCAGGATGGGGACACATGGTCCGGGCCTGCCGCTTTGTTAATCTTTTGTTGTTTGAAAATGCGTCTCACATCCTGTTCATGGATGGTTAACGCAGAAGTCAGAGGTGTGATTGTTATCGCGGGTGCGGCCGGGTGGTTGTGTGGTGTGAAACTGTCCTTTTCAAATCTGCAGTAGAAGGTATTCAAGTCGTTGGCTAGTGTGCTATTGTTCTCAGCTTGGGGGGATCGTCGCTTGTAATTAGTCAGCGATTGGAATGCATGACAGACTTATTTAGAGTCGTTTGCGCTAAACTGATTTTCCAACTTTGCTGCATAGTTCCTCTTTGCAATGTTAATTTCTTTAGTCAGCTAATCATCAAAAGTTGTCACCTGACCCATATGCTCATTACAAAGACTAAATGTTATATATACCAGTAACCTAAGGGAAGCAGCAAGATACAGCGGCTTGAATAAGTATTTAGCATGTCGCCATTTTTGTCATTCAATATATTTCTAAAGGTGCTATTGACGTGAACATTTCACCAGATGTTGGGAACAACCCAAGTAATCCATACATGCAAAGAAAGTAGAACACATAAGCTCGGAAATTAAGTTGTGTGTAATGTGAAATGACACAGGGAAAAGTATTGAACACGCCAACTGGTATTTACTTTGTACAAAAGCCATTGTTTGCAATGACAGCTTCAAGATGCCTCCTTTATGGAGAAACTAGTCGCATGCATTGCTCTGGTGTGAGTTTGGCCCTTTCCTCTACACAAGCAGTCTTCAAATCTTGAAGGCTCCGTGGCCTTCTTTTATTGACCTTGAGTTTCAGTTTTTTCCATAGGCCAATTCCAGCAGCTTGTATTTTATTTTTTTTAAAACCAATTGGCAGTATGTTTTGGATCATTATCCCGCTGAAATGTCTACCCTCGTTTCATTTTCGTCATCCTCGTAGATGGCAGCAGATTTTTGTCAATAATGTCTTTGTAAATTTGCCCATTCATCCTTCCTTCAATAATGTGAAGTTTAACAGTGCCATTTGCTGAAAAGCAGCACCACACCTTCATGTTCCCACCTCCGAACTTCACTGTTGATATGGTGTTTTTATGGTGATGTGCAGTGCCAGTTCTCCTCCAAACGTGGTGTGCATTATGGCATCCAAACAGTTCAATTTTGGTCTCATCCGACCAGACTATATTCTCACAGTATTTAACTGGCTTGTCCAAATGTTGTTCAACAAACTTTAACCGAGCTTTGACATGCTTTTTTTTTTCCGCAATGGGCTCTTGCGTGGTGAGCGTGCATACAGGCCATGGCGGCAGAGTGAATTACTCACCATTTTCCTTGTGACAGCAGTACCTGCTACTTCCAGGTCTTTTTGAAGCTCTCCACAGGTGGTCCTTGGCTCTTGGACAACTCTTCTGATTATTCTTTGCACTCCTCTGTCAGAAATGTTGCGATGAGCACCTGATCGAGGCAAATTTATGTTGGTATGATTGGCTTTCCACTTACACATTATAGCCCCAACCTTGCTCACTGGAACATTCAGAAGCTTAGATATGCACCTGTAAACAATGCCATTATGTTTTGCAACAATTAGTTTTCAATGGTCTTGAGACAGCTCTCCGCTCTTACCCATCATGAGATGTGTCTTGACTCACACCTTGGGACTGAGACCTTTTTGTAGGCCATCAATTAGGACTGAGTCAGCTGATATTCATTTGCACTGACAATGGGCTGGATTGCTGTTTAATTATTGATAGATTTTAGGGGTTCTCTTGGCTTTCCATGCCTTTTTGCACCTCCCTTTGTGTGTTCAATACTTTTTTCCGTGTGTCATTTCAGATTTTTACATGCGACTTAATTTCTGATCTTATTTGTTCTACTTTCTTTGTATTTATGGATTACTTGGGTTGTTCCCAACATCTCGTGAAATTTTCACGTCAATAGCACCTTTAGAAATATATTTGAGAAAAATGGTAATGTATTAAATACTTACTTCAGCCGCTGAATGTTCACTTCCAATTGAATGTAAGCTTCAAAATTCATGAATGTATGATGTATTTTTGCAATAGTTACAATGTGACTTGGCAAATATCCTCGTGCAGCTTACTTTAAATTAATGAACGTTAACAACACAAAATCAGTTGAATCTCAGCCCCCCGAATGAAGGTTTTGTTGCATCATGAATAAAAAGCACATCAGGTGAGCAGTCACAATGAATAGAATACAATGGACTCGTCTCGCTCTTCATTGCAGACTCGTCTCGCTCTTCATTGCATGTTTATTTCTGAATAACAAGGGAGGGATTTGCTGTACATCCTTATGTTATGAGTATAGAAGTAACTATCCTCTCCCACCTCCTCGCAGACAACTGGCCCTCAAGGCTCTGAACGAGCGTCTCAAGCGCGTGGAGGACCAGTCTGCTTGGCCCAGTATGGACGACGAGGAAGACGAGGAGGTTGACGAGATCCGGACCGACATGCAACCACTCCTCCCGCATGACCCCACCTCTTCTATGCCCCGGCCAGCAGCGAGTGGACCTGTTGGCATGACCCTCTCCTCATCCTCAATGTCACAAAGCGGCGGAGCACAGGCCAACCCGGAGTCGAGCATCATCAGCTTCGAGGACGCACCCTCTAGATCGTAACCTATTTAATCTAATAGACGTGATGATCATGTCACTGGCAGGTGTACTAACGTAAATGATGCAAGGTGTTAGACCTGTTCATACACTGTTACTGTCACCTTGGAGTCCAAACGTGGGTTTAGTGTGTCTTTTCACTTCACACATGTTGGATGTGCACAGTGTAGTCAGTCAGGCCTTGGCTTCCATCTTGCATACAGATGCAAGTTAAGCAGCCATTTTCTCGTGTCCTGCTTTAATCCCAACTGAACTGAGTGGGGTGCTTTTTTGTGTGTGTGTTTGCTTTTTAAATAAATGGTAAGTTGGATGTACACTTTTTTTTTTTTTTTTTTTTTTTTTTTTTTTTTTTTTTTATAAATATATATATATAAAAAAGCAGCCACTGATGTTTTCCAACAGAACTTGGTTTCATGACAAAGACGTTGTCCCAAAAAGACAGACTCTACACACTGCCTTTCTGTCAGGGTTTTGGTTTGGTAACACGGTGACGAAGAGTTGAAGTACAGACATGGTATCGTCAGCACTAGCTGCTCGTGACAGGAGAGACGCTGCAGCAAATCGACAATGAAAAAAAGTCTTGAGATTTAAACGCTAAGTGCCAGCTGCAAATATTCTGGACCGATTTACAGTTTTAGGACTATCTTCCATCTGAGAACTGCTTATTTGTTCTATTTCCACTCCAGATTTGTTCACCACTTTATTAAAAACAACTTTCTGTGCTCGCACGGGTAGTGGATTTCTTTTTTAACCTGATTTGTCTGATATTTTAGGTTGACTTTGTCTAATCCTAGACTGTCTAAGAGTTAGCAATAGCTGTTTTAACTATTGCTGCCCTTTATATGGCCAATTCAATTTCGTGAGTTTGCATTTTTTTTTTTCTATATACTCTCAAAATGTACAGATTTAGTTTGTGTCTGATGTTATCTTCCTGGCTGAGCTCACAGAGGGCAAATTGCTCTGTCAATAGAGTACACCTGCACTGATCAGTCGTCAGCATTGTTTGTGTTTTTTTAGCACTCTGGATCGACTGCATTTGTAAAATTACAGTATCTGACATGTTAATCCACACTGTTCAATAGATTGAGTGCAGGATGAAACATCATGAGGCTAGAGATCAGATTATTGAGGCCCGGATTCCCAATTGTCAAGGCAAATTAGACGCAAAAGAAACTTGCTAAAATCATGAACACGATCAATTGCGGCATATCCCCGTTATATTAATATTTGAAGTAGACCTGTTAATTTTACAAATTATGGATTGAAATTAAAGAAATGCTCATGTGTCCAAATGTATTGAAATTGTAAACAAATCAGACAAGAACTGCAAATTCGAACACAAATTGGTTATGGAGCCACAGTTAAATGTTGTAATCCAATGCATTCTGATTATTTTCTTATTGTCCCTCTTATGTAACAAACAAACATTTGATTGAAAGCAGACAAAGATGTGAAATAAAAGTCACATGCCATTTTTGAGGGGGGGGAAAGCACGAAGAAATCCATTGCGTTGGGCAAATAACAGGAGTTTCCTCCATTTTTGTTTTATTTTGGGCATTTATACCCAAACCTATGTGTTAGATCACCATACTATCAGATGCTTTAACTGTCCATTTCGCTTTTTGTGTGTTCGGGAATGCATTTAGTTTTTTTTTTTTTTTTTTTTTTTTTTTTTTTTACAGCTGACACTTGATCATTGTTGAAGTCCAGATGGTTCCAAATGAAATGTTCAACACAAGAAAATATGGTTGACTTTGGACTGATGGAAATGCATATGAGTAAGGGAGGGTACAGGGACATTGAAATTGTCCCATGAAGATGGTGACAGGTGGGGAACCTACATAAACAGAATAATCTTTATTTTGCCAAGTATGTCCAAAAAACACAAGGAAATTGTGGGCGTGAGGGGATTTGATGTGGTCTTGCATGTGAGAAAAAAAAGGGGCAAAAATAATCCATAAAAGGTTAGTTGATGAACAGCCCAAAACATTTTAATCAAATGTGTTTCATAATTGCATCGTATTTTTCCATCCATTTTGTAAGATGCTCAGATGACTATAAAAACTGAAATTACCCCTCAATGGAAAAAGTTTCTGAACCCCTGATTTAAATGTATGCTCGAGTGGGATGAAGGTTTTTTTCATCATTAAAGCAAAAACGTTACTGTATTTTCTTTTGTGGGTTATTAATATTAAAGACAAAATAACCCAAATTGTGATACAGCTGACTATTTAAGACCAACCTCCAGTTGCATTGATAATAAAAATAATAAATAAAAATGGGTAGAAGCAAGTTCTGTTTACCACATTATTTTATACAATGTTGGCAGTGTAGCAGTAGCAGTGTTCACATTCACACAGCTTCCAGTACCTCAACATAATGGAAGTGAATGACAGGTGCTGTATTATGTTTGTCAAAGAAGGCAATTCAATACAGTATTTGTAACTGTCCTTGCTTTTTCATCTCACTCATATTGAAGGCAGTTTCTTTTGTGTGTGGTGACCAGTTGCACACAGAGTTTTACTTTACAAATATATTTCTTGGCTCTAGAATTAATTTATTTTTCTTGGCTTTATAAATTTATAGAATATTTAAAAAGATAGTTGTATGAAATGTGCGTTGCAGCTTCATGTCTTGGATTTGACAGTGAAGAGATGCTATTGTATTCTGAAAGCCATTGTAATCATTGTCACAACACGTCTTCACTGTGAGCATCCCCTCAAGGGTACACATCTACATATTCCAGCTGTTATGTATCTGAGGATTAGAAAAACTGTCCGGGAGGCAAGTCTCAGATATAATGCACTTTTAATACATGAATATTCCATCGCACTTGTTATTTTGGGAACTATGTCCAGTCGATGTATTGTAAGAAGTCTACACACTCCTGTTCAAATGCCAGATTTTAGTGATACAAAAAATAAGACCAAGATCATTTCAAAACTTTTTCCATCTTTAAATGTGACCTACAACCTGTACAAAATGAACATGATTTGCAAATCACTGTATTCTGTTTTTATTTATGTTTAACACAACGTCCCAAGTTCATTGGAATTGGGGTTGGGTATATATATATTTTTTTAATTAATGCTGATAGGCGGCGGCACGGTGGACGACTGGTTACAGCGTCAGCCTTACAGTTCTGAGGACCGGGGTTCAATCCCCGGCCCCGCCTGTGTGGAGTTTGCATGTTCTCCCCGTGCCTGCGTGGGTTTTCTCCGGGCACTCCGGTTTCCTCCCACATCCCAAAAACATGCATTAATTGGAGACTCTAAATTGCCCGTAGGCATGACTGTGAGTGTGAATGGTTGTTTGTTTCTATGTGCCCTGCGATTGGCTGGCAACCAGTTCAGGGTGTACCCCGCCTCCTGCCCGATGACAGCTGGGATGGGCTCCAGCACGCCCGCGACCCTAGTGAGGAGAAGCGGCTCAGAAAATGGATGGATGGAAGTAAAACTAAGATAATGTTGCACAAGTGTGGATGTGGCTGTTGAGAATTGTTCAGTCACATTCAAATTCATGTTAAATGGGAGTCAACACACAACTGCTACTTAAAAGTGCCTCCGATTAGCTCCACATTAGGTTCAGATGTTTTAGTTGGCTTTTCCTGACTTTTTATTTCTAGCAGAAGCCTGAAGTTTTTGTGCTAAGATTGACTGTGGTTTGGAACTGTTCATTATTCCATGCACCTAGTCTAAGGCTAGAGTTCCAGCTGAGGGAAAAACAGCTGCAAAGCATAATGCTGCCACCACTATGCTTTACTGTAGGTATGGTGCTCTTTTAGTGATGAGCAGTGTTGTGTTTGTGCCAAAAAATATCTTTTGGAATAAAGTCCTAATGCTATAAGTTTTACCTTGGTTTCATTGGACCATAAAACATTTTCTCTCGTGTTTGGGAGATTTCAAGTGTGTTCGCAAAATGTAGCTAGGCCTTGTTTTTCTCTGTAACCTAAGGCTAAGACTTGCCACCCTACCCCCGAGCCCAGCCCCAAACATATGAAAAAGACAGGAAATTGTCACATGTACTAACCAGCCAGTACATGCCAGAAAATCCTGCAGCTCCTTCAGGGTTGCTGTCGGCTGACCAGTTTCTACCCATCTTTTCATCCATTTTGGAGGGGCCTCCAGTTCTTGGTTATGTCACTGTGCCACATTTTCTCCACTTGATAACTGTCCTAACTGTGCTCTATGGTATATTTAATGGTGAAAACCCATGCAATCACGGGGAGAACATGCCAATGCCATACAGGAAGGTCAGAGTCTGGACTCAAACATTACATAACAGTACATTATAAAACTGGAAATGAGTGCATAATTTTTGCAGAAAATAGTTTAAAATCTTTTTTTCATCACCTCATCTGCAAATGAACCTTTTCCCTGTCCATTTAATACATTAAAAAATAAAAAAATAAAAATCACATTTGGCCCTTGAGCACAAGTTTCCTCAACACTCTAAATTGCCCATAGGTGTGAATATTTAATTTTAATTTAATATGGACCCCCACTGATATAGATATATATAGGTTGCACACCACACACAGCCACACCAGCAAGTATTCGCATCCCTTCACTTTTTCCACATTTAGCGATGTTAGACATATTCTAAAGCTGCCTTGAGTGTGTGTGTGTGTGTATGTATATATATATATATATATTTTTTATTTTATTATTATTTTTTTTATCTACTAATGACAAAGTAAAAACATTTTCAAACACAATTTATTGAAAAAGTAAACATTTAAAAATAAATATTCCCACCCTTGGCTTTATATTTTGTTGAAGCACTTCAAATCTTCTTGGGTAGCGGTATGTATGTAGCTTGGCACACCTGTTTTGGGGTATTTTCTCCCATTCTTCTCTGCAGATCCTCTCAATATCAGTCAGGTTGGATAGTCAGTGTGGGCGGACAGCCATTTTTAAGTCTTTCCAGAGATGTTCTATTGGATTCGAGTCCGGGCTCTGGCTGGGCCACTCAAGGACATTCACAGGATTCCCCCTGAAGCCACGCCTTTGTTATCTTGACTGTGTGCTTTAGGTCATTGTCGTGTCGGAAGGTGAATCGACACCCTCGTCTGAGTTCCAGAGCACTCTGGAGCAAGTTACCTTGAAAAATGTCTCTATATTTTGCAACTGTCATCTTACACTCTTTGCGGACTAGTCACGCAGTTCCTACAGCAGAAAAACAGCCCCACAGCATGATGCTGCCACCATCCGTCACAGTAGGGATGGTGTTAGTCAGGTGATGAGCAGCGCCTCTTCTTCAGATATGACACTTGCAATTCAGGTCAAAAAGCTCTATTTTGGTTTCATTAGGCCAGAGAATTTTGTTTCTGCAGGTCTGAGAATCCTTAAGGTGGCTTTTGGCAAACTCCAAGCGGCCTGCTATGTGCCTTTTAGTGAGAAATGGCTTCCGTCTGGCCACTCTACCCTAAAGGCCTGAATGGTTGAGTGAGTTAGCAATGGTTGACCTTCCGGATGGTTCTCCTATCCCTGGAAGGGAACACTGGACCTCGGCCTTAGGGACCATAGGCTTCTTGTTCACCTCTCTGACCAAGGCACTTCTTTGCCGATTACTCAGCTTGGTCGTCCAGCCAGATTGAGGAAGGGTCCTGGTGGTTCCAAACTTCTTCCATTTCCAAATAATCGAGACCACAGTGCTTTTCGGGACCTTCAATTATGCTGAAATTCTTTTGTATCCTTCCCTAGATTTGTGCCTTGACAAAATCCAGTCTCTAAGGTCTGCTGATAATTCCTTTGACTTCATTGCTTGATTTCTGCTTTGGTATGCACTGTCAACTATGAGACCTTATATAGACAGGTGTGTGTCATTCCAAATGATGTTCAATCAACTTAATTTACCACAGGTGGAAGTTTTAGAAGCCTCTCAAGGATGATCAGTGGAAATCAGATGCAACTAAGTTTAAGTTTGAGTGTCATACCAATGGGTGTGAATGCTTGTGTACCTATATGTTTGAATGTTTAATTTTTTTATAAATCTACACAAATGTCTGGAAATATGTTTTTACTTTGTCATTATGGGATATTTTAAGTAGATTTTTTTTTTTTTTTTAAAGAAAACTATAGTCAAATCAGCTTTAGAATAAGTCTATAACATAGCAAAATGTGGAAAATGTGAAGGGGTGTGAATACTTTCGGGTGCCACTGTACAAGGAGAGATGTCGCAGTAGTTATGATAGTAGAATAAAATGATAGGAAAAAAAGTATCCATATTTTTTGTAAGTTCTCAAACTGTCCGTTAGGTGGGGCAGTTACCTCAAACTCCAACTGGCACCAAGTTGGCGCTGGTTAAGAGCGTTCCATCCTGATAGGAACAGTGTTAATAATCAATCCATCCATTTTCTGAGCCACTTATCCTCACTCGGGTCGCGGGCGTGCTGGAGCCTATCCCAGCGGTCATCGGGCAGGAGGCGGGGTACACCCTGAACTGGTTGCCAGCCAATCGCAGGGCACATACAAACAGACAACCATTCGCACTCACAGTCACACCTACGGGCAATTTAGAGTTTCCAATTTATGCATGTTTTTTGGGATGTGGGAGGACACCGGAGTGCCCGGAGAAAACCCACGCAGGCACGGGGAGAACATGCAAACTCCACACAGTCGGGGCCGGGGATTGAACCTGGGTCCTCAGAACTGTGAGGCTGACGCTCTAACCAGTCGGTCACCGTGCCCCCCAGTGTTAATAATGATTAATTAATTAACATTTTAAAAAACATAACTTTGTAGTCGGCTTCGTCAATACAGCCGTACAGTATAATACATGTCACACACAAAATAGGATTTATTTCAATTCAGCACGTGTCCCCGTTGCATACATTATATTTGATATCAATGAATACATTGCGGCTGGAGGAAACGTTCACATTCCCGTAGCAGTGTTGATGAGACAGACGTGCGCGCGTCGTCGTGAACCTCGCTGACGTGCTCGCGCAGGTGTGGCTCTCGAGCTCGTGCCCGCCACCCCTTCCCTTCCCTTCCCCCTCCCAACCTTGGCCGCGCGCTCCCGTGAAGCATTGCATTGTAGAATACGGAGGGGCTGCTGCTGGCAGAAACGACGAGTGACTCTACTCCACTCTCTTCTTTAACAGTCTACACGAACCGCAGGTAAAATAAAATAAAACTTTCTGTACGTTCACGCGAATACGGAGCGATGTCCGTTGTATATTCTTCGGTCTGGAAGCAGAGAGAAGTATTGTTAAAGTTGCGCTAATCTAGCAAAGCTGACTCGGGTTAGCCGACGCTAGCTTCGTAAGCTTTTTTTCTTCTTCTTTCTCTTCTCTCTCTCTCTCTCTGCCTCCTCTCCTCCACTCTGACGACCTCCATTGCTAAATGCCGCTTCCGCACTTTCCAGACACTTGTGCTCGGGGGGGGGGGAAGCTGCTCTAATTTGGATGTTGGCGCATCAGTGGTGTGAACAACGCAGCCAATCTCACAAGAGCAGTTTCACAAATACGATTTCCTATCGTTTGCTATTTAAAATCGAAATGTTGACAGCTGGCCTAGATTGTCGAACCGGCTGTAGTCAAACAAAGAAGCTCTCTTCTCGACTTGGCCTCGACTGAGCAGCCGACTGGTTGACTTTTCACTAAACCGGTTCATAATCAAACAAACCCCAGCAAGGCATTATTTCGTCCTCGTTTGTCTTACAATGTTTTTTTTTATTTGTATACCGATCCCGCCTTGTTTTTAAACGCCTTAAAGCGACGTCCTCTATTTTGAATGTAACCCTTACATATTGGACTTTTCTGTCCTCCCGTGGTTGCCGTCAGTCACACGTCGAACGTGTGGTTTTATGTGGCTTTTCGCCTGGTGTTGAATTTGAAATGAGGCCGCCTGCACGTTCTTCCACTGCGGACACACTAGCCATCTGTTGCCTCTGTGATGACGCCATCTTTCTGGTGACCCACCCAGTGGCAGGCTGCTTTAAAAACACTGGTTTTGCTGGGAAGCTTTCGTTGGAAAGACTACTCTCTGTGGTAAGGGCTGCACTCTTACCTGTTTTTTCCCTTTTTTTTCTTTCTCACTGAGTACAAGTATGTATACTTGTGTACTCGCTGATACCAAGTACCAATACTTGACAATTCCATACCAACTTGCAGTTGTAATGACATTTTTTTATTTTAATCAAATTTTTTCAAAAACACCACTTTTTCTTGAACATGGTGTAGATTTCACTCAATTTAACAATATTCAAAGTTACTTGTCATTACTGACCTTTGAGCGCCCAACTGCATGTTTTTCTAACAATCTTGCCAGACATTTCACATAAATGTAGCCTTTAACACAAGGCATTTCAGTTATGTGGAATCTGAGCAAATGGGGCACTATGTAAAAGGAGTACATAGATTAGAGATGAAGAAAAAAAGTCTGGTGGATATACAAGTTTGAATACGAATGCCATATTACTTCTGTGTTTTAACTACGAAATAAGTAAAATTAGATAAAAGACTGCTTCTTGAGAATATCACAAGGTATATAAGCAAACTGTATGAGGACAAGTAAGATATGTAGTAATAATATATGAAGTAATATTTTATCACAACAAGTCTTCTCTTTACTCGACATACCGTTTCCGCCTCTGCTTCGTAGCGGGAGCGTCGCTGGTTGAAACGAGCGGTGCCAAGCCTAGGACTTGACAGGGCTCAATAAAATCAGTGCTCGCAGGACAGCCTGCCTCAAAACTTACTGGGCGGCCACCAGCCGCCTTCATTGTCCTCCTAGCATAGCTCATCATCCATTTTGCAGAGCACAATTTGCAGTCGACTAACCAAGTGTTGTCATCTCTGTTTCCCATTAAGTAGCTCCAGACCTCTGACATGGTGAAGTGGCATCGGTGTGGTAATATCGAAGTATTTTTTGGAGTATGAGTACAGAGTAGACTCATTGGAAGCGATATCGATATTGGTGCATCCCTAATTATAATAAGCTTGTAGACTATTTAGATGTTAAATATGTCTGTCTGCTGAATGGGAAACTGACCAAATCACTGTGTGTGCAGTTATTTATGTTATAGATCAGTGCTCACCAAATGATGGATTGTACCACAAAGCCGTTTGAGTTGACCTAACAAGGGGGAAAAAAACTTTGTTTCCTACAATAATAAATTTATTTAACCGTCAAAACAAGAGCTGTGCTGTCCTACATTCGGAGTGCATAGAGATACTGTTTACAGATAGTATAATGTAGTGGCTTTTAACTTAATGTAATTGTCAAAAAAATATTGTACCGCCATTACCAGATTACTAGCAACCTTTTATTGCTCAGCGACAGTTTTTCTCAATGTCTTTATGTCTCAAAAGTATTCTCTGTCAATTGTCTGTCTGTTGTCATACTAGAGCAGCTCCAACTACCGGAGACAAATTCCGTGTTTATTTTTTGGACATACTTGGCAAAATAAAGATGATTCTGATTCTGATGGTGCTGCAAATATAACATGAGCATCTATTTTAGAGAAACACATTGAAACGGGAGATTGAACTACTTCATTGCATAATGCTGAAAGCAGACATGTCACATAGATGTGTTTAGGAAATTAATCCTGTGAGGAAGTTAAGGATAGTAAGAGTAATTTAGATACAGGGGATGGTTAGTTTATGACAGAGTTCAATTCGCACCGCGGTGCGTCACCTGAATCTGTACACAAGTCAAAATGTGCTGTAATCTATTGCTAACGGAGTAGTTAAATCCTAATTACTGTAAATAGTTGTATGAAGAACACTTGGTTATAAATGACAAACAATCAAATGAAAAGCAGCATGGACGGTAGTAACTGAGCGTGCCTTCTTGTGCTGCCTGATGATGTTTTCTCACGCTGCTTGTTCATTGTGCACCATTCGTAACCTCAAAACCGCTTATGTCGGGACCACCGCAAACGGCAGACCCTATGTACAGGCATATCAAGCCTGTAACACAGTATTAGGATTGGATGATATGATGCCTCTAGATTATTTTCCCTCGAACATTTAGAAACATAGTTCCCTTGAGCAAGGCACCCATCCTCCCACAATGCTGGGGACTGCTCCAGTGTGTCACCATTGGTGACATAGTGGTCAATTAATTGAGCAAAATAAATGTGTGGAATTGATTGACTTTCCTTAATTTACCTCACTGATTAATGAAGTATATTGCTCAAGATGTCTAGTTTGTGTCAGTTGAACCAGGATTGAGTTGCACTGCTTATCTTTTTTATTTAGGTGTAAAATCAGTGGTCTTTAAACTTTTTGCAGAATGTACCACATAAAAAAATACTTTGCTCTCCAAGTACCTCCAAAATTGCCCATGAAAATACAAGTGTAGTAGCTCCAAATTAGGCAGTTTTGATTCCTAAAAAGTATATTATTGTATGCCACTGTAACATTATGCACAATTTGATCTGTAAACTGCTCATCCAGGAGCGCACCAAGCTCGCACGAATAATGCGCTGGGGTGCCATTTTGTTGGAAAATTACATGCTGCATATTAGCTACAGCTGACAGTTCAGGGACAGAAAATATGATGCATGTACGATCTCCCAACCCTTGAAGAACGTGTCAGAAACACGTGCTTCAGTGACTCCTGAAATGTTTTCAGATGTTGGTCAGGTGTGTGTAAAAAGGTGGCTTGATTACTGCAAAAAAAGGTGGTGGATATGTCGAGGTATACCGCTGACTTATGGATGAACATTCCAAATAAAAAATGGTACCACAAATATTCACAGTTAATGCCGGTTTTACCCTGTGAATTGCATCCACTTTGTTTCACTTAAATTGTAGAATACAAAACCATGAGTGACTTGTAAAACACTGTATAACAATTGTACCAACATGTTGGAATAAAACAGTTCGAAAAGATGAAATGCATAGGTATGTACATAAAAGGCAAATAAAATTGAAGTGTACTTAACAACAGTACTGTGCTGGATTTAAAAAAATAAAATAAAAAGTTCACGAGTCTGTAACATATCATGGATGAATGGATTCTATCGTGTACCACTAGAGAACATGCTACATGTATCTCACTTTGTGAATCACTAGTCTAAAGAACAGAAGTCAGCGAGAGATGAGCTTTCCCTTCCCATTATGAATACAATCCAAAAAAGTAACAATAGCAGAGCTGCCAAATGTTACGGAACATTTGTATTTTGTTACGGAAATCATTGAACGCTGAGTCGTTACCGCCGTAACACTAATTGTTCTGGATATGTTGGGGGGAGGGCAAGCCCATGTATGACATTACCGGCCAGTATGGCGCTGTCTCGGGCCACCGTGACAAAAAATTCATAAATTAGTTTGATGAAATAAAAACTCTGTTTAAAAATTAGAGGAAAAAAGCTGCATGGTGCATGCTATTTTATTATTGATCCTTATTTTGGTCATTTTGATAAGGGCTCTGTGTTTAACCAGACTGCCTCGGTGTAAGATGCATAACATCAGAAGTAAAAATGCTCAGCCAGCTAAACTCTCATTAAGCAGCGACCACAATTTGACTCACTGCCAGGTGCTACTAAGGCTAAAGTCAATGTCCGCTGCTGTCAGGATGTTTCTCCATGCAGCTCTTTGCTAATTACAATGACCATCCGTCTGGAACGAAGCGGTGCGTTTTGGCAACCCGCATGCCCATCGCTCACCTGTTTAATTAACATGCAACTGTGAGCTTGGATGGCTCTTAACATGCCTCAAGACTAACAGATGCAAGGTCAGGTGGATCCCAACATCAAGTCAATTAACATGTTCCTTTTCATTGGTAATCATCAATTCCACCACCATCTTGCATGTTCCATTCTTGTACCGAAGAGACGGAAAGGCTAAAAGCTACCTTTGTGTCAGCGGTTTCACACATTTTAACCTTGAACCTCTCTTCAATGTAATGGAATCAAATGACAGTGATAGCTCTATAACAAATTTTATTTAGGTGTCTGTAAATCAATGTCCTCATGTTCATGGGTTGATTTGATCTAATTTTCAGGTGAGCCAATGTTTTCAAAAGATAACGTGTTTTTTGTCGAGCAGAAGCGAGAATATATTAATTTGGGCTGCTTCTTGTGTTCAAAGTATTTGTCCGTGCTCTTAAGTCTATTTACCCAAAATGTCATTTGTGATTGATGACACTGTTGGTTTGATAGTGACAGTGTTGTTATTTTCAGACAAAATTGTAGGTGCATTGTCGTGTGATGAAAAACATACTGCCTGAAGTGAAATCTACTTTTATTAACACCAATCAAACATTTGGAAAATAAGGTGTACCCTGTCTCACTCCCAATTTGTATGCGTCACTGGTGAAGAGCTGAAAGACCTCCGTAAAAGATACTGTACCTACCTGAGTGGTTCCCCGATTTTAGCTACTCCATAATGCTCACTTCTCTGTGTGCATTTAAGAGAATAGATATCCTTGATAATTGGCGACATGAGGTCAACTTCCAGGTTGTGGACGTAGGAGCGACGAGGATTGTAGATGAGCTGCACGAGACGCACCCAATGTCTCTGTAGCTCTCATTTTAAACTATTCAACCTTTTATTAGCAAGGTTGAAAATGAATTGGCTTTTCAATGCTGACCTGTGAATACTATTGCTTGGCTTTTCATCACATCACTCACGTCCACTGACGTGGCACGCAGTTGATCTGGAAATGCTTCCCGACCACTCATCAACCAAATTTTATGTAGCACCTTTCATACTCATGTAGCATCTTTGTGTATATTAAAACATTAAACCTAACGTAGCAGACAGAATGCTCAGGAGTGATCATGTCAAATATTTACTGCAAGTTTCACAAGAGTGCTGTTCCTTTTAGAGGATATATATATATATATATATATTCAGATGTACAGTATTTCAGGTGGCCTGAAGCTGGCGTCTGCCACGTGTTTGACAATATTGTTAATTGTGAGCGTCCTGCCTTTAGATGGTGATTATTAATCTCCTACAGAATGCACAGAGTATTTCCTGGAATGAACACGCGCACCAGTCGTTTTTGGTTGACGTCAGCCTGGTTAGTTGGTTAAATGTTCCGAAACCTTATTCATTTTGCATTTGAATTTGACATGTCTTTGTCAGCTCTGTGTAATTTGACCTGATTTTTCTTTTCCTTTTTTTTGTCTCTGTGAGGACTTTGCGCTTAGTTTAGATCCTTAAGTTGCTCCATATTAATTAATAATAGATTGAACTCACTGTAGTAGAAGGAAATGACTTGAGTTCAGACGCAACAATCTCATGTTATGTTCATGGGGATTTTCCTGTTTTGTCGCCTTTCTTTATTGTCTCCTTTTTTTCCTGCTGGTGTTTTCCTGTTCTATTTTAACACACATTAATGAGTGATATCCACCTTCACCATGTTTTGTGGTGATCAATACTGATGTGGGCTTTTTAATCAGTGCTGAAGCAACCATTAGTGTCTGTAATGACTCGCCTTTCAGTACTAATGTGGCATTTGTTGATGGGGTGGGCAGATTGTTATCAAGACATTATTTTTATCATTATTCATTATTTTTATTTTTAGCCTGTGGCTGGTCAAACATTGACCACACACATGCCTCCAGGCTGCCACTGGCCCATTTTTGTCTTTTCTTTTTGTTCAAGTCATCGAGGGAATGCTCTAATATTTTTGACAGCATTGTCCTACTTAGATTATTCATCGACGAGGACGCTTGCAGGGTTTTGTAGGGAGTTTCACTCATGGTATTTTCTTTTTTAAACGGTATTTATGGGGGCGGCACGCCCATACTGGTCTCTAGTTTTGCTGCCAATGTATGTGGTTAGCACATCTGCCTCACAGTTCTGAGGACCGGGGTTAAAATCCTGGCCCTGCCTGTGTGGAGTTTGCATGTTCTCCCCGTGTCTGCGTGGTTTTCTCCGGGCACTCCGGTGTCCTCCCACATCCCAAAAACATGCATGGTAGGTTGATTGAAGACTCTAAATTGCCCATAGGTGTGAATGTGTGCGCAAATGGTTGTTTGTTTATGTGTGCCCTGCGATTGGCTGGCGACCAGTTCAGGGTGTACCCCGCCTCTCGCCCGAAGATAGCTGGGATAGGCTCCAGCATGCCCGTGACCCTTGTGAGGATAAAGGTGTACAGAAAATGGATGGATGGGTGGTATTTATGAGATTAAAATAGAATATCTAACTGATACAACAACCAGCCACAACATTGTGACACAAAAACTGTATCAAATATTGTGGTTTTACGAGGGTAATAATGCTCTGTTTTGATTGCAACTGTCAGAGAGGTATTAATTTAACATTTATTTTGATAATAGTTGGCAGTGTAGAACTGTACTGCACCATAATGATGTCTGTGTATATTAGTGTGGGTAAATCAACTATAATTACATGAGTGACTATGTTGCTATGATTTTTCTTAGACTGGGAGCAAGAAGGTAACTGGAGATTTCTATTGTGTTGATCAGATCATGTTGGTGACAGTATTTTCTTCCATTGACTTTTGGTAATTGTGACAAGTCAAGTTCCATAGAAAACAAAACATTTGCCCCCAAGATCCTCATTTCTCCCCTTTGTGTACATGCTTGCAAAGTGCTATTTATTTATTTATTTTTATTTATTTATTTATTTATTTTTTAAATTAATGTTGTGGTGCCACTCTTTCTTCCATACTGCTCTCTAGTTTTGCTGTCAATGTATTACAGTACACACCTTGAAGAAATTGCCTCACATTTCACATCAGATGTGATGTAATAATAGTGACACTTTAAGTAGCGTTTTAATTCATTGCTACTTGTTCCCGCCCCCCTCCTCTATCAAGGGATGGCAGCCATCCGTAAGAAGCTGGTGATAGTTGGGGATGGCGCATGTGGGAAGACTTGCCTTCTGATCGTCTTTAGCAAGGACCAGTTCCCGGAGGTGTACGTCCCCACTGTGTTTGAGAACTATGTGGCTGACATCGAAGTGGATAGCAAACAGGTAGGAGATCACACTCACTGATGTCGCATGGCACTATTGCATACTTTGTATCACATGGACAGGAGGCACAGTGGAACCTTAGGACAAATAAACACCTCTCCTTTCCATTAAGGAATCCGTAACCATGCTATAGTTCATACACAGTCTTAAAATTGTTATTTTTTTAAAAATGTGTTACCAACCAGAACAATGGCAATTAGCGTAAACAATCCGTTGAATTTAAATTTGGAGTCTTGACGCATGTTGTAAACTAATAAGTTCCTAGGTCAAATTGTTGCCATCGTAAAACCTTCATTAATGATACAGCGAATTTTCTAACCAATGTTGTCCGTCCTGTTGTAAAAAGATGTTAACCACAAAAGTTAGATGAAAACGAAAGATTGTCTAGTACAAGTCACGTTGCAGATTACGTTTTTTTTTAACAACTCACGCAAGCATAAAAACGAAGTTAATTGATGTAATGTAAAATGTAAAAACTATAAAACACATTGTAACTTTAAAAATGCATTTGTAGAATTCTACGACCTTTGACACATTTGAGTTTTGAGGTTCCACTGCACAAGGAATGTTTTTTTTTGTTGTAATTTTTAAATTGTATTTATTTTTTGCTCCACTAATCTGGCTGTATGCCACTGTAAAATCATGCAAATTGTCGAGATATTGCCGTCAATGCTATTATGTAATGTACAGGTGAAACCAGAAGTTTTACATACTCTGTATAAAAAGACATGCACTTTTTTTCCCCCTCAGTCTAACATGAAAAAACAATACTTTTACTTTTTAAGGTCAATAATGATTACCAAAATTATTTCTATTTACTAAATGCCACAATAATGAGAGGATTCTTTTAAAATACACATTTTCATTACCTTCTTCAAAGTCTAGATACATTTCAGACAATGGGGGGAGTTTATTTTTGTATACTGGTACATCGCAATAAATTAGAAGTGTCCCGATCACATTTTTGCCCTGGTCCGAGTCTTTGATTTTAAGTATCTGCCAATACAGAGTCCCGATTCGATACCTTGACAAGGCATTAAAAAAGTGTGCATCCAGATTTTCTTAGCTAGATGCAGTTATTGCAAGTAAGGGTTATTTCACCAAATATTAAATGTTGTTCACTTTGTTAATTTAATAAAGTCTGTTCCAATACTTTTGCTCACTTGAGAAGTGGGTTGTTTCGAACAAAGGGTGCTCTGTCCTGAATTGTTGAACACATCTAGATGTAAATACCATGTAATAAAAGCTGGAATTCTGAACTTTTGCCTCCATATTAATCTTTTGATCGCAAACACCAATGTCTTCAGTATACAATAAAAACAAAGGAATTGTCCTTGCTGTTCCAATACTTTTGGAGGGGACTGTATATGTGTACCTGTAGTGTATGTAAACTTCTGGTTTGAACTGTATAATTGTATTGTGATGCAGTCCCACATAAACTCTTCTATCATAAGCCTGGTCTGGAAAATCAAAATCAAATAAAAATGAGCATTTTTAAATGTGTGTGTATACATACGGTGTATGTTGCAGGTGGAGTTGGCTCTGTGGGACACAGCTGGTCAGGAGGACTATGACAGGCTCAGACCACTCTCTTATCCAGACACTGATGTCATTCTAATGTGCTTTTCCATTGACAGCCCTGACAGCTTGGGTGAGTGTAAACAGTCACGCACAAAAAGAAATTTTCTAATACGCTCCTCCTGTCCAGCCATTTTGATTAGCAAAATAATACGTAGTTTCTGGGGTTACTTAGTTATCTTTTTTATATGCAATCATTAATAACATACATTAAATAACTGCAATAACAAATGGCTGCTAGCTCAGTCACCAGCAGGCAGTCATCTTGCAAAATGGCACGCAATGCACTTCGATTAGGGTAATGAAGAACTCTTTCCTTGTGTTATGGAAATTGGTTCATATAAAATGAGGTGATGAAAGTAGCAGATAATTTAAGTGTCATGCATAAACAGGATTAAATGAGTGGACAATGTCAATTATGCTAGTAATAAAACAAAGGTAAAAGCTATGTGCTCTAGGAGAAGACCTGAACCACTACATTCCTGCCTTTCTTGAACACTATATTTATGACAGACGTCTATGTTCTCTTAAGCAATGGAAGCTTTTCTTTGCCGCCAGAAGCATGATCATCTTTTCATTCGCAAGCGGAAAAGTTGTGCCATGAAATGGCTTTACACAAGCGATCCTGTGCAGTCTGTTATTTCTGGTTTTTGAGTGTACAGTATTTGCAAACAGCCAAAAATAAAGGTTTCACGGGTTGCTTGGTTGCACCCAAAACAAATATGAATGCAATCTTTTTCCTTTGTTTGTCTTAGTGATATCTGATATCTGGAAAACCTGGTTTCAAATATTCATGAAATGTATCTTGTCAACTGTGCATCTAACAGACAAATTATTTCATTCTGTTCCTTGAACCAGAAAACATTCCAGAGAAGTGGACACCCGAGGTGAAACATTTCTGTCCCAATGTTCCTATAATCCTGGTCGGAAACAAGAAAGACCTGCGCAATGATGAGCACACGCGTCGGGAGCTGGCTAAGATGAAGCAGGTAATTAATCTTGTTTCACATACCATAGAGTGAGCTAAAGATAGTCTAATTTGGAATGGGAAGGACATTTTGGGGAAAATACATCTTAAATGTTTTTTTTTCAATTTCCCTCAAAATACATGTCATGAAGTCATCATATCACGCAAACCTCACTAGACCTAATTTTGGCCAGCACAAAAGGATAAACTACCCATGTTTTGCTTTTTCCATAGCCTTTTGGGGGATACTTTTTTTTTTAAAGACTGGTAAGGACAAAAAGAGATTTAAGTTAGTTGAAGCAAGCATCTCATTTAATGCCAATGAGATTAATGCCGGAAAGACTGGCGCTGTCCTTTAGTCCTGTATTTCCCAGTGTTTCAGTGTCATCATAGTCAGGTCAGAAGGCACTACTCAAGTGAATAACTGAGCAGAAGTGTTTCCAAGTGCTTCGTTGGAACAGTTTAGCACCCTTACTGTTTTTATCTTGTAATTTTATTTTTTTCTCCTTTCCTGTTCGCTTGACTAGTTTTCCTTGAACAAAGGCTTTAAGGTACAAGGTACTTTTATTGTCAATTCTACAATATGCGTAGCACATACAGAGGATTGAAATTATGGTACTCAAGGGCCCACGGTGATACAAAAAAATATTTTAAAAAAGTATAAATAATAAACATCAGTATAAAGAAGCTAAATAAAACTATGGTATATACAGTATAAAAAGTATAAATTAAATGTGCAAATGTCAAAGATTAGGAGACATGTGCAACATAGTCAAAGTCTGAGTACCAAGGCACAGAAAAAGATTTACAAATTAGAAGGCAGTGTGGGGAGGTATGTGCATGTGCGTGGGGGTTCGGAGTTTATGGGGGCAGAGGACAAGAGAGGTAGAGGTGGTAGAGCGGGCAGAGAGTTCAGCTTCCTGACAGCCTGATGCATAAAACTGTCTTTAAGTCGACTGGTCCTGGCCCGCAGTCTCCTCCCTGATGGCAGCAGACTGAAGAGGCTGTGAGATGGATGTATGACATCCCTCGCTATGCAGAGGGCTTTGCGGGTGAGGCGGGTGCTGTAAATGTCCTGCAGGGACGGAAGGGAGGTTCCAACAATCTTGTCAGCTGCCCTCACTGTGCGATGGAGAGTCTTCCGGCAGGATGCGGTGCAGGCTCCGAACCACTCAATGATGCAGCTGATAAGGATGCTCTCTATGGCCCCTCTGTAGAACGAGCACATGATGGGGGTCGGTGCTCTGGGTCTTCTCAGCTTCCGCAGTAAATGGAAACGCTGGTGAGCTTTCTTGGCCAGTGATGAGATGTTGCTGGTCCAGGAGAGAGCCTCATTGGCGTGCACTCCCAGGAACTTGGTGCCGCGCACCTTCTCCACTGTAGCACCATTGATGTTCAGGAGACCATGCTGGGAGTGCACTCTACTGAAGTCCACAACAAACTCCTTAGTTTTCGCCCCGTTCAGGGAGAGATTGTTGTTTGTGCACCACCTGGCCAGGCGGCTCACCTCACTCCTGTAGTCTGTCTCGTCCCCGTTGCTGTTGAGACCCACCACAGTTTGTTGTCTCCAAACTTGATGAAGAGGTTGGAGTTGCGTATCGGTATTTTATTTTTTTTAAGTTTTGATCTTATTATGTAGCGCATTTGAGTCCAACTGTCTGAGCTATTTGACCAGAAAAGCACAGAGTAAAGACTTCCATGTTAGCTTCTACAGCTAGTTAGCCAGCCCCCGATTGGTTTGCTGCTATAAACTTGTCAGTTGTGATCCAGAGTGTTACATACATGTTGTTTTCATGTTTTAATTTTGTGCTGCTGCATCCCGGGCCTGTGTCCTCCTCTTGCCACTCCCCGGGGCGCTCCGCCGTGGTCGTCGGCTCGCTCTCCCTCGAGCTGTGTGGGGTCCCCGGCCGACTTTGGGTTTATGGTAGGGTGTCTGCACCTCCTGCCTTTGATGGGCCTGCCTTCTGGAAGGGCAGTGTCGGGCTGGGGAGGACACTCGGCCAGGTGTCCCGGCACTCTGGCCTGCAGATTTTTAATGCACCACATACATTTGCACATCCTTTGGGGAGCTGGTTGGCCTGAATGGGGGTGACTGTTACGGGTTATCATTTCCCTCTCCTCACCCCCACCAGTCTCCCCAATTTTAATGTACTACACCCCACCCCACATGATCACAGAACAGGGATAATGGTTGGTATCCATAGAAGTAGGGTGGGTGGTGTGTTTTCCCATTTCTCTTGGCTTGACTCCTGGGGCCTGCGTCCCCCCTGGCAGTGGGGTGCGTTGGTGAGTGGCGGGCTATACATGCATGCAAGTCAGTCGGTGACGTCATAGGCTGTTTCTTACTCCTTGAACACTGGCAGCTAGATCCATTCCACACATCCACCAGCCACACACAGATGTAATTTCTGAATATTACTCCGCGGCGGACTAATATGCGCTCGGATCGGCCTGAGGTTCCATCTGTGCGCTCAGGACCTGTTTTGTTTGGATAAGTCACAGGAGTTGACGAGACCAGAAAAAACACTTCCGCCGCTTCTGCTGTCAAGAAGTAACGGTACTTTTATTCCGTTACAATGATCTAAATGTCGCTCGTGACTTTTATCAATTATTGCTTGTTTGTCAACTATTTCGTGCGTGAGACTATGACTTCGACTTCCGCATTGGCCACTGTTTGCGTCAATCCAATTTAAGCGCTAATGACGTTTAAATCTAGTTCACCAATCAAACGACACAAGAAAGTCACGACCTCACACATCATCTTCCATTGGGCTTCCCAGGCATAGGTATTAACATAGAGAAGCCAGCTCCGCTAATTGTCGTGCCTAAGTGGCCACCCTGTTGGGAAAGTCGTCGTTACCATGAAGGCAACGGCGCGCTACTCATGTTTACATTTAGACGAACAAAAACAACAGCTTTCATGTAATGTAGTATTTGTCTGGTACTGTCTGCGCAAACGTGGATATTTCAGTTCACTTCTAACTTGAGAAAACACCGTGCAATAAATTGCAGGTTTTGTTGTAGTTTTGACTGTGTACACACACATACACACACACACAGCAATATCAGAATGTGCACATTCACATTTTATTTTGTAATTTTTTTTTATTGATGTTCATGCTGTGGTTAAAAAAATCAGAAGTTAATCTTTACTCAGTACTTTGAGTAATTATTTCACTGTGTACTTTTTACTCTTGAAAATGTTTGGGAGGACTACCTTTTACTTACACATTATTGTCAAGTAACAGTACTCTTAATTGAGTACGATGTTTGGCTACTCTACCCACCTCTGGAGTGGACATACTCCATTGTTACTGTTATGTTTAAGCAAAAAAATTTCCTCATCAGATCAGCCAGTGTCGTATTTGTTACACTGGTCTTTTGTATTTTCACATTGAGGTGTTGCGGGTCGTGGCCCTGGTTGTTGTCCCAGCGGAACCGCGAAGCACATCGGTGACGAGTTGATCCACTAGTACATCTTGTATTAATTAGAAAACGCAGCTCCAATTATCTAATTAGTTTCCGCATGTTAATGTTAACTGTATTAAGTGACGGAGCGATGTTAGGGATTATGTCACAACACAGAATGAACTAACTTCAAATTCAGAAATGGACAATAAAAACCTCTAAAATATTGTACTTAATATTCTCCTGGAGGATGCATTTTGGATGAGCCTTTGAAGTTGGTAATAGTGAAAAATGAAGTAAAACAGACAATGATTTTAGTCAATTGTTTTCCAGAATGAGAGTGCTTAAAGAAGAGGATGCTATTCATGTGGCACAGCTTGAAGCAGGCCGTGGGTGCATTTTGGATGAGCCTTTGAAGTTGGTAATAGTGAAAAATGAAGTAAAACAGACAATGATTTTAGTCAATTGTTTTCCAGAATGAGAGTGCTTAAAGAAGAGGATGCTATTCATGTGGCACAGCTTGAAGCAGGCCGTGGGTGCAGCTGGAGATGGGCCTGGCTCAAGTTGGAGGCTAGAGCAAAAAAAAAAAAAAAAAGCAAAGAAATGAGGCAAATTGAATTTGAATCTTAAATTTGTTCATCACTTGTACTTGAGCGGTGTAAATTAGTTTTTCTGCGTGAAGAGAATTTTCTTAATTTTTAAAAAATGTTTTGCCTTAATGTATGCAGCCCGGGGGGATCCCCCTCAGGCCCCCCCAACAATAGTTTTTTTTTTATCACCTTTTTCATGCCTTTGGTGTTTGCATGTCTGGCTATAGGCTTTAATTGCTTGTGCTGGGACCACTAATGACAACACAGGTCATACTAACTAGACTTCACACCGATCTGATCGGTATCGGCCAATATTTAGAATTTTATGCTGATCGGCGCCGCAAAAGACATTTACTCCACAACACCATCGTGCACAGTATATTTGAATCCAAAATGTAGTTTATGTTTAGCTTTGTCGTATGGAAGCGTATTGCATTCACTTGGATTTAAAAAAAAAAAAAAACATGTTTTTCTGATAAATTTTTTTGAGGGCTTTGTTTTTCTGACAATTTTTTTTCAACCTGTTTTTCCTGACAAATTTTTTTCTGAGTTATCGGGACACATCAAACTCATGCGAGAACCCGCGAACTGCAAGTGACTCTTTGCGGACTCACTAATGGCGGATTACTGCTCGCACACCTTCAACCTGCTCATATACGTTTACCTTACCGGTTCAATTAAGGTGCCTATGTAATGTCGAGAAACTAATAACAACACCATCTATGTGACTCAAAGACAGGAGTATCTCCCAGTGTCTTAAACCCATATCAAAATAAAACTTCATCAAACTGAATAAGCCGGTCGTATTGCTTACTACGGATTCCGCAAAGAGTCACTTGCAGTTCGCAGGTTCACGCGTGAGTTCGATGTGTGTCCCGATGTGTTCCGATACCACTGCATCCCGTTTTTTACGGTCATTGGGCTTTATCTTGTCAACTCAAATGCGACCAGATACACTCGTTACGGTGGCGACGACAACAAGAGTGGCTCCCGCTGACTGTATTACGAGAACAAACTGGGTAAAAACATGTGTTAGTGGTCACCCCTGCTCAGGAGAGGACGTTCGTTTATAGCTTGCTTGAGGTATGTTCACATGCTTTTAATACGATACCGCTCGCAAGCAGGCAACAAAACGTTTATGTAGCCTAACAAGCTAGTGCTAGCACTCACGGTTGTGCGTAAACATGCTGCCGTTCTGTCGAATCATGCTCTAAAGTTTCGGTGTGGATGAAGTAATTTAATTACAGTAAGTTAGCACCTATTATTTCTGTCATGTAATGTTGGTTTGACCTGACTGATTAGAATACATGACCTGACTACAGCAGTGATTTCCAACCTTTTTGGAGCCAAGGTACATTTTACAAATGAAAAATCTCACCGCACACCAACAAACAAAAATGTCACAAAAAGTGGATACGTTAGTTACTGTATGTACTTCCCGCCATCTAATAGAAGACCATTCATTTGTTCTGTCTGTCACTATGCCTCACTGGCATAAATAGATGAACAAAGATACATTTATTGTAAATATAATTATTTGAGCAATTAGGTACACAAGTATATACAGTAAATGAACAGGTCATTTAAATAGACACATTGCGCCGTCTTGTGATCGGATCGGTGATTGGTTATCGCTTTTTTAAACTCGCTGATCAGCCCCAAAAATCCTGATTGTGCAAGGCCTAATACTAACATATCAACTCACAGGTTCTTACAGGTGTTTGTACACTAAAAAAAAGAATCCCATTGCACCACTCGTCAATCGCACTGCCTTGCTCATTTCCCACATCCTGTCCTGCTCTTTTCTGTCCTCTTTTATCTTGCTCTCTCGGTTAGTTATTGCATATCCTCACCGGCTGCCACTCCTCCCCCAATCCACAAATAAGAACATGATTTGACATTTGTAATGTTACTTGTGCGCAAATGTCTAGACTGTCTAACTATTGTTCTGCTGTGGTTCGTACCCTATTCCCCTTGTCCACTCTGTCCCCTAAAATCCTTTTCTGTCCAGCTGCATTTTCAATAAATCCATCCATCCATTTTCTGAGCCGCTTCTCCTCACTCGGGTCGCGGGAGTGTTGGAGCCTATCCCAGCTATCATCGGGCAGGAGACGGGGTACACCCTGAACTGGTTGCCAGCCAATCGCAGGGCACATTCAAACAAACAACCATTCTTACTCAGATTCACACCTACGGGCAATTTAGAGTTGTCAATCAACCTACCATGCATGTTTTTGGGATGTGGGAGGAAACCGGAGTGCCCGGAGAAAAGCCACGCAGGCATGGGGAGAACATGCAAACTCCACACAGGCGGGGCCGGGGATTGAACCCCAGTCCTCAGAACTGTGAGGCAGACGCTCTAACCAGTCGTCCACCGTGCCGCCATTTTCAATAAATATCAGTATAATTAAAAAATATGCATAGGGAGTATTTCAAACTCTCGTGTTGCACAGCAAAACTGTTCCAGCACAAAAGGCATACAGCACCGCCGTTCTGCATGGCTATGCAGCTGACCAGGACAGGTTAAAACAAATTTGAAAAGGTAAAAAAATTCATACATCACATGGTGGATTTCATTTTACATTTTAAACATGTGACAGTTCCTGTTAACAAATGAGATGCATGAGGTGCATCAGCAGTGCAATGTTTAGTACCACTCCTCGTTAACCGTGTTTAAAAGTTTTTTGGTTCTAATGTTTTTTTGCTTCCACTTGTATGACAGCTAATAGTGTGCGAATGATAGTTAAACCATTCCCTATACATATAAATATTTTAAATAAATGACAATTTTGACTGTGGAACAAATTACTGCAACCATAATTTATGTTTGTGGGAGATCTTGTTTTGAAATATTAGTAAAATTTGGTATTGATTGTCTCTTTCATCCGACAGGAACCTGTTAAGTCTGAGGAGGGCAGGGAAATGGCCGGCCGCATTGCGGCGTTCGGCTACATGGAATGCTCTGCAAAGACCAAGGACGGTGTGCGGGAGGTGTTTGAAATGGCCACAAGGGCGGCACTGCAGGCTCGTCGTGGAAAGAAGAGCAATAAATGTGTACTGCTGTAACATGGCAGTTATTTTGGACTTTTTGCACCTGGCCTGTTGTACTTGTGGCCAAGGCGTGGGAGGGATGGAAGAATTAGTAGATGGCGGCTAAGCAGGAGGGAGGGCAGAAAAAGACTGCAGTTAATGACTACCGCTATAAAATGGCTGTTTGTCAGACTGAATTCACCCTGGGACTTTTGTTCGCGAAGCGTTGATGAAGAGAGATTGGATGTGGGCAAATACCAACATTTGTAAACCATCAGACTGTTAATTTGGTGGGAACACCAGCCCCCCCCCCCCCAGACTGAAAGTCATCAAGAGATCCTGACCCTTGCTTAAAATTTAACCATCCGTGATAATTTGTGGTGGACATTCCGCTTACTGTGACAAGGGAATTTGCCCTGTGATGAGGCTTTATGCACCAAGTTCAAATTGTCACTTGGATAAAATTTGTGTGTGTGGAATTGTGCTGACAATTCTAACACATGACAACATGAAGACCAGTGTCTGTAAACGTTTTTGTCCCGTGTGCACCCCCACCCCATCCCCCTCAACTTCAGATGCGAGGGTTTTACATGTGCAGCCTCAAGCCAGGAGGTCTATCTGAGGTTAATCCTGTGTTTACAGACTCAGCCTGCACATGCACTGAGCTCTCACCTCACTGGCACTGATCTAATATTGTTGCAATTGACAGACCATTGTCCCCCAGTTGTTACCATTGTAAAGTACTTGTAGGTTGATTGAGGCAATTATTACTCTTAACACCCACCACCACCAACAAGTAATGATATCATGGGTTATAAAAATGACAAATATCACTAACAGGGGTTCCAGTTGAAGCATTTTTGAGCCACCCAAACTCTTCTCGTCAGCTCCCCATTCCTCCCCCACACATTTGACTGCTGGTGCTGATCTTCTCCTGGTTGTAGACCAGGACAGAGAACAAGGAGAGGAAGGATTATGTTTACATGCACACCACCACTGATCTGTGGATCCAGGAGGAACACATTTTTATTGTATTTTACTTGGGGGCAGAAGTGTAGACTTGTAAGACAGAATCTGAAGCTCATTTTACACAGCCTATTGAATCCAGGATTTCTAGGCCTTCCCATACGTCAGACCAGTCGTCGTTACAAAGCAATTGTCTGATTCCCACACCCGTTAAAGCTCATATGCGGCTATTTTGCAGCCCTCTGTGTGAAAGAGGCTCCAAAAGGTTCCTGGGATCAAGCACATTTAAACAATTTAATGTGCCTTATCATTCAAGTGTTGGTACCTGCCAACCCCCCAAAAATTGCATGTAACCACCCAAATGACAGCCAGTTTTGGGGAAACAACAAATAGTGTTCTTCAGCATTATTTTGCAAAATTCGATTTTACAACCTGATTAATTGCTCGCTTTTAATGGTATTTGATTAAAAATGCCAATGGTGGCCTGTCAGTTTTTGCTCAAATAATAGAACCCTCTAGTTCCTCTTCCTGGTCTACGGGGAGGGGTTTGCTCCAGACACCTCCTCTTGTATTGTTGTATTACACTTTTTTTCCTGCTTTAAAAATTTTTTTGTCTGTCAGTATTTAAAAAAAGAAAAGAAATTGAGGTAAAACGAGCGGACTGTCATTTTTGCTTGCTTTACCTGACCTTACTATTTGTGGTTAAAACCCTGTCAATCAGTCCCACCAAATGACATTGTTAGGCATTCGAGAGGCTGGATTATTGCTAATATGTTTGTTTTCAAACACACAAATAAAAATAAAGAGAAGAAAATTGCCTCCTAATGTATCAGTAATCAGTTTTATTTCATATTTTAATGAATGTTTAAATCTTAAATTTTGGATGCTGAAGTCAGAACAGGTAAACCAAGTTGTATGCAATGTCTGTAAATATGAATTATGGGTTTGTTCATAATAGACTATACACATGCACAGGACTGGAAACTATTTGTAAACTAGCTTTCGTTTGTGTAATAAATTACTTTCTATGACACCCAGCTCTTGATGATGTTGTTCTGAGTCGGATGCCCAGCGCTCCCAACAGTCAATCGATGCACACACGAAAGTGATGGATAACAGGCTTTATGAAGCGGCAGGCTTATTGTTAATGTTCCCCCTGGACTCTGATTGAATACTAACTAAAGATGCAAAGAGTTTCACAGAGAGAACGTATTTCTTTTGGATCAATTGAATAACTGTTAAGGAGGTGACTTCAAAATGTTGATGGGTTACTTCAATCTGAGACCTTTTTATTTTCCCACAGGCGGACCTTAATCCACCACATTCTCTGGTCACTATTCTTTCAGTACAAACATTCAGAAATCTTATCAGTTGTCATGCGAGTCATTTTTAGCAAAAATATATTGATGTGATTATACTTCTTTTTCTGTTGTTAATGTAGAAGTTCTAGCATCTGACTTTAATGCAGCTGGCATGGGTTGAATTTCCACTCAATACCGCATTCACAGGCCTAATTTCCCTACTTGTTGCTAGGGAAAATGTTTAGACTTAGAAAAGAATATAGTGTGATCCATAGCCTTCTCAGTTTACCACAACTCTACACGCAGTTTGCTTTTTTTCCTTTGGCAAAGCCAGGTGCTTCTGGATACTAGAAATCAGAGGTCGGGGCCTAGTTGTGATGACTCAAGTCAGATTTATAAATCGCTAATTTTAGCACTTGTGACTTGCTTGCCTAAAACTGATGAAACACACTACTTGAATTACATAATGTGACAAGTCTTGTCTATTTACATCATTTTCAAAAAAGTGTGCCTTTTGTTTTAGATTTTTTTTTTTTAGGTGAGGCCACCTCATGAAGCAAGTATGGAGGAAGTAGGATTATTATGTTAGGATTGAGAGATTATATTTTTGATCAAATTGGGAAAAGGGACACCTTTCAGTGTAATCCAAAATTGAAGGAATCTGCAACATGCAAGGTTTTCAAAAAAACTAAATGCACTAAATTCTTCACTATGAAACCCACAAAGACAGGTAAACTACGTTTACATTAATTTAGCTAACAAATAGCTGGTCAAACATTAAGCGCCATGTCAATTATGCCTTTGAAAAGACTAATAGATAATACAGAGACTTGTTTAAAAACCATAACAAATTATTGTGAAATGTGTCAGTACAGCTATCCAATGCAACTACAGATACTGAGAGCCAAGTGCGAATATATTTTACTGAGCATGATTGTATGGCTTGCTTAACCCATGTAATGACTTGACTCGCTTGAAATTTAATGGAGACTTGACTTGCTTGGTTTTTGCGACAGTAACTTGGGACTTGCTTGAAATGTTAAAGTTAAGACTTGAGATTTATGACTTGAAAATATACAGTATGACTTCCATATTTGCTAGAAATAATACCTATTGTAGGTTTCAAGCAACATGTCTCACTAGAAATGACTGAAATAAACATATGCTAATGTTAGCTTACCCTGTTACTGTGCCTAACAATAAAATGCCATTAGTGCTGCAGTATTACACTACAGTCTCAACTTTGCTGTCGCAGTCTGTTTTCTTGATGCCCTTCGCCTCCTATGGGATACAATTATAGATCAAAGTCCCTGCAAGCAAACTGTTGTCATTTTCAAGCATAGGAAAATGAGCCATTGCTTCTTCGCAGTCCTCACAGAGGAGGCTTTATTCAAACCAGGGTGAGATGATTGCTGCCTAAAAAGCGTAATGCTACACCAAGCCCACTTGGCAGCAGCAGCAGCAGCAGCCTCACACTCTTGACTGATGCCTGTGCTGCAGAGAGGGCTTGTGTGGGATGCAGAGGTGAGCCAATTTGCTCCTGTGTGGGATATGGCATATCCACAAGCTGCAAGGAGTATGCAACAGAGTGTGTGGCGTTTCATTAGAAGACACCACTTACCTGTGACCACAGGAGCAAGTGGAGGTACAAATAGATTTGATGACACCTGGAGTATGTACTTTCCTTTAAAACATGTAAACATTCACATTTCTCTCAGCTTGACTGCTGGGGCAGAGGGAGTATTTCAAACTTCCCTGTTCCAGCACAAAAGATCTACCATTCTGCATGACCATGCAGCTGAAAAGGACAGGCAATCAATCAATAAAAAAAATAAACAGCAGAGACAATGGGTGAGTTGACTCTTAAATGTTATATGTAATACAAAGCATGAATATCTGATAGTCCTTTTTGCATTATTAGAGTAATTTCCTGTTCCGAATTTGCCATTCAGTGTCGTGGCCGTGGCTGGCAAAAGCCCCTTTTTTTTTTTTTATTGCCACTTGGGGCAGTTACGGATGCAGCAGCTGCAGCAGATTCAATTGGGCCTAGATGAAGTAAAAAAATATTTAAAGTGGAGACATATTTTGCCAAACCAACTTTTTTTATTATTTGGTATGTAATATTGTCTCATTGCCTCAGTAAACGTGAAATATGAATTAAAGTCGTCCATGCATTCCTAAATTCCAGAGGTTTTTCCTGATGAAAGGACTGAAATCAGGTCATTCGAACTTCTCAACCTTATCTATGTCACTAGGGTAGATCCGTCAACATAACAAACACGTGTGCTCTCACAAGTGGGTCTTCTACAAGGAGGCAACCAGTCAAAGGAAAGGCGGCAGTCTTAGCCAAATATGGACAAAGAGGATACAAAGCCGTGTCAAACAGAAGTAGATGTCAGCAATTATTTGTTTAATGAAATTGACACTTCTATACTAACTCCATGTGAGAAAGTCACTCAATGGAGGTCTACTGTAAGTAGCCCAAATATGGGACCTTGAAAGAATTTTTAGAGTTGCGAACTGTCGGTTGGTCAAGTCTTTTATTTATTTATTTTTTTGGGTGTGTGTGAGCCAAAAGTTGAGGTACAAGTGAGCTGTAGGCCACAACTCATATGACAAGCCTTCTTAACATTTAAAAGCTAAATTTGACTACCCGGAATTAAGATTGTAGATAACTACGTCATTCTGACTAGAGTTACACGAATTACGCTTAAAAAAAAAAACAGTTTAATTTACACTCTTTATTGGTTTTTGTACAACACAAGTGTTATTTTTATTTCTTGAAAGCAATTTAAAAAATGTGGTGCTTCTTGGGGCCTGGGATGATGAATGGCATTTCAATTTGGAAAAAAAATGACATATTGTGGAAGTAACTTCAAGCGTGAGCTTGTTTGCAGGAATGAATTGTACTCTCAAGTCAAGGTACCACTGTTCTGTTTGTATTTCTTTTTTTTTTACTGGTCCTCTTGCTGCTCAGCAGGATTTGTGGGATTGCCAAGAACTTATTCGACTCTCCTTGCTATTTACCCTTTTCCATGATCAAAACTAGGTACAAGCAGCTATTGTTTTTTTCATCAGATTTGGGATTTGAGGAGACAGAAAAATAAGGTTATGCAAATGCAAGTTTACACTGTTATGCTTTTTATAGGCCACATTACTGCAGTGTTCCATTTTCATGCTACCCTCAGACCCTCTCAATTTAAAAGTTGAAGGTAATTAAAACACACACACACTTGACAGTAAAACTGAATATATATTTGTTTTCCAGGAGTTTGGTGTGCGGCCTAGATCTAAAAATGGTTAGTGCTCCACCCTTTTCCATATAAAACCATCAATGGGTCATGCTGAATAATCAAGATCGTTCATAAAGAACCCTTACATTCCTTCCAATTGTTAATTTGTAGGAAACCACAGTACACTATTAAGTGAAACACACTAAAAACCCGTAGAGTACATTATGATGCAATGAAAGTCCCCCTTCCTCCTCTCTGTGTCACTGCTGTACTTATGGAAAATGACTAAAGGCTCTTCAAGAGTGAAACCACAGCCCGGAAGGAAGGTCGTCACAGCCTACTCCACCCAAAGCGGTGGTCGGACACCGTGAAAGAGGCAGAACAGCGCTCTGATTAAAGCGGGCGGCATTAAGGCAGGCTGCTTATGTATGTTCTTTTTTTCTTTTGTTCTCAAATCGCCTTTTACTCCCTTCTTCTTCCTCCTCCTCCTCTAGCCCATGATGTTAGCTTGTGCTGCTCCACAAGCTACCGAAAGCCGCTTTTATATAGCAACCTATTTTTAGCCCTGCTCAGCCCTAACTATTTTTAACCAATATGCTTTCATCGCCTGCTCAAATTGTCCAATGAAACAAGAGTCAACGCACACAAACTGTCCAATGGGAGGACGGGGAAGTATAGAAGGGGCGGGGATTATGCAAACTGGAGCGAGAAGAGAAGAGATCGTCAAATGGACTAAATTGTCACTCTGCTTGACACTGTGGCAGGATAAAGGAAGGCACGTCGTTGTATTCAAACGTCTTTATTCTGACTGCTAACAAAACACTGGCGTGAACAAAACAAGTTTGCGCCAAAATCATGACCGCCAATATAGTTTCCCAGCACGCCCCCTCTCTTTATTTTGTCGCGTTTCTCTTGGCTGCACTGTTTTTTCCTGTAATTTGGAATTTTTAGTCCTGTCAAATTTCTGCCTCTATGTGCTGCCATGCCAATCTAATCTGCGCAGGGCCTTCAGAATTATAGGGCTGGCCAATTTGACTTCAACTATATCAATGGGACTGTTTAAATCCCAAATAATCAATCCAATTACATATTTGTCCTCCCAAGATCAACAAGCTCTACCTCAATGATGGCGGCATTTTTCTGTCGTCTGATTGGTTAATAAGTGAAAACAAAATTCGACTAGCAAAACACGTCTGCATTGATCATCATATATGAATGCAATAATAATCATGTGCTGTGTATGATTTATTTAATTTAATATTTGTCCCCCCCCCCCATGATATTTGATAAATATTGACCCACATCCAGATAATGATGTGGCACGGTTACTGTTATACTTTTGTATAGTATTGCTAGTTTCAGTAATTGCGACGTGATGTTCCTCACTGAGGAAGAAAGAGGAACAAAGATCTCGTCCTGTAACGTATTACTGTACTGCATTTTAAAGTTTGTTTCCAGAGTAACAGAACTGAATAATAAACGCACTATTAATGAATTAAATACAAATAACATGTTACGTATTTACTACATGACAATATATTTTAATTTAAAAGTGCTGGGATTGGGTAAACGAATCTGCCGTTCATCGGTTTGAATGGCATTACACTGACATTTAGCGGTAGAAGCTGCACATTACAATAAGAGTGCGTTCAATTGAAACAATTCATGATACAGACATGGACAGATGCCGCAACCACTGGATCATAAGTAAAAGTGTCCGCACCTTACAAAAATACCATTCAGGGGCACAACGAGGACACACAGGAAAGCAGTGACGACCACCATTTTGGGCTCATGTCAGTTCCAGGGAATCTATCACTTGGCCAATATGAGAACAATAAAGAGGTGGTGTTATTAGTCATTCTCCCACATTTTTAAATTGGTAGAATACAGTAAAAACGACCACATCATCGGACTGCAAAAAAAAAAAGAAAAGAGGTCGTCCTCTTCTGTACATGTTTATAATACATAAATGCATGTATGTAAATAAATTGTTTTTCATATTTTTGCTCATGGACTAACTGCTCCAAAAGGAGACGTAACAGCTGTGTGACTAAGTAAATGTACTAACTTGTATTTTTTCAATTTCCTCACCATGATTGCTACGTCGATATCCATAAATAATTGAAAACAATTATTCTTGATAGCCACGTAAATGTGAACGTTACCTAATGCATTCCTGCGTGCGTGAATGGGCTTTGTGCACTTTCTAGGTTGTCGCTTCATGAAGCGAAGTCATTAGTTTATGCGGCAGGTCATCCACATCCAATATGGCGGGCGCGCTGACGTATGGCGGGAAGGGCCAAAAAGGTCGCGAGTTTGTCTCCTCTCGTCGAGTGGTCCCCGAGCAATGACGGAAGATGGCAGCACTGGCTCACTGTGAGTTCAAACACAACCGCAAGGCAAGTCTTTTCACCCTGTTAGTGAACTAGTTAAAGCTTTTGGCAATGATTGAATCCCCACAAGGATAGTTACCTAAACCTTTCCATAAGAAATAGGACAGTATGTTGTTAAGAATTAGGACAGAAAGCCTTTACTATCATCAATATTTTTTGCTATAGGCCGGTAGATGACCTTCTATTTTTAAATGATTGAACAGGACGATAAAACTGCTGTCTTTTCATACCCACATCCAAGGAGTTGATTTTAGTTGAGTGTGTTATGTTAGCCTTTGACAGTAAACTAAATGAGCTGGCATATTTAGGCACCTACGTAACATAATCTTCACTTCCATCAACGATTGTTACGAATAATGTATGCACACTGTAACAAATCCCTCCGACAGTGCCTCACACCCACCAAATGTTGGTATAGAAGTAAAACTTTCAAAATATCTGTATATCAAAATACACTATCGTTGGAGTGATACAGTGCCCTCCCTAGTTTGTAAAAATCGGATAAGGATTAAGGATTTTATGTCGCAAATCGGCCCAATTTTTTTTGCCCAGAAATCAATGTAAATCATTAGGAAATTTGTGACCCAAACCTTGACTCTTTAGTAGAAAAATGCCCGGATGCTGGTCTTATTAGTTGGAATCTATGATTTGTTTTGATTTTAAATTGTTCGGTTCCAGGGTCAAACTGTTGCCATTAACCTTTATTAATTGTACATGCCATTTTTTGAAGTGGACATGCTATGGAAAATTTACTTTTGAATGTTTGTATACAAATAGTTAGGTCTCTGGATTGCCTACCCACCTATTAAGTGTGAAACTAAATGACCAAATAAGTATTTAGTTATCCCCCTATTTCTGAAAATATGTCTGTGAGCAAGCTGTTCTGCACTTATGCCCTGCTGTTTCGGATCAGAGGGGCTGATTTAACATAATAACCATATTCACCTACAATGAGTTTCTCAGCCAATTATTGGCAGCTAGCCTGGCCAAAGTTTCATAGGGAAAGAAACACTAACATGGCTGTTTAAGCACTATCATGTAAGAATATGTCTATATTAATTATTGATCCTTGGGCTATTTTGAAGAAGGCATGCCACAGACATGTTATTAGACATCTGGGAACGGTTTTAACTTTTGAAAAAAAGTGCATAATGTGTCTGCTTTAATAACATTTTAACATTTCATTTTCTTTACTGACCAACAAGTGTAAAAGTAAAAACATTCAATGTACAAACATTCTGTAACCTTTATGACATGGTGCATAGAAGGATCTGAGGTAAACTAAGTCGCTTAACATGAAGACTTGATGTCGACATTTCACTTTAGCTACATTCTACTGAAACATGAGCTGGTTTTTCTACATCACAATAAGTTCCATTCGTGTTACAATGGTTGTCATCTGTCGTCATTTTTACCTTCTGTGGTGGTGTCACAAAAAAATCAACGTTATTAGTTTAGATGAGCTGACAGACTTTGTCTCGTCATGCGGTTTGAACCAGCAACATTACTGACCTGTGGGACATTTGTATTGGGCTGCACAAAGACTGAACCAAAAAACATTTTATTGATCATCAGAGACCTAGAGGAGGTTCATTTTGAAAATCAGGTGCATCCGCCTATACCTCTCTACACATCAAACTGCTCAACTCAGTTGCGGTATACGGTAGTAAGAAAACAAGCCCACTAGATAGGAAAAATGAGTACACAAAGCAAGAGGAGAGCTACTTTGGAAAGAGGAAAAGGCCAGATGGTAAGACAGAAGAAGAAAAGTTTACTTCTTTCAAGGAAAGAATAAAACACAGACAGTAAAAGAGAGAATTTAAGACAATATCAGCAGTCCTACTTAAAATGAGTTTAATCCAACAGGAGGTAATTCTCACGCACCAAGCCCAACCACTCTGCGATAGGCTAGTAAATGAGGCACTAAAGCCTTCAAAACTGCCAAAAAAGCAATGCATTCCATGCTTCCATTTCCAACATCTTATTTTTGTGAAGCATGATTTTCTGCACTGAGCGTGACCTAAATCTATACATAAGTAACACGCTTCCGGTGTCATTGTCTCCCATGACCCAAGCTCAGACATGCTTTTTGAAGAGAAATAAGCGCGTGGTTCCAACTAATATCAACAACTACATTAAGCGTAATGGTCAATTTGTTTTTATTCGTTTCTATGTCAATCCATCAAAATACTGCTTTATATCAACCTGTTATTTAGAGAGAAAAAAAGGTTGGGGATTGCTGTATTAAAGGACAGCAATTGATTCACATACATTTCCCCCCCCAAAGTTGATCAAAGAAATTTATCGAAATGCCCATTTTATGCAGAATAATTTGTTCAACCTTTTATTGAATAGGTAATAAATGACCTCCAGTACAGTAATAATTGTAGGCACGGTGCTAATCAATATGCTTACGTAATCAAAGTGGACACTTTGGGCTTGGTGTCAGCCCAAGGAGGAGACACAAACCTCATGCTTCTGAACAAACAGAACAACTCGCTGACAATGAGGACTCATTACCCGCAGCGTTCGCACTCAATCCATGCAACACAGGGAATGTGCACGACAACCAGTGTGTGTTAGTGTCAATGTGCTTCATGCAGAATGGGAGCGGTGAGATGTGAGGTCAGTAATGATCTCTACAGCCAGAGCTCACACACCAGTTGACTAATGGATGTCACTTGTCAGCGAGAAAATCAGAGGCTTTTTGTTCGAGTGGGAGCAAAGTTTTCTGTTGTAATTAAGAGGCCTGGTGGTCAAGTCACAAATTATCCTGTCATAATGACCTAATGATTTAGGAGGTGCTTGTTATAATACTGTATCTGAAGATCTCTCCTCTCATCTCTCCGCCACAACACACAGGTATGTGACTATCATGACAACTGGACCACCTTTCTGTTTTGGAAAGAGCTCCTAGATTAGTAGCACCAGTGTCTGAGGTACCATGTTTAAAATTTGTATCCTGTTTTATCTTGTTTTTGTTTTTCATTGTGTGTCGCTGCAGGATTACAGAATAAGCGAACGAGAACTGCAATAATTAGGGCAGTGTTTCCCAACCTTTATTGAGCCAAGCCACCCATTTTACATTAGAAACATTTCACATTTCACAACACCTAACATAAGTGTCACAAAATGTTTGACTACTGAAATAATAATAAATCTTGTCTCAAAACATTTACAAATTTACTTCCTCAGTGTGATATCTGGGCTTTTTAAATTGAACACAAAGCTATTATACTCACAGGAAGCCATTACATATTCTGTTGTGAATGAAGGGCAACAGGTGGATGCACAGGGACAGTATATTGTACCTCATGCCGTCTAATGGAAGAGCATTTGATTGTTTTTGCCCATCACTATACGTCGCTGAATAAATATTTATTTGTAATAAATGAATAATAATTTTCTGTTGAACTAAGTGAAATTGGATCTTTTACCATGGCAAGCCAGATGATCTCTCACGGCACACTAGGGTGCCATGGCACCTAAATTGGAAATCACTGAATTAGAGTGTTAAATGCAAAACACACACATATATATATATATATATATATATATATATATATATATATATATATATATATATATATATATATATATATATATATATGGTAGTTTGGGATTTTATTAGAGTTTATTTAGTTTTGACTTTTCTTTTTCAAATTCAGTTAGTTTTAATAAATATTTAGAGCAAATTTGTTAGTTTTTATTAATTTGTATTTTTAAAAAAAATGCTTCATTTTAGTTGAGTTTTTATTAGTTTCAGTATTAGTTTTGCTTTTTTTATTCAGGGTATTTGTGAAGTGTTGGATTAACAAAAAAGATCACAATAAGTATTGGGTAATAGAAACACAACAAAAATTACCACTTAAAAAAATATTTACTTTCTGACAGATGAACAAACATCCACAAACCAAATACAGGTACTCTATAACAGTCCACAGAATTTGAAGTGCGATAAGTGGAGTGCATGTAATACTGCTTCTAAGGTTAGATTAGATGCATCACAACATACAGTAAAACCATTCATGAAACACATGCTGTAGTATGGCCTTTTTAAAAATATGTTTATATGTTTAACGTACACACGCACAAAAAATAAATAAACTCGTTATTTGGGTATTTTTCTTCCCTTGTTGCTAAATTGCAAACTTCTCAAGTGGAATTTCAGATTTGTGACTGTTAGATACACAGATAGATAGAAAGTAAGCTTTTACAGCAGGTAAAAGCAAGCTTTATGGTGCATCCAGTATGTTTTGTTGTTGTTGTTGTTGAGTCCATGATTATATGCGACAAAGCCTTTCAAGTCTTCCTGCTCATTTTAGTTAGTTGTTGTTTTTAAAAAACATTCTCGTTTTTATTTTGTTTACGAAAAGGTTTTTTCACTTTTAGTTTATGTTGTTCCTTGTTGTTTACTATAATAACCTTGATATATCAATATCTACCTATATAAATATATATAAATAAAGATACATAATTAGATTAGTAGATACACAATTAGCCTACAGATAATCTAATTTACACAGGTATTTTTAAAAAGTGCTCTTTTTAAAAAATTTTTTTTTTTACACAAACAGCTGTTTAAAATGCATAGAGAAGCTGTCAAGCTTAAATCAAAGAAATACTAGATGGTGCTGAACACATTGACAGTGGAAACCTCAGTTCATGAACTTAATTCGTTCCGAGATTTTGCGAACCAAAATGTTTGGGGTTCATACAAATATACTCATAGTGAAGTAGTGTTATTCCTAGACATCATACTAAAGTGGGGCCAAATTAGAAGATTTCCCCCCCTTCCGATCAAAGAAAGCAAAAGCCTGATCATCCTCAGTGATTATTTTGTGGCATGGGTTGTGTTAAGACTAATTTTTGTTAAACCTGTTCAGTGTTCCCATTCGCAAATCCTAATGTGTCAACACCGATTTATGCCAAGCTGATGTGACACAACTGGTTGTGTTTGCTACCACAATTTAGTTACTAGATTACTACTTACTACTACCACTTTTACACTAATCTGTGGTGGCATGTGTTGGTCATTTCAGTACATTTCAGTACACCAAACACTACCCCCCCCGTCATGTGTTGGTTATGATGATATGTGTGGAGCCCACTTCAAAGGGAGTTTGCAGTATTTAAACTGCTAGCAAGATTTGAATGTAGCCTCACTTGACTAATCCCTCCCCCCCTCGAGTTGCTGACCAAAGCCACACCCCTCACTTACAGTTGTAACCAGATATTTACAGACACTATATACAAAGACACATACTTTTTTTTCTCACTGTTTGTCATTAAATCAGACTAAACTTTGTTTTTGGGCCAATTAGGATTACCACAATTATTTCTATTTGCTTAATTCCAGAATATCCATCCATCCATCCATTTTCTGAGCCGCTTCTCCTCACTAGGGTCGCAGGCGTGCTGGAGCCTATCCCAGCTATCATCGGGCTGGAGGCGGGGTACACCCTGAACTGGTTGCCAGCCAATCGCAGAATTCCAGACTAATGAGAGGATTTTTTTAAACACAATTTTTCAATACTTTCTTCAAAGTCAGAAGTTTACATAGAGTAACATTACTATGCCTTTAAACAATTTGGGAAAACCCAGATGATGATGTCATTTATTTAGAAGCTTCTGATAGGTTCATTGACAATATTTGAGTTAATTAAAGACACACCTGTGGATGTATTTGAACTGGGCACACCTGAAACACACTGCTTCTTCATGTAACATCATGTCAAAGTTAAAAGAAATCAGCCGAGATATCAGCAAGAGAATTGTGGACTTGCACAAGTCTAGTTAATCCTTGGGTGCAATTTCCAGATGCGTAACGAAGCCACGTTCATCTGTTCAAACAATTCTATGCAAGTCTAAACAGAATGTCCAGCAAGCTCAGGAAGGGCATGGGTTATTTGTCCCAGAGATTAATGTGCTTTGGTCCGAAATATGCATATCAACCCAGGAACAAAAGCAAAAGACCTTGTGAAGATGCTGGCTAAAGCTGGTGTCTGTCATTATCCACAATGACACGAGTACAGTACCAACATGGTCTGAAAGGCCATTCTGCCAGGAAGAAGCTATTACTCCAAAAGAAACCTAAAAAAACAGATTACAGTTTGCAAATGCACACAGGGAGAGATACCTTAATTTTTGGAGACATGTCTTGTGGTTCGACGAAATTAAAATTAACCATTTGGCCATAATGAGCATCTATAATTTTGGAGGAAAAATAGGGAACCTTGCAAGCCTGAGAACACTATTGCAACTTTGAAATATGGCGGTGACAGCATCATTTTGTGCGGTTGTTTTCTACAGGAGGGACTGGTACACTTCACAAAATAGATGGCATCATGAGAAAAGAACATTATATGGAAATACTGAAGAAGCATCTCAAGACATCAGACAGGAGGTTAAAGCTTTGGCTCAAATGGGTGTTCCAAATGGACAATGACGCAAAGCATACTGCCAAACTGGTTACAAAGTGGCTTAAGGATAACAACTTCAATGTTTTGGAGCAAGGTGGCCGACAAACCTGGCTCAGTTCTACGAGTTCGGTCAGGAGGAATGGACCAAAATTCCTGCCAACTACTGTGAGACGCTTGTGGAAGGATATCAGAAACGTTTGAACCGTCATACAGTTTAAAGGGAATGGTACCAAATAGGCTACTAATGAAATGTATGTGGCGGCACGGTGGATGACTGGTTAGCACATCTGCCTCACAGTTCTCAGGACCGGGGTTCAAATACCGGCCCTGCCTGTGTGGAGTTTGCATGTTCTCCCCGTGCCATCGTGGGTTTTCTCCAGGTACTCCGGTTTCCTCCCACATTCCAAAAACATGCATGCAAGGTTAATTAAAGACTCCAAATTGTCAATAGGTGTGAATGTGAGTGCAAATGGTTGTTTGTTTGTATCTTCTTCTTTTCCTTTCGGCTTGTCCCTTTAGGGGTCGCCACAGCGCGTCATCCTTTTCCATGTAAGCCTATCTCCTGCATCCACCTCTTGAACAACAACACCAATGGCCTCATGTCTTCCCTCACGACATCCATCAACCTTCTCTTTGGTCTTCCTCTAGCTCTCTTGCCTGGCAGCTCCATCCTCATCATCCTTCTACCAATATACTGACTCTCTCTCCTCTGGACGTGTCCAAACCATCGAAGTCTGCTCTCTCTAACTTTGTCTCCAAAACATCGAACCTTGGCTGTCCCTCTGATGAGCTCATTTCTATTTTTATCCAACCTGGTCACTCCGAGAGCGAACCTCAACATCTTCAATTCCGCCACCTCCAGCTCTGCTTCCTGTTGTCTCTTCAGTGCCGCTGTCTCTAATCCATGCATCATGGCTGGCCTCACCACTGTTTTATAAACTTGCCCTTCATCCTAGCAGAGACTCTTCTGTCACATAACACACCTGATATCTTCCTCCACCCGTTCCAACCTGCTTGGACCCGTTTCTTCACTTCCTGACCACACTCACCATTGCTCTGGACGGTTGACCCCAAGTATTTAAAGTCCTCCACCCTTGCTATCTCTTCTCCCTGTAGCCTCACTCTTCCCCCACCACCCTTCTCATTCATGCATATATATTCTGTCTTACTTCGGCTAATCTTCATTCCTCTACTTTCCAGTGCATGCCTCCATCTTTCTAACTGTTCCTCTACCTGCTCTCTGCTTTCACTGGAGATCACAATGTCATCTGCAAACATCATGGTCCATGGGGATTCTAGTCTATCCTCATCTGTTAGCCTATCCATCACCACTGCAAACAGGAAGGGGCTCAGGGCCGATCCCTGATGCAGTCCCACCTCCACCTGCATTATTCTAACATACTTCTCTGCCACTCCAGACTTCTGCATTCCGTACCACAGTTCCTCTCTGGGTACTCTGTCATAGGCTCTGTCTAAATCTACAAAGACACAATATAGCTCCTTCTGACCTTCTCTGTACTTTTCCATCAACATCCTCAAGGCAAATAATGCATCTGTGGTACTCTTTCTAGGCATGAAACAATACTGTTGCTACTAATCATTGCCACTTCCTGGTCGACCACACTTGCCTCTTCTACTCTCCCTTCTCTCTCATTTTCCTTATTCATCAACTCCTCAAAGTATTCTTTCCCATATCAAGCACACGACTGGCACCAGTCAGCATATTTCCATCTCTATCCTTAATCACCCTAACCTGCTGCACATCCTTCCCATCTCTATCCCTCTGTCTGGCCAACATGTGTAGAGCCTTTTCTCCTTCTTTAGTGTCCAACCTGGCATACATGTCATCAAATGCCTCTTGTTTGGCCTTTGCTACCTCTACCTTTGCCCTATGTCGCATCTCAATGTATTCTTTTCGCCTCTCCTCGGTCCTCTCGGTGTCCCACTTCTTCTTAGCTGACCTTTTTCCTTGTATGATTTCTTGTACTGTGAGGTTCCACCACCATGTCTCCTTCTCTCCTTTGCTGCCAGAAGATACACCAAGTACTCTCCTGCCTGCCTCACTGATCACCTTGGCTGTAGTGGTCCAGTCTTCTGGAAGCTCCCCCTGTCCACCGAGAGCCTGTCTCACCTCTTCCCGAAAAGCTGCACAACACTCGTCGTGTCTCAACTTCCACCACATGGTTCTCTGCTCTGCCTTTCTCTTCCGAATCTTCCTTCCCCCCACCAGAGTCATTTTACACACCACCGCCCTATGCTGTGTAGCCACACTCTCCCCTACCACTACCTTACAGTCAGTAACCTCCTTCAGATTACATCGTCTGCACAAGATGTAACCCACCTGCGTGTTTCTACCTCCGCTCTTGTAGGTCACCCTATGTTCCTGCCGCTTCTGGAAAAAAGTGTTCACTACAGCCATTTGCATCCTTTTTGCAAAGTCTACCACCATTTGTCCCTCCAAATTCCTTTCCTGGATGCCGTACTTACCCATCACTTCTTCATCACCCCTATTTCCTTCACCAACATGTCCATTACAATCTGCACCAATCACGACACTCTCTCTTTCTAGGATGCTCAGAACTACTTCGTCATAGCCTACCTGTGGGACATAGCCACTAATCACATTATACATAACACCCGCAATTTCAAGTTTCAGCCTCATCACTCAATCTGATACTCTATTCACCTCCAAGACATTCTTTTAAAAATAACCCCGACTCCATTTCTCTTCCCATCTACACCATGGTAAAATAATTTAAACCCTGCCCCTAAACTTCTAGCCTTACTACCTTTCCACCTGGTCTCCTGGACACACAATATATCAACCTTTCTCCTAATCCTCATGTCAACCAACTCCCGAGATTTTCCTGTCATAGTCCCAACATTCAAAGTTCCCACATTCAGTTATAGGCTCTGTGCTTTCCTCTTCTCTTTCTGCCGAAGAACTCGCTTTCCACCTTTTCCTCTTATTCGACTTCGACCCACAGTAGCTGAATTTCCACCGGCGCCCTGCAGGTTGACTGCGCCGGTGGCGGACGTTGTTAACCCGGGCCACGATCGATCCGGTATGGAATTCTTTGGATGAACGCTCATATTTGTTTGGCAAATTTTTAAACCGGATGCCCTTCCTGACCCAACCCTCTGCATTTATCCGGGCATGGGACCGGCCTACAGTTTGCACTGTCTTGTGCCCCCCATAGGGCTGCATGTGCCCTGCAATTGGCTGGCGACCAGTTCAGGGTGTACCCTGCCTCTTGCCCGAAGATAGGTGGGGATAGGCTGCAGCACCGCCGCGTCCCTGAGGATAAGCGGTACGGAAAATGGATGGATGTGTAGGTATAAGATGTCCATCTATCCATCCATTTTCTTCCGCTTATCAGAGGTCGGGTTGTGGGGGCAGAAACTTTAGCAGGGAAGCCCAGACTTCCCTCTCCCCAGCTACTTTGTCCAGCTCTTCTGGGGGGGATCCCGAGGCATTACCAGGCCAGCCGAAAGACGTAGTCTCTCCGTAGTCTGTCCTTGGTCGTCCCAAGGGCCTCCTCCTAGTGGGAGGCGTCCGTGGGTGCATCTTAACCAGATGCCCGAGCCACCTCTTCTGGCTCCTCTTGATGTGGAGGAGCAGCGGCGCAACTCTGAGTCCCTCTTGGATGACCGAGTTTCTCACCCTATCTCTGAGGGAGAACCCGGACACCCTGCGGAGGACACTCAGTTCTGCCGCTTGTATCCGCAATCTTGTTCTTCTGGTCACTACCCACAGCTCATGGCCATAGGTGAGGGTAGGAACGTACATAAATCGAGAGCTTTGCCTTTCGGCTCAGCACCTTCCTGACCCCGACAGACCGATACAGAGTCAGCATCACTGCAGATGCTGAACAGCTCCGCTTGTCCATCTCTCTATCCATTCTTGGCTCACTCGTGAACAAGACCCCAAGATACTTGAACTCCTCCACTTGGGGCAGGATCATCTCCCTGACATGGAGAGGGCACGCCACCCTTTTCCAACTGAGGACCAGGTTCTCAGATTTGGAGTGCTGATCTTAATCCTAGACGCTTCACATTCTACTATGAGCTGTTCCAGCGAGAGTTGGCATTCATGGCTTGATGAAGCCATCAGAACCACATCATCTGCAAAAAGCAGCAACCTGATAATGATGTCACCAAACCGGACCCCCTCAACACCCCGGCTGCGCCTTGAAATTCTGTCCATAAAAGTAATGAACAGAATCCGTGACAAAGGGCAGCCTTGGCGGATTCCAACTCTCACTGGAAACAAATCCAATTTACTGCGGGCATTGCGAACCAAACTCTGACACCAGTCATACAGGGACTGAAGAGCCCATATCAGGGAGTTCGGTACCCCATACTCCCGGTGCGACCCCAACACGGCTCCCCGAGTGATACGGTCGAACGCCTTCTCCAAGTCCACAAAACACATGTAGACTGGTAGGGCGAACTCCCATGCACCCTCAAGGACCTTGCTGAGGGTGTAGAGCTTGTCCACTGTTCCACAGCCAGGACGAAAACCACACTGCTCCTCCTGAATCTGAGATTCGACTTCCTGAGGGACCCTCCTCTCCAGGACCCCTGAATAGACCAGGCAAGCTGAGGAGTCTAATACTCCTATAGTTGGAGCACACGCTCCAGTAGAGTTGTGCATTGTTTGACTTTGAGTGATTCTGGTCCAGATTCCAGTTCCTCATTTCGATTCCGGCTCTTTTAAGAGGCTGGTTCAAAAATGTTTGGATGGTTTAAATAAGGAGTGTCCGAATTATGAACATCCATTTTCTTAGCAGCCCGCAACATAGACTAAAATGAACTCAGGGTTCTCTATAACCAGTATAAATATCAAACCTACGACGTAAAACGCAATGTGTGTGTAACTAACCCAAAAATAAATTGATCAAGGCGATCATTTATGCCGCCTATTGCCCTCACAATCTCCTTTTGTGACTCCAGCACAGCAAGGATGAGGACACGACCAGTTGGGCCGGCAGCAGCAGCCAGTTGTTGGAGTGTAATTGTGTTGGAGATGCTGGGGATGCTGGAGGAAATGCCAGGAACGGGGGATGAATCATTTGAATTTAATTTGAACATGTACATCGGTAGCAAATGATTCAAATCTGTTCAAATGTCGTATTTTCTTTAGGAGAAGAGGGCTAAATTATGTAATTTTAACACATTTTAATCATGTGCAACCGATATACATGTTCAAATTAAGTAAATTCAAACAAATCTTTTTTTCAGTGAGGGTCGCTGGAGGAATCCTCCGTGTCTGTGACACTAGAGACACAGGGGACGGTGGACGAATCCCGCGAACATGTAGCACGTTGTCTGGGACTGCGTGTCCTCTCCTGTGTATTAAAATAATTAATTGAGTAATCAAACAGGAGTCAAAAAGTTTTGATATCCTCTTTGATATGCTGATGTGCTTCTATTTGAATTCAAAAGATCTATTATAAATACCATACATACAACATTTACGCATTAACCTTTCTCTCATAGGGCTGAGGTTAGGTTACTGTATGAACACATTTGTTGTGAGTTATAAAAATACATGGTATTTACCTTGGAGTCCGCCACATGTGAGAGTAGTGTCACCTATGATTGCAGCGATTCTCTCCTCGAACGGGGTGAGCCCCTCCGCGCTGGTTGTTTCCTCTGATTTGGCCACACAAAGACAGTGGGCAGCTGGCTTCAGCTTCACATCCACCTTAATGTCTGTGCTCTTCTTTTTTAGTTCAGTGTGTGTGCGCTGTTCTGACTCAACAGCATTGACAACCCCACACGCGCTGTCCCATTCACTCCTCTTTCACTTGTTGTTAATGCCGGAGGACAGCGTGCCAAAAGAGGATTTTCTTGCGCACCTCCACACCATTTAGCAACTTCACATTCAGAAAAAATATTTTTGTTCATTACCTTGCTCGTTTTCCTTTTTTTCTGATCACGCAGCGATCGGGATCTCAGGTGCAGGGTTCATTTGAATATGATTTGCATATTTAAATGTGGCGGCACGGTGGACGACTGGTTAGAGAGTCTGCCTCACAGTTCTGCGGTCCAGGGTTCAATCCCCAGCCCCGGATTCATGCGTACGCACAAATTCATACATCTGGATATTTTTGTGCGTTCGACGTTTTCAGGATTTGAGCGTACACCATGTTTCAATAGGAAATCCATGCAAGTCTTTGTACATGAAGCCCCAGGTCCCCAACTGGCAACCATTATCCCTGTACCGTGATTGTGTGTGGTGGGGCATAGTGCATTAAAATTGGAGAAACTGGTGAGGGTGAGGCGAGATGGTCACAGGGCAATACTAACCCGCAACCGTTACCTCATTTTGTATATTTGGTGATTGTTTTAATCATTCAAATTTGGCAGGCTTCTCTGTGGTGTGTAAAATTTACAAGACATTTACTTTCGAGGCATATTTTTTCCCGAAAGATTTAATTGAACTCCAAATGATACCACTTTTGAGGCCTTTGACTTTGGAGGTACCTCTGTCAACATATTGTGGACTGTCTCTGGTAGTATCAGTCAAAACTGTTACATTATGTACTATGTTTGTAAAGGTAAAATGTTTGATACAGCTCTTACAATGATGGCATAAAATTGTCCACAACTATTTGTGTAATAACATCTGATGCAAATACATGACTGTTTAATGTTGCTTTAGCAAGCTACTCCTTCAGTGATATGACCAACTAAAACCTGTCATGTTAATAATAATGTTAATGATTAAAACAGAAGTGTCTTTTTCATCACGCTGCACATGTTCATGTAAAGCAGGTTGGCCTTGGATGACTTAAACACCAATTTATAAAATATGTAATCACAGAGTTTAACTATCTGCAAGGTGATATCTTGCCAAAACAAGGCTTAGTTAAACTACAGCAACATTTTGGAACCGGAAATCCATGGAGAGAGCATATACTTGTTAATTTGTACTCAACCTAAATTAATTATTTATTTCAGTGAGTTGAATAAATTGTCCCTGCTAGCCTGTGACTGAACTCGAGAAATTGCACACACTGCTGCTGCACCCCAGTGAGCTGTTATGTACTTTATTGGAAAAAACAACTGCAAAAGCAGACACAGGCTTTAATGATTGCATTTGGGTTAGCAGGAAATATCAGACATAATGAGACAAACTTTGGCTCAATGAGAAATGGTTTGCTTTAAAATGAATATATGAAGAATCTGTCCTATCATCCTACAGTGGAGCCTGTAAAGAGAAATGCCCATCGGGGTTTCCAATTTCGAATTTGACCTACCATTTTAGGGAACGAATACGATTCACGCACTGTGGCGTTCCAACCACAATTACTGATGACGTCACGCAACATGGCAGCATATCTTGTGAAACCTCAGCTCAGAAAGTATTCTAAAAGCCTCCCAAAAGGGGTGTTATGAGAAGAAAAACGAAACAAAAAAAGTTATAGCAGACTATAGACCAGAGGTTGGCAACTAGTGGCCTGTGGGCCATAATTGGCCTGCCACCAAGTATATCTGGCCCACCAGCTGACGTTGGTCAAGGCCCGATTATGATAACGATAATTTTCCACTATATCACATGTGTAGTATGTGGAGGACAATTTCTGAAACTCTCTGTAAAAAATAAATTGCGGCTGGATTTGTTGTCACTACAAATGTATATGCAATAATATGAGTCTATATTTGGCTTCCCGTCTATAGGGACAGTCTTCAAATTACACATCCCAGGAGTGAGAATAACAGCCTGTAGCAATTTCATTTATCTTCAATTCATACATTTATTTAATAGATTAAGTTTTTTTTGTACATGATATATTAGTATAAATGAGGATTAAAAAAAGTTTTTGTTTTTAGTAGAAACGCAGGGTTTGACTGATGAAAATGTAATTTTGGCCCAGAGTTGAATTGTCAGGAAAAGATTTGGCCCAAGGGCTACCTTAGTTGTCGAACCCTGCTATGGACGATTTATTGTTTTATAGTGGTTAAGATCTTTTCACACTTGTATGGCAAGTAAGAATGTTGTATTGGACCTTTTGGGAGTTTCTTAATTTCAGGTTAGACTTTAATGACCCACAATTAAATGTTACGGTCATAATCACATCTGTGTTCATCTATGTGACACCAACTACTGGATTACTGTTAGGACCTAATATGTGGGGGATTTTGACTTTTTTGTTGTGATGCACATCACTTTTACAAATGAATGAATGACGGAACATTGTCATTTAATAGGTTGTATTAGTTTTTTTTAACAGTTTAATACTGAGAAAGTTGGTACTTAGAAAATAATCTGTGAGGAAGGAAGAGTGAAAAGCAAAATTGAGATGCAGCAGTGGTGGGTGGGAGCATTTGTCTATGTGGGTGTGGTGAGTGTGTGTGTGTGTGTGTGTATGGGTGTGTGTGTGTGTGTGTGTGTGTGTGTGTGTGTGTGTGTGTGAGAGAGAGCGAGAGCGGGAGAGAGAGAGAGAGAGTCACATGCAGAGAGGAGCAAGGAAGAGAGAGCAGAAGAGAGCTGTCAAGCTGCGAGGAGGCAGTGGAGAGACATCGTTTTTTTCTCTTCTTCCCTGGAATACATTCTCACCACATAGCTGACACCCACAGACACACGCGCACAACTCAAAGATAGAAGCCCACAGATGGTGCTGCTACACTCTTATATGTGGCGCTAAATTATTTTCATGACTTGGACTCTCGCCCTGCACACTGGGACTATTTAAACCAGCATCTTCGTGACTTGGACTCATATTTCAATTGGATTTATTTATATATATTAATACTGTATATATATTTATTTTTTAACAGTGCACCACTTTGATGCTGCGGCGAGTGCACCTGAACACACTGCCACTAACACTAAGAGAGTTTGGGCACTTGTAAATTGCTTGAATTGGTCTGATCTGGTGTGACTTAGTGGGTGTGAGGAGGAAGATGAGTGGACCGGCAACAGCGGTGCTTCTTATCCACCTCGGAGCCACCTTAACAGGGGCCTGGAAAGCATCTCAGCCACGACTGCAGTTCACACACTCTGGTAAGAAGAAGCACACATCTTTATGATCCCTTTAGATCTCACACATCAGTCACTCCATCACTTCAGACGCACAAACACTACTTCCTACATTACCTTCCTGCTCTTATTTATTCTCACGTTGGACATATCTTCACGCAATAGTCTTTTTAGAGTGTCAAAGCTTTGTTTGTAAAGATTGCCTTCTCCTTTGAATATGACCATTTTTGACTTACACATTCAGTGTTTTAAAAATACTTCATTCATTCTGTGGTAGAAATCAAATAGAGACAATTAATTTGTTATGGTCTCTGATGGTGTAGTGGTACACTCTCCTGACTTTGGTGCAGGCAGCGTGGATTCAGTTCCCAGTCAGTGACGATGTGAATGTGAGTGCGAATGGTTGTCCGTGTCTATATGTGGCCTGCAACTGACTGGCGACCAGTTCAGGGTGTAGTCCACCTTTCGCCTGAAGTCAGCTGGGATAGGCTCCAGCGTCCCGTGACCCTAACCAGGATAAGCGGTGTTGAAAATGGATGGCTGGGTGGGTAGTCTTATTTAATCAAAACTTAAAAGAAAAAAGAAGAACAGAAGGTGAAGAACTTTGTTTCTTGAGGTGAATTTAATTTTTGCAAAGTCTACTGAGAGTCATACGACATTTGTAACAAAATCTGATATGCAACAATCAAACTTTTCCGACTGAGGACCATGGTCTCAGATTTGGAGGTGCTGATTCTCATCCCAGCCGCTTCACACTGGGCTGCAAACTGCTCCAGTGCGAGTTGGAGATCACGGCTTGATGAAGCCAACATAACCACATCATCTGCAAAAAGCAGAGATGCAATACTGAGGCCACCAAACCAGACCCCCACCAGACTTCTCGAGTCGAGGTCAGCAGCGCCCCATCCCCACTATACACAGTGTTGATGGTGCACACTGCTGTGCCATCGTGAGACGCCAGATGCTGGACCAGAATTTCCTCGAAGCCGTCCGGAAGTCTTTCTCCTTGGCCTCACCGAACACCTCCCATACCTGAGTTTTTGCTTCAGCGACCACCAAAGCTGCATTCCACTTGGCCATCCGGTACCCATCAGCTGCCTCAGGAGTCCCACAGGCCAAAAAGGCCCGATAGTACTCCTTCCTCAGCTTGACGGCATCCCTCACCGTTGGTGTCTCAGCAATGGAGGCGCGGAACATGGTCCACTCGGACTCGATGTCACCCGCCTCCCCCGGAACATGAGCAAAGTTCTGTCGGAGGTGGGAGTTGAAACTCCTTCTGAAAGGTTATTCTGCCAGACGTTTCCAGCAGACCCTCACAATAGGTTTGGGCCTGCCACGTCGGACCGGCATCTTCCCCCGCCATCGGAGCCAACTCACCTCGAGGTGGTGATCAGTTGACAGCTCCGCTCCTCTCTTCACCCGAGTGTCCAAGACATGAGGCCGCAAGTCCGATGACACGACCACAAAGTCGATCATCGAACTGCGACCTAGGGGGTTCTGGTGCCAAGTGCACGTGTGGACACCCTTATGCTTGAACATGGTGTTCGTTATGGACAATCCGTGATTAGCGCAGAACGATGGAGTCCCCAGCTGGAGCGCTCTCCAGCACCCCCTCCAAGGAGTCCAAAAAGGGTGGGTACTCTGAACTACTGTTTGGTGCATAGGCACAAACAACAGTCATGACCCGTCCCCCCCACCCGAAGGCGGAGGGAGGCTACCCTCTCGTCCACCGGGATAAATCCCAACGTACCGGCGCCGAGCCAGGGGGCAATAAATATATCCACACCTGCTCTGCTCGTCTCACCGTGGGCAAATCCAGAGTGGAAGAGAGTCCAACCCCTCTCAAGAGGACTGGTACCAGAACCCAGGCTGTGTGTGGAGGCGAGTCCAACTATACCTAGTCGGAACTTCTCGACCTCACACACCAGCTCGGGCTCCTTCCCTGCCAGAGAGGTGACATTCCACGTCCCTAGAGCAAGTTTCTGTAGCCGGGGATCGGATCGCCAAGGTCACTGCCTTCGGCCACCGCCCAGCTCACATTGTACCCGACCACTATGCCCCCTTCCACAGGTGGTGAGCCCATGGGAAGGGGGACCCACGTTACCCTTTCGGGCTGTGCCCGGCAGGGCCCCATTGGTAATTTCATGGCCAAATTTGACCTCTGCTGTATAATCGTATAACGCATGAAGAGGTTGCTGCAAACACGAAAGCAGACATTGTTTCTGTTTTTGTTATTGTTTTAAGTATCATTCACTTGTGTTAGTGTGTGGCACACTGCACAATGACTCATCATGCGGGTGTACCTCAAGAACATAATCCCGATCAGCGGTCTGAATAGCTGAATTTTCATGAAGTATTACGTGTGCACTGTCACTGCACACGCTTCTGCAACCTTGTGGGAGCAGCAATTGTTTAGGTTGGGCCTCATGTGAGACAAGAATCAAGTGAGACGTTTCTGACACTGATGATTTCATCTTGGCCCAAAGATGGTTGATTACAATGTTAGAGATTATGCCCAAAATGTTGGTCAAATTCCAAATTGTACGACCTTAGAGGCACTTGACTTGAAGAATTTCGCTGTACTTAACGTTTTGTGTACATTTCCAGTGCAGCTATGCATGTTTGGAAGATGACACTCTGCACATGAACACTTACTGGTAGCGCATACGCAGGTGTGGTGACGGTCATGTTCTTGGAAAATAGTCCAGTTTTTATGATTTAGAGCTAAATTCTCATGAGAACACATTGTTTTGCACTTTGACAGTGATTACCAAAAACTCCAAGAAAGTGTCAGTTAAGCAGTCAACCTAGAGATGAAGATGATGCTTGAGTTCTTCCAGGAGGGAATTAAGCTTGAATGGCATCTCTACATGTGTACATGTAGGCACTTCAGCCGAAGAGGGATTGCATGGAGTTTATGTGTGCACACAAGTAGTACCTGTGTGCAACTTGTGTGGCCACGGTAGTCTTTATTCTCCGTATTACTTTGACCAACTGGTATACTATATGTGTTTGTTTATATATCTGGAGAAATCAGCATGCTCATCTTTGCAAAGAATACAAGCATGGAATGGATGTTGTGTTGTGATTGTATTGGAATCAATGACTGTGTGTGTGCGTGGGTGGGTGTGGGTGTGGCTGTGTTCTGCAACTCTCTGTGGGAGTTGGATGTTGTGGTAATTTCTCTTCCCATCACCATTTTTTCACTGATATTCTTCCTCCAATAGATAGAATAGATGTTTTAGTGTGGAATTGCTATAATTACAAGTAGCTCTAGGATCCCGATATACATTTGGATTTGTGTTGCTAAAACAATTGGAAATCCTAAAAACCTCCTCACCTCATGAATATAGGCTCCTGAAAGTTGAGACGGAACACACTCTCATAGTCAGTTAATGAACTACTAATTATAGGGAAATATATATTTTTTATGCATTTCCTATGGCAACGCATTTTAAAAGGGGATTTTCTCCAAATATAAAAAGACCCTGTCACAGCTGAGTGAACCACTATGCTAGCAGTGACAAAGGTAACTTTTTAAAGTAGTTTAAACAATACAAAAAATATACTTCGTTCGCAAAAGAAAAGCTAAACAGTGGACAGAAACAGTACTGCAGGTAACTAGCGTGCAGTTTATTGATAACCTCTCCTCATATTGAATGTACAAAACATAAAAATACCTGGATCTTACAGGTTCTTGTTGAGGAATATAACAAAGTCAGTCCAGATGCTGAAATCCTGTGTGGATTGATATGATAGTCTGTTGCAATTGAGGGATGAGAGAATCCATCCATTATCTATCATCCATACATTTTCTTCAGTGCTTGTCTTTATTAGGTTAGCGGTAGTGCCTAGCCCATTTGTATTTGGGCGAGAGGCAGGTTACAATCTGGACTGGTCACCAGTCAAATGCAGGGCAGGGATTAAAGAGTCTCCTGCTAAAATTTCGGAGCTTCTGTTTTGATGTTATTGCCGTGTTTAGCACAGTAATACTCCCCAAAACCTGCGGATAACAATAAGGCTGCTGTGGCTGACCTGCTGATGAGCTGGTTCTTTAGTCAGCAAACCTTTTGAGACTGATTTAACAGCCCCCTTCCTCCTCCTTAATATTAATGCTCGATTGACAAAATTCTGCACAACTGACAAGACAATCAACAGATTAGTCACTTTTGTGCCCATTCCAAGTAATTGTTCTCACAAGCATGTCATTTAGAAGGCGGACTTCACTTAATCTAATTTGGTTCTAGTTGGGTTCTGTGGTCATTTAATGCACAAGAGAAATAGAAGATTAGGGTTAGTTGTGGGTAAAGTTAAAAAAAGAACGATCATCTTCAGTATTGTTTTTTGAAATCAGAAATTAAATGATATATGTCATTTTAGTACTAAACAAATGATGCAACTTAAAATGAAACGGTGTGTTTTTAGTGAGCGAGTCATGGAGGCATATTGTCTAGCTCTGTGGCTCCAGAGCTACATGTGGCTCTTTCATCCCTCTGCTGCGGCTCCCAGTAGCTCTGGAAAAGAAATCACGATTGATAAATTTTATCTTAGTTTGTTCATTTTTAAAATATAATTATAAATTTGAAGATTATGGCGGACCGTCAAAAATAAAAAACGATTAATTTGATTAAAGTATGTGTCATAACCACCGATGTGCGACACCCTCCTTCCTCCCCCCCCTTTTCCTCCCACATCCCAAAAACATTCATTAATTGGAGACTCTAAATTGCCTGTAGGTGTGAATGTGAGTGCATATGGTTGTTTGTTTATGTGTGCCCTGTGATTGGCTGGGAACCTGTTCAAGGTGTACCCCGCCTCCTGCCCGATGATAGCTGGGATAGGCTCCTGCACGCCCGCGACCCTTGTGAGGATAAGCGGCTCAGAATATGGATGGATGGATGGACATATACATCGACCCTGACGTACTGTAAGTGCTGAATCTTACGTTGATGTCGCAGCCGTATTGGACATGGCACAGTCTGTGATGATGCCTCATTCATTTGCTGCTTGGAGTTTTATCAAGTGTTTTACACTCAAAGTTACAACTCGTGATTTAAGACTGAACCATTACTTTTTATTGTATTTGGCCATTCTAACGCCATTTTACAAATATCCAGTCATTTGTAGATTTTGTGGCTAATACGATGAGGATTCATTTAAGCATTTTGGGTTCCATTTCATCTGTGGCGGGGTGCAAATGCTGGCAGATTCTGATTTTTGTACAAATTCAAGGCTCATTGCGTGTTTGCCATTTTTGTGACGGTGTGTCCTTAGAGATGTACTTGGTGGAGTGATCATTTGCAGAAAGTCGGTCTAAATTTTGCCTGCTCAGACCACATATAACTGCCAGCTGGTTATCACCAGCTCATTCTGTATTTAGCAAGTGTACCCACTCTTATTGTCTGTTGCCACACCGGCCGAAAGTAGTGAGAAATCCTCCACTCACGCACGGATCACTGTGATTATACATCGTCCTCTTCCACACAGAGATGTCTCCGTCCAGATGTAATTGTGCCTCATTTAAGGGAATGACAGGAGCCGCTTTGTTTGGCCGTGAATGAAGTGAAGTTGACTGTAAATACACCCACAGTTGCGGAGCCTACCCACTGTTAACTCCACCGAGCTGCGCTGGTCTACGAAATTGCCAACACCTATCTAATCCGCCCCGCCGCACAGTTGTCACGAAAATAGGGCCCTTTGTATTGTATTTGAAAGTAAGTTTCAATGCAGCGTCTTTTTCACAGAATTGCAAATGTGAAAAAGAAAAAGAAAAATCATCTTCATTTCAGATGTCAAAAGGGTTTTGTGGCTCTGATGATTTATTTTCTGTATGAAACAGGTTCAAACGGGTTCTTTAAGTATTTAAGTTGAGGCTAGACCCCTGGTCTAGCCAGGACATTGTTTGGATAGAAATCATTAGCCTTTGGCTGGATCGCTGGTTTTGCCCCAATGTTTGGGTGGGAGAAACTTAAGTCCACACATAACCTCCACAAAATTCCACATTATAACCCAAATGTCCCACTTTCTCTAAAGCTGACCAAGACCACCATGTGGATGCATTTGACTATAACATACAGAATGTGGCATCTTTCAGCAACGCAATCAATTACAGCACAGAATATAAAACCGGAATCCCAGCAAAGAAAACAAGCCACCAACCAACAATACAATATGTACTGTACTACATATACTACAATATATAACTAACAATCCTTAAAATATGTAGCAACAAGTGACAAATTGTTCCGTTCAAAATACTCACATTTCAGGGCTTTTTGTTTGCTTTTAGGAGACTCATCCTGATTGGTAAAGTATAGCCAGGCTTGAAATTCAATATTTTCCTGAATACATCACATGAGCATGCACATACATGCAGACACAGAGCAAACAGACTGCATACAAACAATGTGTGTTACCGTGCCTCATCACATTAATGAGAGGCTCCTAAATGCACTCACACAAACACGCATGCTTAATAGGAATTCCGTGCGGACCTACAAATGCCCAGGCACATAGCAAAACCATTGCATGAGAATATGAGAATGTTGGATAACACTCCTGAGGAGATTAATCAGACAGTATTATGACTTGACTCATGATGATTGAATTTGTATTTCACTTGAATTTGCATTTGTCCATCCATCCATTTTCCGTACCGCTTATCCTCACTAGGGCCGTGCTGGAGTCTATCCCAGCTGACAAGAGGCGGGTACACCCAGAACTGGCAGCTAGCCAATCCCAGGGCACATATAAACAAACAACAATTTGCACCTACGGCCAATTTAGAGTCTTCAAACAACCTGCCATGTTTTTGGGATGTGGGAGGAAACCAGAGTACCATGGAGAAGACCCATGCAGGCAAGGGAAGAACATGCAAACTCCACACAGGCGAGGCCGGATTTGAACCCGGGTTCTCAGAACTGTGAGGGAGATGTGCTAACCAGTCATCCACCATGCTGCCTTACTTGCATTTGTTTTTGATACAATTGTTATGTATAGATCACTCTGTGGGGAAATCAGCAAAGATGTTGGCTTTGACCTGCGACCTTCTGACTGCTTCTCACGTGGGCACAAATTCCATTGATGCTTTCTGGACAAAAGCCCAAACTGCATTCTAAATGTAAATGAGTGACTGTGTGCCATTAATGTTCAAATTGCTTGATGGGTGAGGTTCGTCCCAGTTTTGTTCACAAATTCTTTGTAGGAAAAAAAAAAAAATATATATATATATATATATATATATTACAAAGATAGATGATAGATTTATGGCAGACGCACACACACACACACACATATATATATATATATATATATATATATATATATATATATATATATATATACAGTACATATATCAGAATTAGAATCATCTTTTATTTCGCCAAGTATGTCAAAAACACAGAAGGAATTTGTCTCCGGTAGTTGGAGCTGCTCTAGTATGACAAGAGACACTCAATTGACTGAGAATACTTTTGAGACATAAAAACATTGAGAAAAACAGTCACTGAGCAATAAAAGGTTGCTAGTAATCTGGTAATGCCGATACATTTTTATAAAAAACATTTTTTGACAATTGTGCAAATGGTGCAGATGCTACTCAGGCACATGAGTGGCCAGTATTGGTAAACAACAGATATGCAAATAGTGCAGTGTGGCGAGACTACTACAGTGAGTGCACGAGTAATGTATAATTGGCTCGACAGAAATGTGACAACAAACTCAAGACAAAAAAAAATTGGCAGCATGTTCCAATGGAATTGTAAGTTAACTGTTTAAGAAGTTAATGGCAAGAGGGAAGAAGCTGTTGGAATGTCTGCTAGTTTTAGTTTGCATTGTTCGGTAGCGCCTACCTGAGGGAAGGAGCTGGAAGAGCTGGTGACCAGGACGTGGAGGGTCCAAGAGGATTTTGCATTCTCTTGTCTTAGTTCTGGCAGCATGCAAGTCCTCAGGGGTGGGAAGGGGCAATCTTTGCAGCAGTTTGATTGTCTGTTGCAGTCGGAATTTGTCCTTTTTTGTAGCAGCACCAAACCAGACTGTGATGGAAGAACACAGGACTGATTCAATGACCGCTGTGTAGAACTGCCTCAGCAGCTCCTGTGGCAGGCCGTGCTTTCTCAGAAGCCGCAGGAAGTACATCCTCTGCTGCGTCTTTTTGAGGATGGAGTTGATGTTGAACTCCCACTTCAGGTCCTGAGAGACTGTAATTCCCAGGAACTTGAAGATCTCGACGGTTGACACAAGGCAGTTGGAGAGCATAAGGGGAAGCTGTGATGAAGGATGCCTCCTGAAGTTCACAATCATCTCTACAGTCTTGAGCGTGTTCAGCTCCAGGTTGTGTCGGCCGTGGTGTCATCTGCAAACTTCAGGAGTTTGACAGCCAGGTGCGTTGAGGTGCAGTCGTTTGTGTAGAGAGAGAAGAGCAGCGGAGAGAGGACACAACCTTGGGGCGCCCCGGTGCTTTTGGTGCATGTAGATGAGGTGATGTCCCCCAGCCTCACCTGCTGTGTCCTGCCTGTCAGGAAGCTGTAAATCCACTGGAAGATGGCAGGCGGGACGCTGAGCTGGAAAAGCTTGGAGCAGAGAAGTTCAGGAATGATGGTGTTGAATGCAGAGCTGAAGTCCACGAACAAGATCCTCGCGTTGGACCGCATGCCGTCGAGATGTTCTCGGATGAAGTGCTGTCCCATGTTGAATGCATCATCCGCGGACCTGGTTGCTCTGTAGGCAAACTGCAGGGGGTCCAGCAGGGGACCTGTGACGGTCTTGAGGTGGTCCAGCACGAGGCGTTCAAAGGACTTCATGATCACAGATGTCAAGGCGACAGGCCTATAGTCATTCAGACCAGAGATTGCAGGTTTCTTGGGGACTGAGATGATGGTGGAGTGTCTGAAACAGGATGGTACTTTACACAGTTCCAGATATCTATTGAAGATCTGTGTGAAGACTGGAGCGAGCTGGTCTGCACAGACTTTGAGGCAGGATGTCGACACAAGGTTTTGGCCTGCCTCTTTGTTAATCTTTTGTTGTTTGAAGATGCGTCTCACATCCTGTTCATGGATGGTCAATGCAGAAGTCAGAGGTGTGATGGTGGTCGGTGGTGCAGCTGGGTGGGTGTGGGGTGTGAAAGTGACCTTTTCAAATCTGCAGTAGACGGTGTTCAAGTCGTCGGCTAGTCTGCTATTGTTCTCAGTTTTGGGGATCGTCGCTTGTAACTGGTTAGCGTTTGTAATGCATGCCAGACTGATTTAGAGTCATTAGCGCTAAACTGTTTTTCTAACTTTACTGCATAGATTCTGTTATTTTCTTTAGTCAGCTGGTTTCTAGTGCGATTATACAGGGCCCTGTCCCCACTTCGATATGCATCCTCTTTAGCCTGACAAAGTTGCTTCATATATATCTATATATATATGTATATACTGTATATATGAAGCAGGGAAACTATGCAAAAATATAACCGGGGGCCAATACTTTTTCACGGCACTGTATGAACAAAGTCATAATAGAGATGTTAAAGTGCCTTGATTTGTAAAACCAACATAGGGAAGAATTCCAAAACAGCTGTTTCCATACATCCATCACCCCCTACAAATTGGCTGTTTGGATTAAGTGGAAGGACATCATGAAGCTCTGTGGTCCCTGAAACTAAAGCTGACAGACATGCAACCCAGCTGCTGTCTACTTTTGGCCATATCACAAAACTTTAAAGCAACTCTAACACATACAGTTGAAATCGGAATTGATTTATTGCTTATATTTGTATTGTGTGGATTTTATTTTTTGCTAACAGCACCTTGAAGCACGACTTGACTGCATCCAGCGGAGGCGCTGTTGATTCAGTCTCAACTAGTTTGTGGACTAAAGAAGAACATGAACTAGAAAAAAGGTGTTTTTAGGTAAACGGTTAGGCAACAGTTTAAAGTAGGTCAACAGTCATTGCAATTACAGCTATGCATTTGACTGAAAAAAAAAAAAAAAAAAATGGAATAATAATTTTTTTTAAGGGATGGGATAATGTCTGAATGTTCTGAACTCCTCTTTTCATTCCAGTGTTCTATGGAGTAGAATAATGCTCTCCTGAGGATTTGTGCCATAGCATACGCCTGTGTGCATGTAGCTCAACTTCAGCAAATAGCTGACATTATGATTTTGGTCTTTATATCACAAGCTAGTTTGAACTGAATCAACAGTACCCTGCTTGTTGCAACTAAGCAATGCACTCCATTTTGCTTCAGTTGCTTCAAGACATGATTAATAAACAATCAATATATTGATCAATTATCACGCCCTTACCTAATAGCAATATTGATGTCCTCCTAATTTTCCAAACTCTTCCCTATGTGTACTATTAAAGCAAACGCTTCAAGAGCGATATTAGGATATTCAGTTAATTATTCATTTATTCTTTCAGATGTGTTTCTATCTAGGCCACTTCTTTGCAGGCTCTCTGCTGCAAATTGCTGCTGCTGAGATGCACTATTCACGTAGATGGTGATGTGGCACCACTACACTCTCTATTATTAATTTTAATGGTTGCGGTCCCCAACGGTCGCACGGCCATTGCTTGTCACTGTTCAAGTGCCTGTTCAAGTTAAACCCAGCTGTTGGTTCATGCAAAACAAAAGTTATTGGGAAGCCAGCCTAATTTTTGCGGATGTCCCATACTGATCTTGCCAGACATGAAGCATAGAAAACTTAAGATTGCTATTCTTTGATAACGTGTACTTGTGGAGCACTTCAGATGCTCACTGAGGGCCAATTTATATCCGACTTTTGATGATTTTCATTATGTTTGATTGAAGTCAGAAGTGTATCACTTGGGCCGGTATTTTTGTCTTGTGGTCAACTAAGTATATGAAAAATACCTTTTTTCATGAACACAACTTTTTCTCTCTTCGACTTTCAGCGAGCAGTCAGCATAACTGCACTCTTGCTTTGGCAACAACAAACAACAATGGCCATGCTGTTAATGTGGACTGGAGAGGTTTCTTGTGTTAATATCAGGGGCTATCTTTAGCCTAAAGCGTACAATTAAGTAAAAATTAACCCTCACATTTCTTCCAATTCCCTTAAGTATCAATTTAGTATAATTTCCCCTCTCCCCCCATTGGTAATCTTGAGTGGGATCTCTTTCCTCATCTGGTTGTTAGACTATTCCTTTCTATCAGTCCAGTTCCACTCCTTTTTTTCAGATACTGTTCACATTTTGTTCACTACCTTGTCAAACCATTGATTCCATAACATCTGACAAAAAAAAAAATCAGCAATCCCTGTTTGTTGGGGTTTGAATTTGGATTGACACATCTTTTGCAACACCTATCTGGAAATGGGGGGTTATTTCAGATTCATTCCAACAAGCATTCCTGTCACACTGGCTGCTTGGGGGAATGTAATCCACAAAGCTCACTTGAGGGGCTGGCCAGGTGAAAGTCACAAATTGACTGAATCACTTGTGGCGAAGAACAATTTCAGGTTTATGTCATTAGATTTCTCTGCAAACTAAAAATTGAACTCCAAACACAAGAAGGTGGAGTGTCTTTTCGTCCCAGCATGTTCAGTCCAAATTTCCAAGGCCTTTCACAACAATAGAAATAAATGGAAAAAGAGCAGAGATATTTGAAGAGCCAAGGTCCCAATATGTGATCTGTTTGTTAGGCAGCCTGATCTTCTCAACAAATGCAAATTAGAGCCGTCTTTTTTCTTTCACTTCTAGGTTGAATCACAGTTTTTTGCCAAGCAACATCAGTTTTCTATTCAGTTTAAACCAGCACAAATATTTGCTAGGATCCAGTCAAGCCTCACAATAACCAGTAAACTCCAATCTGACATTCCTATTGCTGCGTAAACAAGAGACAACCTCAAGAATTCTTAATGACGGGAAGATTTTCCAAGTGACACAAAAGGTTGGAAGTTAAACTTCCCTTTCCTGTTTAAAAAGAGACTTATCAGGAAGTCGTAGTATACAAGCATTTTTCTATGCAAATCTTTTGATCTGGCTTTTTAAAGCAGTGATTCATCATAAACTTGAAACTCAATTCTCTTGAAGTCACAGTAAAAAATGCAGAGTATCCACAAGTTTATTGGAGGGTTGTGCAAAAATGTCCATGTGTGTTTTAACTCTGCTTTGAGGCTGAGCTAAGAAGTAGATTGTTATCACTCTGATTCCTGTGGATTGTCATGTTTTTGCTCTTAATAGCATTTAAGATATATGTAGACACAAGACCCCCTATGCTCCACTAGTAAGGAAAGATCACCTTAAAAGTTGGTGGTAGGGATGATTTTTTTAAATGCATTTTTTGAAACCAAATGATCACCTCCAGACTAAGAAAAAAGTACTATTTAAATTATATATCTCATGTCTGCAGGCTGTCAAGCACATGCCAAAACGATATTTTTGCCAAACAGAACCTAAGGAAAAGGCACAACAATGCCATGATGAGGATGAGCTTTGGTAAATATTCTGAGTGGATTTTTATTGATAAAACACCTTTCAGGCGTGCAAAGGGGAACAGGTAAAGTAAACCAACAACAACAATCACTGTTTTGCCTTCAGGTTTTCCTCTCATGAAAACAATATTGTACATTCAAAATGTGCAAAGTGTCTCCTACTCTTGAATGCGCTTATAGCAGTTAGCCATGGCTTCAATAAGTGGGCAGCTACGACACAAGTTGTTTTAAGAAACAAATACGATTGTGAGGCTATGTGTTCTCCAATAATAACAATAAGTTCGACCTAAAATTAAAGTTTGTTCTGTGCTTCGCTTGAAACCAGACTGAGCAGTCTGAGGATGATGATGATTATGATGATGGTGATGATGAATAATTATGCGGACCGACATCAAAGTTCAAGCTGTGTACATGGGTCTGGTCTGTTGGTGACACAGTCCAGACATAACCTCTGTGGGTTTGGTCTGCATTTTACTTCAGTGTGTGTGCCTGTGTATGAATGTTGCGAGCTCACGTGGGACATGAATAATTTATGAGTTGTAAATACAGTTGTAGTTACTTCAGTCTATCAAATGAGGGAGAAAACATTACAAAATACATACTGTGCAATGTTAAATATGATATTTTTCTTCATTTCTCACTCCTTTTATAAATCTTTATCTTCCAACATTTTGTATTGCGTCCTTATTCCTTGATTTGCACCCTGGAAATGAAAGAGGCCTTTTTTTTTATATTCAGTTAGAGGGTGACACAATACTTCAAATGGCATCATGTCTGCAATTAGGTGGACATTGGAAGCATTGCACGAACAGAGAAACGATCAAGCTTTGTTAATGTTAGTCTTATGTAGGGCAGCAATGACTAAAACTAATTGGACACTTCAAACAGCACTGTGACTTTTACAAAAATGGAACACCGGTTGGGTACCACTTCTCTAGGACCAACAATGCTAATTTGGATGAACAACTCCATATGGTGATTAGGATTCATACATTATTCACTGAGAAATTACATCTTATTGACAGAAAGTGATAAAGAAATACATCTTCCGTTGATCAGAAGTGAAAAGTAACCATTGGAAGCAATGAAGTCATAACTTCTTAATTGCTAGTTTATTTCATGTACTGTACACTGTTTGAAGACACTATTTCAAGCATAGGACAAAGTCCGTAGACTTTGTTCCCAGGCTACATCTGCAAGGCTCCTGTTGTAATTGCGCTAGTAATTGGCAAAGTGATAACCCCATTTCCACAGGAAACATGCCCCGGTTTCCTCACCCCCGGTACCAGTACCCCTCCAGTAGTGGCGCAGCCAACAAATTCCACCCCCTGGGAATGATGCACCAGACACTAGAGTTCCCTCAGGCCCGGTGAATAGACCAGCAGGCGGACGAAGACACACACGGAGACAAAATACACACACATGCTTTTAGTGTAATTTCTCAGATTAGTGTTAAGTGTCTGTGCAAATGTAGAAACACATGAACATCAGTTAAAAAAAAGTGTGTAATGTATTTATCTTTTTATAATATTTTTTTGTTTTACATTTGAAACATGCTTGGATGAGATAAAACGTGATTTCACCCCTGACCTTGAATCCCGTCAAACTGGAACAGAGAGCAGGCTCGCTCTCAGGTCCAACATCCGTAACCTGTGACAAACATTCCCAGGGACACACCCCAACATCTTGTGGAATTTTTACCCATAAGAGAGAAGACGTTAAATGGACAGCACCAACTGTCCAAATACTTGTCCATACAGTGTATTTGTACAAAGACACGTGAAAGGGAAATTATTGGTGAACTTGGTGTTGAAGCTTTAAAGACTGCAGATGTGATTTCATGTCTGTGGATGTAGGATTTTCTTTTCTTTTTTTTAACCACAGAGCGAGGAAAATATATCTTTGAAAAAATAATCATCTACATGTGGACATGGTCTCAGAATGGGGATCCTTAAAAGCTCCTTTAGGTATACTGTTTATCTGACTATATGCTTGCGCATGCTGTAGTATACTGCACGTGTATGTCACTTAAATTTCACAGTGAAACAGCTTTGCACAAAAATCCAAATGTTAAAAGGATTTGCTGTTGAATATCAGTACAATATTGTAGTGAAGACAGGAGACTTTTCCAGTTTTGCCTTAGTAAGTAAAATTTCCAAATTAAAGTACATCATTATCATATGCGTTACATCTTTTTAAATGTATTTTTGAGTTGCTTTCTGAAATCTACCATTTGAGACTAATATGCTACCCAATTGTATTATTAAATGTAAAACCAAAAACCCACTGTACCTCAACTTTGACGAGCAGCGAGTTGATGTTGTGCATGACGATGGTATGACTTCTAAGTTTTTGTGCAACTGTTTAGGAATATTTTTTTTCAGCCATATTGGTTAATTTCTAAATTGTAGGACCTTGTTACCTATCAACAAGAAGTGGCTTTACCATCAGAGTTCTTTCCTTATATTTATCTAAATGAACCCTTGAATTTCAACCATGTCCTCTAGATCTTAAAATGATGATATTTCCTTTTGATTAGCCTGTAATCAATTTGTCTTAGTTATATGTCACGAAAGAAGGTAAACTGAATCTAGAGATGGTACAAACATGGGTCTGAATGATTGTGTATTTGGTAGACAGGTGATTGTGCGACTTTCTGGCCGCGCCTATCACTCAATGCCATGTGTGAGCGGCAGAACCTTGCCAGGTTTATCTGGTGGAGCTTAGTCAAGTGTGCGATCTAGTCACGGACCTCACAGTGTCGAGGTTTAATTGAAACCATTGTGTCATTTTGTAGAATCTTGGAGCGTGACAATGTTTCTTTTTCAGCACAACTGCATGACAAAAAGGCAGATAAACTCAAACCGGGAGTGTCATTTGAGGTTTCAAGTGCAAATGTGTTTGTTCTCGGTCTCAATGGCAGGACTACAATGTGTCATGTGAAAGTACCATATAAATGAAACATTGTGGAGCCTCCGAGACGCCCTGAACACCAAATCATTTTTATAAGGCGTAAGGAAAAACAGAATTTCTTCCCAATAAATATCGATTAGGGATTTAACGTTAATTATAGTTAATCAACTACAGAAAAAAAACAATTTAAGTACTTTTTTACTGTATTTCTGCAATAATGACACTGAACTTTTCTCAGGACCAAAATGCTTGGCATAACGATAATGCTGATTCACAATACATTGAGTGATGTCAGCGCATCAGAACGTTAGACTAATGACATGATGAAAGAAGTGAGACTGCGTTGCTTGGGATGGAAAGTTTACTTTTTTTAAATAAATGTTAGAATTGTGCAAAGAGCATGGTTTTGCACAAATTCTGGAAAAAAACGACTGCTTATCACTGAAGAAAAAAATGTAACCAGCACGAAACCAGAATGAACATTAATGTCTTCTGGTATGAGCAAGGCTGGCATGTCTTTGAAAAGATATAGAATCAATTAATCAAATGTATAGTGAGGCTGTTTATCAAACTTTTATGGCCTTTATTTCTTCCTCAGATACAGTCAAGGAATAGATTCTGCTTGTTTATTATAATATAACAATTTAGAATTTTTACTTTTGGGTAATGATAGTTTAGGGTAATGTGCGTAAAACAGAAACAAAATTAACTATATACAATTATTTATAGTTCTATAGTATTGTATTATATATCGCAAATATGTTTGTGACATTTAAAGTGCTTGAGTCGACAGAGTCCTTTAAAAGCTTAAATATGTGAATTCTTGACCTAGAGCCTTGTCAATATTGTCAACTAAAAAGTAGCTTAAAATCATTATCCTATCTGACTGTACTTTGTACTATAAATGTGATGGCCTGATGGAATATGAACATGTTTTGATTGAATGTTGTTGTTTAAGTTGACACAAATATCTATTTGTTAACCTTTTGAAAACCGTTTCTTATTGTGTCATATATTTTTAGTCAATTAAAATGTTATTGAATACAAAGAAAACATTACCTTAGGAATAAAAAAAGTTTGTGTTGCTGTATGCGCATGTATATGTGTGTGTGTGTGTGCGTGTGAAGGAATGCTCTTAGCTGTATCACACGCCACACATTTGCTCTAATCACGTTGAGGCCCATGAGGCCCATCAGAGTTCCCATGACCAGTAGCCTTTAATCTAATGTTCACCGCGGATAGAAATATTGACCACCTAAAGTGAAATAAACACACACGGACATCAAGTGGACACTCATTGAGGTGCATACTGTATGGACATGGACACTTGAACTAATATAAAGTGGCCATTCATGCATTTCCCACTGTGTATGTCTGCCTTTGTGTTCTTGCATATCCTAATGGGCGATGGCCTTTAGGATTATGTCTCGGTGCGTCTGTTCCTTTATATCCGAGCTTTGATTCAGAGTGACAGGGGTCAGAGGACAATTGGCTTGGATCAGAGGTCATGATCCTCATTGACCCTGCTGTCAATGTGAAGCTGATAAGAATGGCTGCACTCAGTGGGCATATTTGTTTGGAGGTCTGCCACACTGTGATTGCTGAGTTAGTTTGTATGTACTATTATTTAGGAATCTAACAGCTTACTGTCTTCTCACCATGCCTGCATGGGTTTTCTCCCAGTGCTCCAGTTCACCACACAGCCAAAATCATGAAAGGCCAATTTCCAGTCAAAGAAGAATAGAACGACATCAACTATGGGAAGTGGAGCTACATCCACCTAGACCTCATTGATGGAGACATCTCCAGGCAGCATTATTCTACTCAGTACCACAATCCCATTGAAATAGCATCTCAGAACGATCAGAGAGATTCTCATATCCCATTTAAAACATAGCTATTGATGAATTGACCATTCATTTCCCTACATAGTTGATCAATGATAGTTAAATACCCAGCAGTTTACCTTTTAAACCGTAATGTTGATGTTTCGTTAGCACACTCAATTTTCGATACAGTGTTGATGGGCGATGTCGTGGGTCAAATCCTTCAACTCATGCATGGGAGTGTGTGCATTTGGATTTAAGGGTTGGGAAGGTAGCGGTGTGGGGGGGCCTCAAGGCCAAGAGACACCCTTCGACCCAGCACTCACACCCGCTCACAAATTATCCCGGCATAGCTGCTGTTACCACGGCAACTTTCCCGAGAGTAAGGGTGGGGCGGGTGCAGCTGGTGGTTTCACGACTGAGTCAGTAGCGTGTGCGCTCGTGTGTGTGTGTTTGTGTGTGTGCAGGGTGGAGGAAAGAATGTGTTGTTTTTTTCATTCTGAATAAGAGCCATTCATGGTGGTGAGCTCAAGATGGGAGGCATTTGACCAGGCTAAATTGTTGACAAGAATCTGTGTTTGTTTAGGATAAAGAGGGCCAGACGGATTGGAACTAGTCAGACACATTTGGCTTGTTTCAGACACTGAGATCTAAATGTATTCATGAATGGTTAATGACTGTGACACGAATAGCATGTCTGAAATCTGAAGGATTTGTCTAATTTAGATGCATTTGAATTTCTAAATATATACATTTGTATCTCAGTATGTCGATATTAATGTCAATATATAAAAATAACTATGGATTGGTTCATGTCAGAGGAAAGAGCTTAGACACAGACAAAACCAGCCAGTCTACCGAATGTACACACATTTGTATGTTTCAGTATATCATTTGTAAACACATTTATAGGTTTGTATAAATAGTATAGCTTCGCAGTATATCTGTGATCTATAATATTCTGTATTTTTGATTGTCTGAATGCAGTGCAATCTCTAAGTTCAAACATAATTTGTTACCAAACGCTAGTCTAGCTGTTCGGATTTCGAAACAATTTTACACAAGAAATAATGTGTTGTTGGGTCACCATAATGAAACCTTTAACTATAGAGATGTATTGTGTAACAGTTTAAGGTTCTTAACTGTCATTCAAGAGTAAACATAAGATAATCACGCTTAAAAACTTTTTTAGACATTGCACTTAGCACAACGAAAAGCAAAAGCTCCACTACTTACAGTACCACAGTAAAAATGTTAGCGAAAAATAAAATATATCATAGCCATGCTTTACTTGTATCGTGTCCTCCTCATTATACGTAAGCAAAGCCAGGGCTTGCTGCTGTAACAGTGGCAAATACATATTGCAGAACTGCAGCCTTCTTGACATCCAAACCAGCAGGACGTCACCAGGCTACTTCATGTTCGGTCACTTAGCAACCAGCGCCAAATATGGGCAAGTTCGTGCCATGCTACCGCCATCCCTGCGCCATCTTGCACCCTACCCCAAGGTGGGCGCTGGGAAACCAAGTGAAGTGTGTAAGAACCTTTAATAGTAAAACATCAATACAAAAACCCTGTCTTTTATCAAAATAATGACAGCAGACAGTATTACTAAGGTGATTTTACTTACTTACAATCTTCCTTACCTTATGCAAGCCCAACATTGATCTCTCAAGTCAGATTTTAAGTTTTGAGAGCCAGATTTTCCCCCCCAGAAATCTTATTTTTACAATTACAATTACAATTCTTATTTAAATTATCTCAGGGGTATTACATTTAGGGAGTCCACTGTATTTCTATACATTCGTGTATGTTACCAAAGCCATTCTCTGTGATGCATAGCATCACTAGACATTCCATTTTTAGGATTTTGATGGTGTGATCTGCAACTGGCTTTGGGATGCTGTTGATGTTTCCACTGCAGAGGTGGTTTCAGGTTCTATTAAGCTGAGCTTTTATATTGAACGAAGCAAGGTCATGCTGCTCTTGCGGCTTGCACAACTGTAATTCAGATGACTTCCTGGATGCTTGTATATGCAGATCTAGTATGGTTCCCTGGGAGCAGGCTACCTTTCATAAGTGATCTCAAGTGGAAACATGAAGGTGTACTTAGGCTTTTTCTATAGTTAGTATAACCCATGAAAAAAAAATCTAAATTTACAGTCCAACTGACAAACCTTCTGAAAGCACCACCAAACCTTTGCAAAATTGACATTTGATTGCAAAAACATGTTTTTTTGCCACGAAGCAGTCCCTAAATTTTTGGCTTTAGGTGTTGAACATGCTGACTCACTAACTGGACTAAATGTTCCACCTCTGTTTATTTTGTGTCATGACAAAATGTCTCCCATTTAGAAGGCCTGTTTTAGCAGTTATTCATTTTGGGTGAGAATCCAATCCCATTACAAGGTTATGATTTATTACCATTTACAAAGTGGTTATGTTTTCATTACCATTTGTTTGTGGGATTACGAAAATGCTACTGAAATATTTTCTAAGTATGGGTTAGTGGGAATACAGTATTCAAAACACCATATTGGGTGTGGATCATTTGGTTAACATTGCAACAAAGGGCCTTTTTAGACATTTTTTTTTCTTCAGTGGAGAATAATATTTTGTTTTTTTTGCTGAAAAAAATCCTTTTAATTACAGATTCAATAAGATCGACACTGTTCGGGACAAAAATAGACATTTCCATCCATCTTAGTCGAAGTACTTTGTGGGTTGCCTTGCAAACTGAACAGTGTTTTATGTTTGATACAATTCTATGTCCAAAGTGAACAAAACAAGAATCGCAGTCCCATTCTTCATGCTACTGATTCACCCACTGGGTTTAATGAAACAGAAAACAGCATAAAACTGAGCTCAAGCAAAACATCTGCTATCTTGTTTTCTTTATTGCTCCATTTTCACTGTCATCTTTGATTTCATTTTATTTTTTTTTCCGGATTAGTATATCTCGCCACTTCCGTCACAACTCATTTTTCATCAGCATCATTCTCAGGCTGGGACAACACAATAACGGTTTAAAAATAGAATAAAAATAATCCCTGCCCATATTTATTTATTTATTTGTATTTTTACCTCCACCAACCAACGGTGATAGATGCTGTTTTTGGTTGTTTGTTTTTTAGTATGCTTTCATACCTGTACTTCAACTTCCCTGTCAGCTTCATGCTCTTGTCTTTTATTGGTTGGAAAAATGTAAACAGGAGACTGACAGCCGAATAGAACCAGAGTTAATTTGGAACCGTACTCTTTTGAGGTGGCTTCAGACCATTTAAGTTCACATCTGACCAAATGCAACACATCAATGGAGGAAATGGTACTTGAGTTTAATTAAAGGGTTCTTGCGGCACGATGGATGACTAGTTAGAGCATCTGCCTCACAGTTCTGAGGACCGGGGTTCAATCCCCGGCCCCGCCTGTGTGGAGTTTGCATGTTCTCCCCATGCCTGCGTGGGTATTCTCAGGGCACTCCGGTTTCCTCCCACATCCTAAAAACATGCATGGTAGGTTCATTGACAACTCTAAATTGCCCGTAGGTGTGAATGTGAGTGCGAATGGTTGTTTGTTTGTATGTGTCCTGCGATTGGCTGGCGACCAGTTCAGGGTGTACTGCCCGATGGTAGCTGGGATAGGCTCCAGCACGCCCGTGACCCTAGTGAGGAGAACCGGCTCAGAAAATGGATGGATGGATGGATAAAGGGTGCTTGTATGAAAGTATATGGCATACGGGCAGACGACAACACAAATACAGCACTCCACGAATGTTTATTTATTTATTTTGTAACTTTTGTTAACCGTTCAACTTCAGTGGATCTATTCTGAGAACGCTTCTACTTCATTTTAAAAAAACATTTCACTTCTTTTCTTATTAATTTTTCATAGTTACTTCCCGTTTATAATTTTTCTCTTTCTTTCTTTCTTTCTCTCAATTTGGTGTTGTCTGTTCTCGCATTGTCACCCCAAAATTCCTTGTCCTCCCCCACCTGTCATTCATCCAGTCATGCTTTATCATCCAATCATCCTCCCTCACTTTTGTTATTTCTTTATCAGCCTTTATCATCATCTACTCCTATCCTATTCAATCCACCTCTCTATGCATCACTTTGTCCTCTGTTATTAGTTTCGTCCATGCACATGCTGTATTACACATTATCCTAACACATTTGCTCTTTGGCTGTATCTACGTGGTCCCACTTCCTCCTCAATCCCGCTCTATGCCCATCATGCCCATCGCTGCTATCTCCTCCACAATCACCTCCTGTCGTCTCCCATTCCTATCCACCCAGATCATCGGCATCCATCACTTTTTCATCATTTCTTCCATCAAGATTGCTTTCTCTCCATTGTTCCTCTCCCCTTCACCCGCCCATTTCACTCATTCTCATATCGTAACGGCCTCACAACTATCTGACCGTTTTCATCTCGCTGTCGCTTTTCTCTGTGTCAGCCCATCCATTTTTTTCTTCTTCCCTTCTCGCTTTGCGTCTTCCTCCTCCGTCTGCTCCTCTTGACCTATGTGGCACTGCATTTCACTCACGTTTATGAGTACAATGACAAAAAAGGGTTTACACTTTTTTTTAACATTATAATTTAATCATTAAAGACAATGACCATTTCCCAAGCTTGGTTCAAACACACAAGGTCCGAAAGAAAATGGCTGACCCCCGCAATTTCTGATTATTGCTTCTGTGAGTGACAAAATTACATCGCAGCGAGGAAGAGTAAACAAATCCACATGGGCTCGCAGCTTGTAGCTGCTTAATTGGACTGCATTGTGGAAGTCTGTCATTCCGCCATATTAGACACTGTGATTGATTTGGCAAGGAACCAGACAAAAACAACAATTCAAGACTCAGTGAGGTTCATGTTTTTGTTTTGATAACAGTAACAGTTGTGAAAAGAAATAGTTTGGACAGTGCAGAAAATATGTGGACATAAAACCTGCAAATGATAACTAAATGTATTTTCTTTCTTTCTTTGCTGTAAACTACAGCAATTTCCTTCCTACATTGCAAACGCGATCTGTTATGGGATGCTGGTTGTTTTCCAATTTGGTTCAGATTTGAGAAAAAAAAAACTTTCCCATCATACAAACATTTGAAGCACAATAGCACAATCAATTTAAGGGTCACACTTTCGCCATGATACAAACATTAAGTGCCCTATGGATGTCCATCTCCAAACAAGCCCAGGTTGTCTGTGAGGGGGACATTGGACATTGGAGTTGTCTTTTCAAATGCGATTGAGAAAAACAAAGGTGTACCCAATGATTTTATGGCAACACTGCTTCTGACATTATCCATCCATCCATCCATTTTCTGAGCCGCTTCTCCTCACTAGGGTCGCGGGGGTGCTGGAGCCTATCCCAGCTGTCATCGGGCAGGAGGCGGGGTACACCCTGAACTGGTTGCCAGCCAATCACAGGGCACATAGGAACAAACAACCATTCGCACTCACAGTCATGCCTACGGGCAATTTAGAGTCTCCAATTAATGCATGTTTTTGGGATGTGGGAGGAAACCGGAGAGCCCGGAGAAAACCCACACAGGCACGGGGAGAACATGCAAACTCCACACAGGCGGGGCCAGGGATTGAACCCGGGTCCTCAGAACTGTGAGGCTGACGCTCTAACCAGTCGGCCACCGTGCCGCCGCTTCTGACATTATGGAATGGAAAATTATTTCATTAAGGGAACTTTTCTTTTGTACAAATTGCATCCCTCAAAATTATATTGTGCTTCTCTAGGAATCCACTGTAATAGCTTCATTTCACCGCCAACATTATATGATGTCCCCGCAGAAGTTCCTTGAGGAAATAGATAGTGAAAAATAATAATTAAAACTACCTGTCACTACATGCCTAAAATCCATTCCTGCATTTCATTTCTAATGTGTAATTGTTTTTCTTTCTTTCTGAGCTCTCACCTAATTTCCTTTTCCACCATCTCTGATACGTCCGACTGATCAATCTCTGTCAATCTCTCCACTTTTCCTGGCTCATTCCTTTCCACATGCCTTCTATCTGCTCTGAGGCACAAACTTGCATTCCGTACATAGAATTGTAGTTGACAAAATGTTTCCACCAAGTAGGGCAGTTTAGTTCAGCTTGCCATTATACTGTACAGTTTGGATCTATAAACCCTCATCTGATCGGGACGGGTAGACAGCCGCTGTATCAACTATCTAAATAATGTGGAATCCTTGCGGTATGACAGTGTATGTTGCCATTTCATCAAAGAGGAGGAACGTATCAATTTTCTAATCAATGGACTGCAGTGTGTCTAGCTCCTGCACAGATGTTTGAAGTACTGTACCACTGTGATCAGCAAGAGATATTTCAGTACCCCTCACAACCTTTAACAAAGAAAATGCAAAAAAATTGCATACATGCTGAACTTAGCTGAATTTTACTGCTTGGTGCAAATTGAGAAGGGCCCCCACTTGACTGAACTTGTTGATGAGACAGTACCTTATTTATTTACTACGGTAATTAGACATATCCCATTGCATCTTTGGGTCTTGCCGATGAGCTTTTGATAAAACATTTTCCTTACCTGAATAGGATAATTGGTGTCGGGAATGGATGGATGGAAAATTGGTTCATAATTTAACGTAAACCATATTTCCTGAAATAATTTACTAAACTGCAGAGAGTACCGGGTACCTAGTTCAGGTTCACCGAGATTTATTACTTAATTCGTGTTCTACTGAGAACGTGTGAATGCCTTTGACTGACTGACTCAACAATGGTAACGAGCAAAACCTCTTCAGTCATCTGCGTCATGACCCTTGATGTCCAAGTGGTCCTTTCCTCAACAGAACTGATCCAGAATGGACGGCTGCTAACGCTGCCCCTGGAGGCGGGAGACCTGTACTCCCTGCTGCCTGATGACGATATGATGCATCTATATGTGGCCATGAAAGATAACCTGCTGTCAACCAGCATGGATGACATTACACAGAACCCCCGCAAGGTAGGTGTTAGCAATGCTAAGTATGATGATGCATTCACTAACATGCATACTGACCACAGATTTAAACATTCTTATGAGTCAGGGTTTGGAAGGAGTGGTGATATGTAAAACACACCGCTTTGGCTAATACTTTTTTTCCCTCAGTTTTCATTGTCCTCTGCTTGCATCTTCATAAATTCTTGTTTCCTCATTCCACATACAGGCACTCGTAAAAAATATATCGGGTGAGGAATTCTTGTATTTTCCACATCTCTGTCCCTCTAGCTTGGCTCTTATACATGTTTGATTGCAGTAATGTTAATGTTTGATAAAACATTATCCTTTGCCAACAGTAGTAATTGGTGTCAAGGAAGTACAGTGGGTACGGAAAGTATTCAGACCCCCTTAAATTTGTCACTCTGTTATATTGCAGCCATTTGCTAAAGTAACTTTTCATTTTTTCCTCATTAATGTACACACAGCACCGCATAATGACAGAAACAAACTGAATTGTTGAAAGTTTTGCAGATTTATTAAAAAATTAAAACTGAAATATCACACAGCCATAAGTATTCCGACCCTTTGCTCAGTAGTAGTAGTTTAGTAGAAGCACCCTTTTGAGCTAATACAGCCATGAGTCTTTTTGAGAATGATGCAACAAGTTTTGCACACCTGGATTTGGGGATCCTCTGCCATTCCTCCTTGCAGACCCTCTCCAGTTCTGTCAGGTTAGATGGTGAACATTGGTGGACAGCCATTTTCAGGTCTCTCCAGATATGCTCAATTGGGTTTAAGTCAGGGCTCTGGCTTGGCCATTCAGGAACAGTCACGGAGTTGTTCTGAAGCCACTCCTTCGTTGTTTTAGCTGTGTACTTAGGGTCATTGTCTTGTTGGAAGGTGAACCGTCGGCCCAGTCTGAGGTCCTGAGCACTCTGGAGAAATTTCCCGTCCAGGATATCCCCGTACTTGGCCGCATTCATCTTTCCTTCAATTGCAACCAGTCGTCCTGTCCCTGTAACTGAAAAACACCCCCAGAGCATGATGCTGCCACCATCATGCTTCACTGTTGGGACTGTATTGAACAGGTGATGAGCAGTGTCGGATTTTCTCCACACATACCGCTTAGAATTAAGGCCAAAACATTGTATATTGGTCTCATTAGACCAGATAATCTTATTTCTCACCATCTCGGAGTTCTTCAGGTGTTTTTTAGCAAACTCCATGCCGGCTTTCAAGTGTCTTGCACTGAGGAGAGGCTGTATCATTCAGCGGCGCACTGGTCGCCAGCGGCTGCTGCTTTTGCATTAGCTTGGGACAGTCATGGATAGTTTCACCAAAATTCTTCGCCTACAACACCAAAAGTAGTCAGTATCATCAGTAAATTAACATACGGTCGCCAGCACTTGGTTAAATTATGAGCATCCTGCAGAGGTGGGACCAAGTCATTGCTTTGGAAGTCACGAGTCTGAAGTCTTTGCCCTCAATTCCTGAGTCAAGTCTCAAATCGAGACATGCAAGTCCTACACTTTGAGTTTTGAGAAATATCAAGTCTTTTTAACAACAAAGCCATACTATATTTGAATTTATACATTTATATGTCTAATTAATATATTATATATGTATACATTTGATATATAATATTTATATATTTAATATATTTTTAAATCCATACACATTCATCTTAAAAAAATGTATAAAACAAGTGCATTAAACCTTAATAAGAAAAAAAGGGTTGATAAAAAATGTTGCACCTTCAAAGCGAGTCGTCAAGGGGTGGCTTTAGTTTTTGGATCTTCTAAACTGATCGAAAGTACGTTTTCAGTTATTCTACGAAAATGCTATGCTACAATTTACTTTTTCTCACTTTATTTCTGAAGTTACATTAAACAGACCTGTTACAAATGACAATTGGCATCTGGTTGTGCTGCAATCAATAATTAAGTATCCTTCTGATAATTCTATTGAATAAGTAATTGGATAAAATATATTTTTGTTTGGTTAAAGAGCAATTATGAATACACAAAAGAAGATGAGAAGTTTCCCCTAATAATGAATGACCATTTGGTTTCCTCTTTTAGGTAATCAACAGTGTATTTCTTAAATTGACATTGTGCATATAGCAAATTCCTACACTACATGGACAAAGATATTGGGACACCTGGTCTTAACAAACGCAGGGAGTGCAAATTCAAAGAAATACAATTTTCCCTTTGCAGCTGTCACTGCTTTCACTCATTCTGAAATATTTTCTACAAGGTTGTGTGGCATGTGTCTGTGTTTGGAATTTTTGTGTGGTCAGAGGTGACTGGTGTTGGACCCGAGAGTATCACAATCTCTTTTTTTAGTTCACTCCAAATGTGTTTGATGAGGTCCAGTAAAGTTCTTCCACTGCAAAGCCACTGGAATTCTTTATGGATCTTGTTTTGCACAAGCAAACAACAGCCTTCCCAAAAGTGTTCCCACATAAAACAATGTCAGACATGTTTTGGAATGTGAATAATTTAGTGGCTAACTGGGATTTAAATACCAACCTTTGATTTATTCACAAATTAATTGGTTAGAAAGTGTCACAAGATGTTTTTCTCAATAATCCCTTTACTAGCAGCGTTATAAACTCGAGAATAATTACAGAGAAACAGCTGTCCTTATGTGTAGATGTTGTTTGGCATGTAGAATGAAATGAATCTGGTAACACCAACATTTTGAAAGTCAGTGAATCCTCTTTCCTTTTTATAGCAAAGTACCTCTCTCTGTCTCTCTCTCTCTCTCTCTCTCTCTCTCTCTCTCTCTCTCTCTCTCTCTCTCTCTCCCCCTCTCTCTTTCTTGCTCGCTGCACTAATATCCATGCCACCAAATGTTTGTAATGGAATGAATTGATCAGAGATTTACAGCCAGACTGAGTGAACATGAACTTTGGCCTAAAATGAAAAAATCAGTTTCAGACCACTTGACAGTTGTATGTATGTCAATATTTAGTTTTATGCTTGAGCTTTAACATGCAGACAGACGTGATGATGGCTCTGTCAGCCCGTCAGGATGTGTTCAGGGTCACAGCAAGGACAGAGACAGCCGTGCACTGTCACCTAAAATCAATACTTAGATCAGTGAGACGTGCATGCGGGCAGAGGGCCAAACCAGAAAGCAAGCAGGTAGGCAGACTAACAGGCAGGAGTTAGCTGACCAGCCACCCACTCTGCCAGGCAGGCAGCCAACCCCAGGATAGATAGTCACATTCGAGACATAACTCAGCTCTGTGCTGGCTAGAAAGTCATGTGCCATATTTATAGTCTGTTTATAAGATGTTCCAACCTGTCTGCAGTATTTTTTTTTCTCTCTCCCATGTGGCATTGAAACCCCCCTGTGGTGCTACATTCTCATCATTACCGTTTATTTTCTTTGCTGACATACACACCCTTTTAATGTTTTTAGGACTCCGTGAAATAATTGCTGCTTCTTTTCACAAGATGTGAAATTAATCACATATTTTGGCACATTTGAGCATTTATGTGCAGCATTTTATTTACAGTTTTAGACTTATGACGTGTATTCTTCCAAAGATATTTCCAATAAGTATTTGATGAAAATCTGCACATTAATCATATCATAGAACAATATCAATCCATATATGAACAGATTAAGAAAAATTAACACTAAATCCTTTATCTCTAATAATTGGTGACATATCAGTATGAATGTTATATGATGTCTAATTATTCTTCCATTAAATGGAAAAAAGAGGATATTCCATTAAGCTTTGACAAGAAACTGCACAGAAAAATATACAAAATAAATGCCTAAATTCCGGCACGGTGGACGACTGGTTAGAGCGTCAGCCTCACAGTTCTGAGGACCGGGGTTCAATCCCCGGCCCCGCCTGTGTGGAGTTTGCATGTTCTACCCGTGCCTGCGTGAGTTTTCTCCGGGGATTCCGGTTTCCTCCCACATCCCAAAAACATGCATGAATTGGAGACTCTAAATTGCCCGTGAGTGGAATGGTTGTTTGTTTGTATGTGCCCTGCGATTGGCTGGCAACCAGTTCAGGGTGTACCCCGCCTCCTGCCCGATGATAGCTGGGATAGGCTCCAGCACGCCCGCGAACCCAGTGAGGAGAAGCGGCTCAGAAAATGGATGGATGGATGGATGCCTAAATTCCTTTATATTATATATATATATAATATATTGCATCCATAATGATTATTTGAAGTGCAGTGTGATGCTCATGCTGTGCAAAATACTGTCAAAAATAATGTGCAGTAATCTGGTTATGTTGATAATCATTTTATATACCTGATGACAATGCTATTGATAGCATATGAGAACTTCTGAGATCATTTGGCTGCTATGTAAATGTCACATGGAAATGATCATTTCTATGTTCAAATCTTTATACTGTATCTTCATTAGACCTCGTCGGATCAGGTTTTTTTTTTGTGTGTGTAATTATTTCAGATAATAATTAAAGATTTGGTGCCTTGAGATGTGTACTTAGCTGGTGACAAATGTTGAAGCCTTCTGAGTGCTCTTGTTTAACTCTGCTGTCTGCTGGCACACACTCCCAGTGTCCATTGACAGTCACTCCCTCACAAAGAGGTCCATTTCCATTAAATGACAGTTTGGCAGGGTGAGAATCCTTTGGCGGTGGTCCATGCTGGTTCCTGCCAGTGTGTGGTATGTGGAGATAAGGCTGACTGTGGTTTCTAATCTAATCGGCTACGAATCTGGCAGTGCTGCAATGACTACATCAGGGAGCCATTGCTTGACATCCAAGAATGTTTCCTGAACGCACCCTCACTTGTCATGACATCACTTTTGTAGAATTCTTATGACATTTTCAGTTACAATGATTCCATTTCAGGTTTTAAAAGTAGAATGCAAAACTAAAATGTTTTTTTGGGAGTACAAAAACAATTAGGCACTATTTTGCCACTAAGGCCAAAATGCTTATGCTATACTTTTTTTTTTTTTTTTTCCGAAAAGCAGATGAAATGTAATTCCCCTCTTTTCTCTGCTGTGTCCAAGAAAACAATTACATCCATGAGTTAACCTTTCACACACTGTCTCATGCAAATGAGCCACTGCTTACCCTGCTCCGTCTACTGCTCGGCCAATGATGACTACAGCTTTCATTATGATGCGGAGCTAGTGGGTGCCTACATGTTGAGTCCTGAGTCTAAAAAAGAGATTGCGAACTGCGAAGTGGATGTTAGCACCCACAAGGACTGCATTTGTATTTTCTCCTGTGGTGTCAGCGCTTCATCACCAAGTCACCAAATTACATGTGTCACTTTATGTGTGTGTGTGTATGTGTGCATGCAGCAAAAGACTAATGCAAACACCGATAGCCTCAGCCGCCACATTGACAACTTCATGGAGCAATCAAAGATGTCCCGCTCATCAGAAACGAATGCAGCTAACTAACGCTCATGAGGGGTTCCAACAAAACATAATGCAGCTCTGCTTACGTTTTGGCTTGGTCATAGTGTTTCAGACAGTGGCAAGTCCTGAAACTTGATGTGCGGGTGGCATTATGTAAATTAGCCCCACTGTTAGATCACAGTAACACATGCATGGTAATTAAAGCCTTGATCGAGGTAATGCATGCTTACAATGAAGTGTTGATTCATGTGTGATACTTGAGGTAAGTAATTGTAAGTTGTGTGTGATTGCAATGACCGAATTAGTCAGCGCAGCCAGTCAATCAGTAGATTAATTAGTAGTCAGCCTGGTTTCTGCTGGAGGAGCCCTCCCTCTTCTCATCCTGACCTCTTTCTTCTAGATTAGTGTTCCACTTATGCTGACTCTCCTCCTTACAATGCACCTGCCACTGCCAGAGCCCCGTCATGTGAAATGTAAAGTGAGCAGTGAAAGTGGTCGTTAAATCTCACATTCTCTCTCGCCCTCTCCAGTTGCATTGGCCTGCCAGTCCGGAACGGGTCCAAGAATGTCTAATGGCCGGAAAGGATCCAGAGGTGAATCAGCACACCCAAAACACTAACACATAAGTTCAGCGTAGCAGTCTGTATTTGTGTTTGTTGCACACACATCAATGCAGATATGGATATGTGGCAGGAGTCACTTGAGATATTTTTCATCTTCTCCCCGCTGTCGGGTACTCCTTTTTTCACTGAACCGTAATTCAAACTGACAAAAATTTCAAATTTATTCAGGAAAGAAAACAGCTCTTGTACTGCTCACTCACTATGGGGAATTAAAAACAGGTGATGCTCCTCCCCGCTTGAAATCCACTGTTCATGTGAATTGACACTTGATCTTTCATTTTTATCTAACAGAGAAACACATGCTCTTTGATGATAATAGATTATTTCAATAACAATTGCTCAAACCGATTTCAACTTGGCTATTATTTTTTATTCCAGACTCCCAGATCCCCAACCCTTAATTTTATTTAGAAAATATCTACAAACGTTTGTACCTCATGTGACTCTTTCTGTGTCCAGACGGAGTGTGCTAACTTCCTACGGGTCCTGCAGCCTTTCAACAAGACTCACCTGTACGTGTGTGGCACAGGGGCCTTCAACCCCAGGTGTGCTTTCATAACTACCAGCGTCTTCCAACAGGTATGACTGAAAATACGTACACAGTTGTAGTATTATTATGGCTTGGCCAAGCTTAGTAACTTGAGCTCCCATCCATTCATCTTTCCTTACAGGAAATTTCTTTATAAGTACTCAAATGTTGGTTTTGCTTGGTTCTTAATAATGTTTGCATAATTGCTGTGACTGCTTACTCAGCAAGCGGATGTCAATGATGATTTTGGGCAACAAGCTGTATGTAAACAAATGGAAGGTTTTTATTTTGTGTGTCTAAAACAATGTTGCTGTGAGCCCGCCCATCAGTGGGTGTGTGCTTGTTTGTGTTTGCACGTGTGTGTTCTGACTCCCAGCCATGGCCCTTATGCACAGGCCTATCAGGAGCGTGAGTGTGGTGTCTGCCCCTATGGCCACGCATGGACCACAGCTCGACTCTCGACTTTCTGTAAAATAAAAAATGTACGCGCCATTTTTATTTGACACGTGCAATATAAATCTCATCCCATAATCCACAAGTATTTATTATTTAAGTCTACCTATACTGTTTGGTTCAAAGAAATATATTTTCTAAATAGTTTGAATCTCATTATGAATAACTGTGAGGTTTTGTTCCTTTCCAGTTGTGTGACTGTGTGGTCAAGGAAGCTGTGCGTGTGCGTGTGTGCGCGTGTGCATGTCAGGGACAAACTAATCCCATAAAAGGCAATACAAGATCAGAGCAGGTGTTCAGATGTGGTGCTTAGTGGAACTGGTGGCGCTGACGGGTTTTGACTGGACTTAACACATTTTGAAATCCCTTCACTTAGCACACTATCTCCCAATTTGCCATTTACTAGCATGTGGAAAAGTGGAAAAGTTGTGTGTCTGTATGTGTGTGTGTGTGCGTGTGTGTGTGTGTGTGTGTGTTATATGAATAAGGGGGTAAAAACTGATCAGCCAGTTCCAGAAAACACCTCTCATTCGGGGAGCTGATTTTTATATGAATGTGACCTATGACTCTGTTTGTGTCTTAGTCAGGACACCAGACACTCTCCTACAGCCAGACTGAATGCGGGAAGGGCAAATGTCCATACGACCCCTTTCAGAAAACAGCATCAGCAGTTGTAGGTAAGTTAGCTCCCCAAAGCACAATTTAGGTGAGGTTTGGAATTGAGATTGAGCGACTTGGTGGATGTATGCTTAAGTGTTTCTCTTACGTTGTATTAGATGGAGAACTGTATGCTGGCATTACTTCAGACTTTATGAGCAGAGACTCTGCCTTCTTCCGTAGTCTTGGCAACCGCCACGTCATCCGCACCGAGCAGTACGACTCCACCTGGCTGCAGGGTAAGGGCGAAAACATACTTGATGTGGCTATGTTTCTTATGTATCTTGCCTTTTGTCCAAACCCAAATACATTTTTCTTGATGAAGTTAGGAAATATTTATCTTCATAGATTCAGTGTCATTCAAACAATCGTTAACAGTTTTCCTTGAATCGACCTAATGAGATGATCCTGATTGTTTTATTGAACTTTATGATCCATTTACCTTATATCACAAACAATTGGAGGATTTTTGGTGGGATACTTGTGGTCATCTACAGCAATGTGTAGCTAGTTTCATTTTCCTGTTTTTTTGTTCAATTTGGTGCTTATGGTTTTGTCTTCATATCAATATTTTATTCAGTTGTGATATTCAGAAGTTATTCTGCTTCATTTCAGTTCATATACAGGAATGAATCACTTTCTCCTTGATTAGTCTTTGTTTTTGCTTTTTTCTCCCAAGGAAATTTCTTTCTTTGGGCTTCTGATTGGTTAAAAGAGCTTCACAGTAATGCCTTACCACCTGTCTAGACTTGCACTATGTGTAAAGTGCCCCGAGACAACTTCTGTTGTAATTTGGTGCTATGTAAATAAAAGTAAAGTGAATTAACCAGCTGAATCTGAAAAACGACAAACCAAAAGGGAGCGTAAATAATGGACTCTGGAACAAATGAAAAATCTCAGGGAAGCAATGGAAGAGTCCAGTATCCAATGATGGATACATCAGGGTAAGAATAGAACTCATGCAGCCATCATATCTAGTGCAGACCATACAGGCCTGTCGGAACAATGTTTTCATACAAGCTTGGTCAAGTAAAAGATAATTCCAAGGCATGGCAAATAAGGATCAAAGTATCCATCCATCCATTTTCTGAGCCGCTTATCCTCACAAGGGTCGCGGGAGTGCTGGAGCCTATCCCAGCTATCATCTGGCAACCCTGAACTGGTGGCCAATCAATCGCAGGGCGATTTATGAAATTATATATATAACATATTGTATCATACTGTAATATTATCTATATTTATCTATCTATTTATATATATATATATATATATATATATATACAACTCTCAAAGTTAATTGGCGTTGTGACATTGCACAAACTTATCCCAACAATTACATAGGAACGCTTAAGATCCAGTCAGGCCATTATATTTTTTTATCCAGCCAATGTAGAGTAAACAGTGATGAAAACAGCAAGCATTCTTCACAGTTGCAGATTAGTGAAGTTCTACGAGATTGAATATCTATAAACCATCTCCTGAACGCTGTTTAGTGTTCTGCGTTCTTCTGCTGCTGATAACAGATACAGTACATGCTGACTCTCTGCTGTGTATAAGCTAAACTTCTACCGTCCCTTCTAACACTCTCTCTATTGCATCTGCACTCTTACATGTACTGTATATGTGCAATCAGCAGCACGTTGCGCAACAGATTCAAGTTTTTTTTTTTTTTTTCGCTCACCAGATGCCCATTTTGTGCGGGTCGCGCCGCTGTCTGAAACAGATAATCCAGAAGACGATAAAGTCTACGTGTTCTTCACCGAGCGCGCTCAGGAGGCCGAGGGGGCCGCTGGAAAGGTGCTCTACTCCAGAGTGGCCCGGGTGTGCAAGGTAGGGTGATGAGATGTTTGTGCCCAAAAAGATAGATGGCAGCTGTGTTTGTTTACACGGCACATAGAAACAACCATTCACACTCATATTCACACCTACTGGCAATTTAGAGTCTTCAATTAACCTACCATGCATGTTTTTGGGATGTGGGAGGAAACCAGAGTACCCGGAGAAAACCCACGCAGGCACGAGGAGTACATGCAAACTCGACACAGGCCAGATTTGAACCTGGGTCCTCAGAACTTTGAGGCAGATGTGCTAACCAATTGTCCACTGTGCTGCCCTAAAATGAAATATATAATTAATAAATCGTTTGCCCAAAATTAAATTTGCGTGATGGACACAAACATAGACAAGGGAGAATTACTTCATGTGCAGTTCTTCTTCTTGCATTATTGATGTTGACTTGGCCATTCTTAGTAAACTTTTTAGATGCTCACTGAGCTAAAGTCACAGGAAATAAGCTGCAGTCTCTTCAAAGGAAGTTTTTTTTTTTTTTCTATCTAAAGATGTTTCCAGAAATGATGGTAAATTCCAAATATTATTACTCCAGTATGACATTGAATTTGATCAGTGCCACTGTATTTCTACTTGCCTGTCTATGAATCAAGGCTGTTGGAAATCTTGTGGACGTGACATAGCCTGTTTGAATAGCTTTGACCTTTAATACTTTTTCTTTCAATGTTATTTTGTGTCTGTGTTTGTGTGTGCAGAATGACATCGGGGGCCAGAGGAGTTTGGTCAACAAGTGGAGCACCTTCCAGAAGGCTCGTTTGGTGTGCTCAGTCCCGGGACCAGATGGCCTGCAGACACACTTTGACCAATTGCGTAAGTACAAAGAGTAATAAAACCTCACATGTGCAGCAAAACTAAAATACGTCAGACTTTGACTGTTAGTCGCATTAACAACCTTGTCGCCCTCACTGAACGCTTCATAATTTTTTTGGGGTTGTGCGTGTGTTTGTATATGAGTGTGAGGAATGACGAGCAGCAAGTTTTTGCTTGAAAAAAATGAGTGCACAAGCACAGCCTCGGTGCATCTGAATAGCTCTGCTGTTACCACGGTGATCAACAGCCGTGTCGGTCACCTTGGGTCCGTCAACGTGCCTCAGCCTTGGTAACCATGGCAACTGGGCTCAACAGTTAGTTGCTGTGGTTATGTTCATTATCAGAGGTGTCCACTGGAGTTTGTGTGTGTGATTTGGAGCGTCTTTATGTTGGTATGTCTTCACGCTGTCTAGTTCACGTTATATTCAGTATGGTTTCCTCAGTCTGTGATATAAGCAAAATAGCAATGTTTTGCAACTTATGGAATGTTAAAAAACAAATGTGGCAATCGTCATACATCGCTCGTTTAATAGGGCATTGCCAAAAACTAAAATATCTCGGTGGCTATTCCTTTTAGTATCAAAAAAGTAAAACAAAATTAAGAGTTCAACATACAGTATACTGCAATGAATTTCATAAGAAAAGTTAAGAGGTCATTCAGTACTGTAATATATGTGAAATGTGTTGTCAAAGAACATTGACAAACTGCCTAGAAAGTTCTTGCATCATTAAAAAGCATATACGAGGTGGGCCAAAAGTACACTTTTTAAACAGAATATTTTTTTTACAGATACAATGAATAATGGGGAGACGGTGGGCGACTGGTTAGCACAGCTGCCTTGCAGTTCTGAGGACCGGGGTTCAAATCCGGCCTTGTCCGTGTGGAGTTTGCATGTTCTCCCCGTGCCTGCATGGGTTTTCTCCGGGTGCTCCAGTTTCCTCCCACATTCCAAAAACATGCATGATAACTTCATTGAAAACTCTTATTGGGTGTAGGTGTGAATGTGAGTGCGAATGGTTGTTTGTTTATATGTGCACTGCGATTGGCTGGCGACCAGTTCAGGGTATACCCCACCTCTCGCCAGAAGATAGTTGGGATAGGCTCCAGCACACCCGCGACCCTAGTGAGGATAAGCGGTCCGGAAAATGGATGGATGGATGAATAATGGGAAAGAATTTGAGTCAAGAACAAAGAAAGTGAATACTAAAGCAGTATTGGACCAGTACTGAAGGAAGCAAGGCGGAAAAGTAGTTTTAGGCAAAGGGAGAAAAGATGCAAAATAAAAAGCGGGTCTGAGTGAAGGATGGAAGGGGGAAGGAAGGAAGGTGCTCTGGAAACAAAGAAAAAAAAAGCAGGTCTGAGGTGGAAGGAAGAAAATACGAAAAGAAGGCAGAAAAGCTGGTTTAAGTGGAGGAAGGATGTACATATGTGTGAATAAAAACAGAACAGAAAGGAAGGAAGGAGAGAATGAAGGCATAAAAGTCGGTTCCAGCAATGTAGGGATGCATGAATAAAAAGCATGTCTGAGGGAAGGAGGTAAAGAAGGAAAATATTTTAATTGTCACAATGGCTATCTGAGCTTGCATTTTCCTAGATTTGTTTTCCTCCAGCTCACTGTTCAGTGTGCTTGGGAGGTTGAAGTCCATCTCAGAATTTGCGTAGTATCCGAGCCGTAACAAAGGCGGAACCCCGCTAGCTGTGACCGGAGTGTGAAGTGTAAGCTTCACTTATTAACCACATGTTAACCATTGTGTTGAAAGCAATTGTTGCTTTCCCAGACACTGGTGCTGACCACAGATCTACTTATTTTAATGTGCAAAGCAGCAACATCTATGTGATTGCGCATTTTCGGCCATGGCAATGTCCTAGTTCTATCTTTGAGGGACAATCAAGTAAATCTCGTGTGAGAAGGACTTAATGAGACAGCTTGACATTAACACCTAAAACAAATTTGACACATGCTCACTCCACTGAAGACCCAGAAATGCAGTGGAACACCATCTAGCAATTAGAAAACAGTAATTGTTTGAAAGACAGGCACATTTTTGGTTAATTTGTTCATCGTGCAATTTAATTATTGTGGGGACGTTTCCCCTTATCGACGTGCTAATGTGTAATGAGTATCTGAATTAAAGATCCCTGGAGATTTCATCATCCATAAATGGACTTCCATAAAGTCTTTTTACTTTATGGGGGGTGCCTTTTACAGTAACTGTTGTCTGCCAGCAATGCCTTTAGCATCGAATCAGGCTTGATTCAATTTATTAAAGAAATAACCACACTACAAGTGATACTTTACAACATCCACAACAGTTGAACATCTGTCACTTTCCCCATTTGACACCATGTCACGCTATTCCTATTGATTTCAAGTCTTGCACACTGGCTACATAAAACACAGATTGTGGGAAGTTTTTTAATGATAAATTCTACAAACACTGTTGAGACATGCAAAGACAAAACATGGAAATATGGAGAGTGTGGAGACAGGACTGGTTTCTTATCTCTGCTGTTTTTGTTAACAGAGGACATGCAACGTAAACGACAGACCTCTTTCTTGAAAACTAAACGTACACACACACACACACACACACAGTCTCTCACAGTATCCATCTGAATGAGCACAGTGTGTACATTAAGAGATTGAATAAATCATGCACGTCTTTTTCTTGCATGCTGTCAAACCTTTATGTGGGCACACTTGCATCACAAGGAATCTCAAAACTTGCACTCAAACACACACAAATACACACGCAGGAATTCAAGGTTTGGATCTGTTAGCATTATAAACATTTCGTCCCAGCAGGCCTGTGGCTCTGTTTTACACATCTGATAAAAGTGCATTTTCAAATTTGTTTGTGAACATCACAAACAGACAGACACTCTTACAAAAACCGCAAGCCCTGACACAGGGGATTAAGCCATCAGGTTAAGAATGCAGTCAGTGCTGTGTTTATGCCACGCTTAGCCACACAGAAACACTACAAATCCCAAGAAGCCTTGAGGCATGTGCAGGTCCCTCATTGTGTAGAGCAGTGGTTAACACCTGGTCGTATGTGTGCTTGTGTGAGGTTGTGAGGTAGTCAGGCAACACTAAACAACATTCATAAGAAGCCTTCCCATATCCCTTTGCTTCAGGGGCCAGGGCGATTTCCTTTTCGAGGCCGAGGGGACTAGCGGGGTTTTGAACCTCAAAGTATGCCTAAAGCCAACATTTAAAGACTTTTACTGAACTTCTGGACTGTCTGTTTATAGTCCAACATGTTTCTCAGGTCGTCTTACTTTGGTTATGAATCCTAACAGGCACGTCTGGGTTTATGTGTCAAACTCATCTAATGCAGGACTGTTTACACTATTCTGAATAGACACAGCACTGCTGCTCATAATCATTACTGGAAGAACGTTCTAAATATTGACTCAAAAAACATCTAGGTTGTTTTAAAGGTTTAAGAATGCAACATGTTCAAACAACAATTTAGTAGTGATACAAAAAGTTATGATAAAAAAATATCGGGACTATTTTCAAATAATATTTTTATTATAATTGGTACAATTCTGAAAAGTAAAGGATAAATAAAACAAATTAATAAAAATTCTAAATTCAGAAAAGAAAAACAAAAACTCAGCTGTGGCGTTAACCTTTACATGCTAACTGAACTGAAATCCTGAAAGAGAAATTCTACTAATTTCCTACTAACTATAGTAGGACCGTTACAATTGAACTGTTGAATTTTTTTTCAAAACATATTTGTTGTCTTCTTTAAAACAGTCAACAAAAAACATTTTCCAATGATATCTTTAATGCATAGTATGGTACAGTTGGCTTAAATTTTAAGTGATCACCCCATTGGCTCATGGGACAAGATTGCTGTACGTCATCCTGGATTCATACTGCATGCACTCACTCGTTTCCACTCATGTGCTTCTGAGTGTTGATGCAACACGTGAAATTGTGAGTCAAACCTCCACTGAACCATAAACACAGACAGTCGGGTGTGTTTACTGTTTTATGTCTTGCTGCCTTTTTTAAGTGAAAAACCTTCTGGTAAAGGTTACCAGACACAGTAAAGCTGTTGTCTGCTGTTTTCACGGCAAAGTAATGTGTGGCTTTAGAGCTGCGATGTAAAAGAAAAAAATTGTAAGCACTGTTTGAATAAGAGCTGCACCAAGTCTGGCAAACACAAATATAATGATAAAGCAAAATTTCCGTCACAAATAATAGTTTTTTTTTGTAATAATAGTAGGTAAAAGGTAATAAAAGCGAATAGGCTCTCAAATTTAAGATTTAAAGTCAATTGTCCCTCATGCCTAGATCAGACTACATGATTTTAGCCCCGATATCGGCCCGATTAGCTGTCGCAGGCGATTTCCCAGATTGGGCATGGTATATTTTGTTGGGAATGACAAAACGTCTTGTAGTGTGACATAATCCACGACCAACGATTTGGCCCTGCGATAGCCCTATGACGCCAAAATGAAAGGTCGAGCATATTTGATTTTTTTGGGATATCTTCCTTGTAGTGTGACATATCAACGACAACTCTCCGACAGTGCACCTTGACGTAGACCAATAGGATTGAGTATTGAGACTGGCTCTTCGCCCCGCGTGTTTTCTGTTGTCAACATACTTGGTCGGTGTTGTCACCATTTATTCACGCGCACAAACCAATGTTTACCAAAGCTTTAGAGCATGTTTCGACAGCACACCTGCATGTTTGGGTATAACCTAGTGCTAGCACTAGCTTACTAGGCTGCATAAAGTATTGTTGCCTGCTTGTGAGCCGTATCGTATTAAAAGTATGTGAACATACTTAAAGCAATCCTTGAATGAACGCCCTCTCCCGAGCACCGGTGAGCTCCACTACACGTTTTCCTCATTTTGTCGTCCCCCCCCCCCCCACACACACACAATACATTTGCGTGATCCATTGTTGTTGTCATCGCCATGGTAACGGGTGTATCCAGTCACGTTAACCGTTGACATGTTTTCTGCTTCTGTCTCTCCGACAGTGTTTGATTTGACAAGATACTGATCGTAACAGACGGGATACAGTCAAATGCCAATGGCGAGAAAGCGCTGTGAGGTTCTTTTAGGAATAGTGTTAATAATACATAGAGAGCTAAATACAGTAAATGAACAAACCTGCTCTTTGTAGCACAAACGTGAGCCTGAAGCATACTCGATAGACTCTTATCCACCAGACAAAGTGCTTAAAAAAACAGTACACACGTATTGTGGTGTCATCCAACCACTAGGGGCACTACGGAAAGGAGTGACTAGATGTTGGGTTTAGAAAAGGAAATGATGAAGAAAGGAGATTAAGAAGAAATTAGCCTTGCTAACTGCCATGTGCTAACTGAAAAATCAAGCGAAGTAAGAGGACTTACAAGCATTTTTCTTGGAAATACAACACATGTACACTTCCACATAAAGCCGGCCGTGCTTAAATCCAGTGCGTTATTTCCTAGTATCGATAGATTCAATTGATTACCTTGTAAAATGATTTAAATCGCTATATTTATGTCCAGAAGGCTAACTTGCCCAGCACACATCGATTCAATGGGATCGTAGGACTTTGAATGAATCAATGACTAAATCGTTACATCACTATTAGTGAACCTTACTTTTGCATTGTTATGAACATTTTCCTCTTTTTCTTATCACTAAAGAGACCATACATTCAAAGTCTATGTGTTGGATACACACAAAAAGAGAGAAAAGGGTTTAAGATGACAACATTGGAGAAAGAGGCCATGAGTTGAAAAACTGATTTACATGTATGACTCATCCTACAGTACACCAACCCTGTTAGATGAGTCTGTCAAGTTTTTTTAAAAAATACTTCATTACCTCACCAACACAACACCTTCTACAGTATATGAAGTGGGCATGAAAAGATGCTTTGTTATAACAAGGAAGATTGATTATGTTTGAGGCCTCCATCCATCTTAGCTTGTGTGAATTCTAGGAAGAGGTTTTGCAAAAGCAACAGAGGAGCACAGAGGGGTGGAAGATGGCTGCTGGCCAGAAGAGGAGGAGAAAAGTAGGGCTTCAAAGAAAGTGAAGAAGAGAAACAATGAAGGAGGACTAGAGTGAGAGGGCAGAGGTTAAAGCACAGGGTGTTGACCAGACCAGAGGAAGAAGGAGAGGGGGGAGATGAGCTAAAAACCAAAGCTTTACTTGGAGGTTTGAGAGGGAGGTGGGGGAAGATAAAGAGGAGAACTAGAAGGTGAGGTATGGAGTTGACGCTGTTATCTCCTCCACACAGTGATAGAGGAGAGGGATGGAAAAGCTGATTATGTAGCCGGTCAGAGGTACAATTTAACATAAGACGAGGAGAGGAGGCAAGGATGATTTAGGCACATTTGGCGGAGGGAGGAGGCAATAAATCAAGAAAACCTTTTACATGTTCTGTCCCAAAGAAGAGGAGGAAGATGAAACCAGAGGCAAAGACCGAAAATGGCGCCAATCCGGACAGAAGACATTTTCCCCCTCAAGCAACCCAGACATGGGAAGTGAAGCAGAAAGGGTGTGAGGGCTGATGGTGAGACAAGGAGGGGATCGGGGTTAATTGGGACGGGGCCGAACAGACACTAATGTGGATCAAGGAGGAGGTGTTAGAGGGACATGAAGCTTTTATGAGGTTATGTGGAGGACGGAAAGTACTTTACAAATCATAAAGAATAGGGTTTTATAACATGTCAGGCTCCGACATTAAGCCTTTTTAGGTGGTGGCCCGAGCCAAGTTGTGGTGACCCTGTCAGAACCTGCACTGGCCCCGTACGTTTATGTTACCATACGTTACGTTTTAGTGATTATTTCGCTATTAGCAACTTTAATGAAGTTAATGAATTAATGAAGCCCCTTTCAGAAATTATTAGTACAATTGCATTCATGGCTGTGACTGTGTGCTAACCTCACCAAAATCAAGGCATTGGAATAACGCTTCAAAGAATAAAACAATTCCAGAATTATTAAAATATCATGCCTTGATGTTGTGTACACTATGCATATTATGTATTAATTTAAATGTACATCCATATAATGAAACATTGCCTGTTTTTTAATTTTATTCATTTTATTTAAACTTTATTTAGCCAGGTTGGTCTCATTGAGATTAAAACACTTTTTTTCAAGAAAGAAGTGGCCAAAACAGGCAGCAGCAAAAACACAAAGAAGTTACAGACACACAACGAAAGACAAAGTACAATTTAAGCCTACATTTTGGATTTAACCATCTATGAGTCATACCTATGAATAAATTGTTCAAGCAGGTGAGCTAAAACATTGAAATTCTATAGAAACTCTTCCATTTCTTTCATTATAGATTTAAAAACATTTAAGGACACCAGTTCCTTGATCTTTTGTCATTCTGCAACAGATTCCAGACTGGGGGTGCAGAGTCCCCAAAATCCCTTCTCCCAATTTCTGTCTGAGCTTTTGGAACAGAGAGCATAAAGAGGTCACGAGACCGCAACAAATACTAGTTAGTGGGAGGCTCATCTTAGGGGAGCTGTGCGTGCGTGTGCGTGTGCGTGCGTATGATTGTTACTTGTTTTATGATTATGATTTACCTTTAATTATTATTTTATATATTAGTGATTATATGTATGTATTGAAAGGACCTCCTTGGAATGAGATGATGCATCTCAAGGGGCTATCCTTGAATTAAATAAATACATAAACAATAATGCACAATATTAAATATTTTTCTACATATAAAGGCAGCATTCCCCAAACTTTTTTGTTGAAAATAAAAAAAATTAAAAAAAGTTAAAATCATGCGAAGACCTATAGTTTACAGACGCCGGCTGTATCCTATATTCCATTGAGTGTTATGACAGTGCTCCTTGCCCACCACAGACTCAGATGGAGAAATCTGGTTACCATGGTTGTCTCTACACACCCCGGATTCTAGCTTTTTGATGTTTCGTTTGGGGTAATGGCTTCTTCCTGGCAGAATGGCCTTTCAGCCCATGTTGGTACAGTACTCGTTGGATAATGACACACTCTTAACAGCTTCCGCCAGCATCTTTGCAAGGTCTATCGCTTTTGTTCCTTGGTTGCTATATACATTTCCAACCAGAGCACATTTGTCTCTGGGACACAGAACCCTTTTCCTTCCTGAGATGTATGATGGCTGGACATTCCGCTGGTGTTTATACTTAAGTATAATTGTTTGAACAAATGAATGTGGCACCTTCAGGTATCTGGAAATTGCACCCAAGGATGAACAAGACTTGTGCATATATATATATATATATATATATATATATTCATCCATCCATCCATCCTCTGAGCCGGTTCTCCTCACGAGGGTCGCGGGCGTGCTGGAGCCTATCCCAGCTATCATCGGGCAGGAGGCGGGGTACACCCTGAACTGGTTGCCAGCCAATCACAGGGCACATACAAACAAACAACCATTCACACTCACATTCACACCTACGGGCAATTTAGAGTCCCCAATTCATGCATGTTTTTGGGATGTGGGAGGAAACCCACGCTGGCACGGGGAGAACATGCAAACTCCACAGAGGCGGGGCCGGGGATTGAACCCCGGTCCTCAGAACTGTGAGGCTGATGCTCTAACCAGTAGGACACCGTGTCGCCATAGTAAACACCTGGCCAATTATTAGGACTGCATTACAGTATATTTTAGTATTTCTAAATGCCTAAATTATTAACCCTCGCACATCTCTTCACAAAAAACATTTTCATGTTTCATACAGGTAAAAGAAAAAAATAGAAAGCTTTACTGTCATTGAACAATATACGATCATTTGGACAGAGGCAATATTCAAATACACCGGAACCCTGGAAATTAACAGTGAAGTTAAGTTACTTTTAAACTCCTACCATATTTGGATAAGACAAAGAGGAAAATGATAATGATGATGCCATTACAAAAAAGGAACCTCTGAAACGAATGGTTTATTAGTGTTCATTTTTAAGTTGTTACTATTAACAACAGTACAGACGTCTTTTTGCACACATGACAATTAACTGCGCTAAAATGTTATTCAAAACATCCTAGTTTTTGATTTCTAAAGTTCAACCCCTGTTCAGGATTATTTTATTCAAGTTCAAGTCAAAACAACAAATCGACAAGTCAAACAGCCTTGTGTTAGCATTAGTGTCCTTATGAAAGCGGTCTAGACTTTTTGGATGGAAAGCTAGTGAAGGACATCAAGTGGAGGATGTCATCCATGACCACAGGGTACAAAAATGTGTCGGACAAAAAGATGGAGCAATCGAAGAAATAAGGTCAATAGCCTGGAGGGTTAAAGGAGCAGACGAGATGGAAGTGAGACTATTTATGGAACAATAAGACAATGAGTATGAGCATTAGCAGTGCGGCCACAAATGTGACAAAGGGAATAAGGTATGTTGGCATTCATGGAGAGTGGGTGGGATGGGGAATAGGGGTCCCTGCCTCGGGGGCAATGGCGAGACAATTAAGATGATGAGGAGGAAGAGTTGATACTGCAAGTCTGCAGGCTAGACAACACTATCTTCCCTGAGGGGGAAACTGGCTTTTTTGTTTAGGGAAGACGACACAGGAGCAATCCTCTGGAGAAAATAGGCCAGACAGACAGATAGACAGATGGACGGGGAAGATAGAATGATTAAGACTGTGGAGAAGAGGGAGGGATGGAGGACAAGGGCGGGATGTGGGTTTGTAGTGAAAGTGAGAAACAAAGAAAACGAGAGCAGCCCAGAGGGGTCCTCAGAAGCCCAGGTGGATTTGAGCAGAAAGGGATGGGGGCTGAGCAACTGATCAGAAGATAAAGAGATTGGAAGAAGGAGGACAGATTCTGAGACAAAGGAACTCCCTATTGAGGGTGTCAAAAGGCTGCAGCATATAAAATAATACATCACAATATTACGTACAGTACACTTGCAGAATCTATGAGAACCTAAACAAGTGCTTTACCAAAACATAAACAAAGTACTTAACAGTATGTTTATTTTGTGATTGTAGTTTGTATTGATGTAGAACTGCACTGCATTAGACTGAGACCTGTTTCTGATATTTTGCCCCCTCTTATATGTACAGTTATGTTGTATGTTATTTTTATTTTATTTTATCTAGTGTAGAGTACCGTAATTAGTATCTGTATAGTCCATCCATCCATCCATCCATCCATTTTCTGAGCCGCTTCTCCTCACTAAGGTCGCAGGCGCGCTGGAGTCCATCCCAGTTGTCATCGGGCAGGAGGCGGGGTACACCCTGAACTGGTTGCCACCCAATCGCAGGGCACATACAAACAAACAACCATTTGCACTCACATTCACACCTACGGGCAATTTAGAGTCTCCAATTCATGCATGTTTTTGGGATGTGGTAGGAAACCGGAGTGCCTGGAGAAAACCCACGCAGGCACGGGGAGAACATGCAAACTCCACCACAGGCGGGGCCGGGGATTGAACCCGGGTCCTCAGAACTGTGAGGCTGACGCTCTAACCAGTCATCCACCGTGCCTATCTGTATAGTATTTTGAATAAATAAACATACAAATAAGTTGTTTTGTCAGATATTATTCAACTGCTTTTACTGATGTTTTAGGTATTTGCCGTGGTATCGTTTCACTATCGGTATGGAATTACTTCATGCAGGTACATAATTTTGGTATAGTGACAACACTAGACACTAAATAAGCAAACCAACATAATCCTCTCAGTATGATGCAGTGCAGTTCTACATCATTTCAAAGTACATCTATAATCGCTAGAAATACATGATGTTGTGTGTTCTGTAACTTGCTTGACATCTTTTGTCTCATTCATTACAGTGGATGACAAATATAGAGAGTGGGATGCATTGTGGATGTCTAATTATCTGTGCAAATGCAGACTTATGAGCGTAATGGCCATCCAGATCTGTTAAAATAGTGCAGGTGAATTCAAGTGTTCTTGAGGAATGTGCTTCACTTTCCCTCCAGTGTCAAGGATTAAGGACATTACATATGCTAAACTTCAAGAATAAAGCTGAGAAAGAACTCAGGCAGACCAGCATTAACTCAGTCCTGGTTTAAACTTGTCTCACGGTGATAAAAGTGTTTTATATTTTCTTTGCCAGGCTGAACTGTAAATATGTGAGACGTCTTCTTCAAAGTCAGATAGAGAAATGCGGTGTTTGAGTCTTCCCAACTTTTAACAAATATTTGTTTTTTATGTGAAGCTGGATGCACAGAGAGGAGTGGAGACCAAAGAGTCTGAGATGCTCCTTATGCGGGTGTGCAATTTCTAAATTTTTCAAAAGCTGACATCTGTGTTTCTGCTTTCCACTGTGGCCTCATGTTGTGCAGAGTGCCATCAAATTTAATTGACCAACAAGCAATAACCACAAATATAGTGAAACATCTGTAGACCAATGCCCCCATTGGTCATACAATCATACTGTATGCATCCATGACATTACAGAAGAGCTTTTCTTCATCTTCCTGTACCTTTTTTCCAGTGGCTATTCCAAAAGAAGGAGACACCTCAACAAGGGGTGAAAAGAAGAAGAATGTGAGGATATATGATATGTGATATGTGATATACAGTCATCTCATGATTAAGGTTAAGGATTTTGTTGTTGTTGTTGCTGTGATTAGCTTCTTTTACACTTGCGTGAGAGTGAGACCGTTATGACTGTTAAACCTTCTACTTTCATCATTGAGGTTATGTAATCCATCCATTTTCTGAGCCGCTTCTCCTCACTAGGGTCGCGGGCGTGCTGGAGCCTATCCCAGCTGTCATTGGGCAGGAGGCGGGGTACACCCTGAACCGGTTGCCAGCCAATCGCAGGGCACATATTAAAAAACAACCATTCGCACTCACAGTCACACCTACGGACAATTTAGAGTCTCCAATTAATGCATGTTTTTGGGATGTGGGAGGAAACCGGAGTGCAGGCACGGGGAGAACATGCAGACTCCGCACAGGCGGGGCCGGGGATTGAACCCCGGTCCTCAGAACTGTGAGGCTGACGCTCTAACCAGTCGACCACCGTGCTGCCCAGGTTATGTAATTTGTGTTATAATTTAATTCAAACAACGGCTAACTTGTTTTTACACTTATATAACAGTTTAAATTTATATGATCTTCTGCACCATTGTTTCAAGAACTTTTCTCGAGCTGGACCTTTTTACATTTTTGTTGAATACCCCATATTTAGAATGTTTAAAGGTTGATGGCGACTGACAGATTTTTCAACAGAAAAATTGGAGGTCAAACAGAACTGATTTTTTTTTAATTACAATAATACAAATTGTATAGTAATATAAACTCCGCACAGGCGTGGCCGGGGATTGAACCCGGATCCTCAGAACTGTGAGGCTGACGCTCTAACTAGTCGTCTACCGCGCCGCCTAGTGCCTAACCTTGCTTGTGAATTACTACTAAATTCTTGGTCTCTGATATTTTACTAGCAAATGATCCTTTTAATTTGTTTAAGCGTGCACATACGTACGTATGTTTGTTTTGAGATGAGATTAGCTTTCATTCAGGGATGTATGGTTCCATGGAGGCCACCTGAAGCAGAAGGAACGTCAGGAATGTGGGGACAGTGAGATGTTTTGCTGTCTGCCAGCAGAGGAAGGGAGGAGGGGAGAGAAATACGAGAACAGTCTTCAGTGCTGCATGGGTTCTTGGCCTCTCAACTGTGCTTCTTTTACAAAGATATGTTTTGCAAACGAGTTTCTAAATTCATTCCCTACTTTATGGATGTGACCTCAATGAGCGTAAGCCCTATATTATCACATAGGGGGAGATGATCGCAGCACAACAGACTAAAAACGATCCAATAAAAGTCCAAAACGTCAAACTTTTGCTACTATCCCCCCTCCAAAAAGTTTTGGTTTAGTTTTATATACTTGTAGTCTAATGAGTGCAGCAATCTTAAGAGATATCTATATATACACACACATACACAGAGACACAGAAATAGTCATTTAGTACAGTATGTAAAAAGCAACTGCCACACATTCCATAAAGGTGGCGGACATGCTGTGGTGAATTCCATGTAAGTGAACTAAATAGCAGTAACATAAAACTTAGTATATATTGTATTCATATCAATTGTCCTTAAAGCCAAGGAAAACATCTTTGTAAGAAATCCTACTCCTACATTTTTTCTGGGTACTCTGAGTTCCTCGCTTATTCCATAAACATCCATGTTCGCTGAATTGAAGACACCCCAAATTGTCCGTAGTTGTGAGTTTGAATGTGAATGATCTTGTCTATGTGTGTGCTGCGATTGACTGGCGACGAGTGCAGAGTGCACATCGCCTCTTGCCCAGTTGGATCAAATGTGCTGTGATTGACTCTTGTTACCCATGTAGGTGGTATAGAAAATGGATGGATGCACGGGCAGATGAAACCCTACTAAATGCTAGTGAGAACAGGTCGCAGGTTTTTGACAACAGACATGAGTGAGTGAGTGGCAATGTGGGATGAACAACATGTCAGTCGGCTTTAATCCGCTGTGTTCAAAATGAAGACCAAAGACTGAGGTGTGCCAGCGCGCGTGTGTGTATGTGTGTGTGTGTGTGTGTGTGTGTAGGTGGGTGTGTACGCGTGTAACACCAGGTGTTGATTCTCCTGTGGTAGCCCTGGCACTTGCCTCTCCCACTGGGGTTGGTTATAAATGGCCACAGATTTATTCTAAGTAGCTTTGCATCATTAACAAACAGTCTGATCGATGCTTACATCAGAAAATGAATGGCACCACCTCCCCCCAGTCACACACGCTTCCACAGGACTCACAAATATACATTGATACAAATCTGGTAACGCAATTATTTTCTAAGTCAAAGTCATGTCATTATTTAAATTTTTTTTTTTCCCCATTTATTATACTTGTAACCCTTCAAGCGGATTGTCAACTCACAATCTGCTGTGTATTTATGTTGAACACTACACAGAGAACCAGATCACAGACATGCAGGGATGCAAAAAAAGGTGTCAAAGTGAATGGGGTGCTCAAACAGCGCTGCACTTCTTAAGCCGAGGTGCAGTTGGTGCCTTGCTCAAGGGCTCCTGGACAGCAATCAGGAACCGCAACGGGACTCGAACGGTGACCTCCCGTTTCCGAAGCCCAAGTCCTTACAGTTGAGCGACAGCAAAATAAGATTTTATTGAAATTATATGTAACTTCTCTTCTTTCCTTCTTCTCTTCACACCCCTTGTGTCTGGATAAAAAAAAAAAAAAATGCCCACAGAAACAGCAAAATATTTCATGAGGTATGCTGATGTCTGGCATAACTTGCTCATGATGGTACGGCATTAGAAAAAAATTCTAGAAGATGGTGTTCTAGTTTGGGATTGAACCACCTTTGGGACATTTTATTCCACTGTAATTAAACTCAAACACAACAAATGTTAGCTGGAATAATTTAATACCAGTAACAATTCCCATTTGCTTTTAATTATTTTTGGTATTTTCTGATTTTATAATGTCCTGGGAAAGCGTGTGATGACTTATTGCTAAATCAGGGGTGTCCAAACTGTTTCTTCCAAGGGCCACATTCAGAAAAATCAAAGGAAGGTAAAATCTATTCTCCTGCCTTGCCATGCAGTGTAGAAAATAAGTACTGCATGCTGACGACATGGGCCGTGTTAAATATTCATTGCAATCTATGCTGTGGGCTGCTAAAAAATGGATGGCCCCAGGACTGTAGTTTGGACAACCCTGCCTTAAATCAACCCCTTGTAAAATTCAATTATTTGATATTATATTTTCTGTTCAGTGGACACTAATGTTATTTAAAATTTCTAGTCACATCATGTGGTCGCAGAAAATATGCAATACAATTCTGCCAATTGAGTTTGAGAATTTGTCAGTGTGCGTTCCTGATATTGCTCTTCATTGTTTTCTTAATACAGAGGATGTCTTCATCCTCCATGGCAAAGACAAGAAGAACCCACTCATCTACGGCCTGTTCACCACTTCAAGGTACCACTCAACACTGTTTTGTAATCGTATTGAGCGGCGTGCTGGAAAACGCCAGCATGGTGGTGGGTGGGAGTCAGCAGGAAATCATGCTGTGTGGCGAGATCTGAGATTCCACACGGTGGAGTGAAAAAAAACACTGAATCATGGGTATTGCTCAACTGCCGCTGTTATATTTAGGTTCAGCACTGCACAAAAAAAGGCTTCAGAACTTAGTGTATGAGTCAAGGAACTATAAAGAAGATAACATTTTGCGGATTTCCACACAGAAAGCAACAAAAGAGATCATCTGTGACAATTTCCACCATGGTTGCACTTCAGCATGTGCACAGATGACGCAACATATTGTGGGATTCACACTGGCTGCACGACCTTCTGCCGCTGTGACTCGTGAATGCAACACATTCATGCTATGAAATGGCGCTCACATCGTCATGATTAGTGATCCTGCTGTGACAATAGCTTTTTGTTTGGGGTATGGTCACACAGTACATCTCATGGCCAGGCAAGTTTTTTAAAACTTAAAACCAAGCACTATTTTACAAAATGTTCATATTTTTCATTTTCTTTCGACCAGTTAGTTGTCCCCACAGTGCGCTATACTTCACCATCTAGGTCTACTGCAGTAGTAACCAACCTTTTCAAACCCAAAATCACTTTTTTTCCACAGAATATAAGACGAGCTCTACCACTACAATATCGTCTGAAAACACACTTTCCACGGGTAAAGCTGTTCTGTCATTTATTTTTGCAGGACCAATGCATACATGCCAAGATTACTAGTATGACTCTGAACTATTAAAGAAAGCTGAGTAACAAATGGCAATTCCTGGAATGAACATAAAATCCAATTTAATTGAATGTCCAACAGGGACATGAAATAGCTGCTATTGATATTTAGCTTCAATGTTCAAGTGTATTCAGAAACATGGTTAAACGTAAAAATAAAATAACATAAACGACGCAATCAGTGAACATCTATCTCCACTCACGAGTGTCCAGAAGTCTTCACCCATAGCTCTTGTATTCAGTCCAACATCGCTTTGAAGTTCAGTAATCTCCATGTCCATGGTCATCTAAATAACTCCTGCATTGTCCCTGACAGCTCTTCTGTCAATCTTGTGGACATTTGGTTTGATACAAAAGCAACTAATTGACTCGTGCTTTTTGCCTTCACAAATATAAAAACAAATTCTGTTACTAATTTGTTCAGAGAGGCAAAGAATGGTTTGAGCTGGAAATAAACATCACACATTATTGCAATCAACTCACCGTCTGCATGGTTTCTTGTGCTTATTCCCAATTAATGGCTCACTCTAACTTTCTGTTGCGGCCTTGCTTTTTGCTGGTGGCATGGTGAAAAGCGATTGCTCTGTTTCCGGTCCTCTCTGAAGTTGTTGCGTCTTCACTGATTGTCGAGTGGCTAAATATCTTCAAAGTCGTCATGAGTCGCTGCTGCCGCTCGAGGTTGTCTCGTTTGTTTATAGGTGCACATAGTATGTGCATATGAGGCATTGCATCTTCCCATTTGATGACGTGAAAAGAAATTTGCTTTTCCGATTCCAGTTGGAAATAATGTAACTTTCTTTTTTTTGCCGGAGCAGAAAAATCTGTCTACATCAAGACGTTTACAGGCTCACTAGCAGCATAACCATTTTGTGCTTCTCAAACTAAAATGAATGAAATTCACCTGTGGGTGTTCCAAATGAACGAAGAAGCCAGTCGTAAATGTCCAACCAAAAGGTATTTAAAATAAGAAGAAAATGAATCCTAATATTACTTTTTTCTTTCTTTTTTTTTAAATTAGGCGAAGTTTTATCTTGAAAATGACTCGCGATATACCGTGATGGGCATGGACCTCTACCTGTCGATCGTGATCGACGTGTTGGTTTCCCCTGGTCTACAGTATCTTTTGCATCCTTCTCTCTAACACTATTTTACAAAATATACATTTGCATCAGGTCCCATTTTGTCAAGGGAGATATTTTGATCAAGAGGACTTAAATATAACTGGGATCGAACAAGTGAAGTTCAAGTTCAAGCCACTTAATAAAACATTCATTCGTGTTCAGTGGACGTTTGCATTTCAGATGCAGCATGCAGCTTAAGCTCAGTCTTGTATGAAGCACCTGAAAGTGATGTGTGAGGAAAAGTACAAGTATCTTCACAGAAAATAATTTGGGGAAAGGTTACCTTGCAGAATATTACTGAGTAAAATTCTTAAATTATCTGACATTTGCTGTACTTAATTATCAAGTGATTTTCCGGTATTAAGTGTACTCATGTATTGGAAGTAAAAGTGTTTAAAAAAATTAGCGGTTGTCTTTGGAGTAACGAAGATGGTTAGGGGAAATCAGAGTAAAAGTACACATTTTATTTAGAAATGTTGCAGAACAAAAGGGAAAGTTGCCAGAAATCTAAATAAACAAGTAAAGTACAGCGTACAAACGTGAAAATTAAGTACAGTAACGAAGAATCTGTTATAAGACTTAAGTTTGTATGCATGCATGTCGATAAACAAAAGACATCTGTGACCTTTGGATGATTATGATTGGCAAAGCAAACAAAACAAATAAATAAAACAACAAAAAACACATGGTTGTGGCTCACAGCCTCACATTAAACTTTGCTGGAAACAGTTTTCTGGAAGAAGAATTGAAAGATTCTCTCAATTTAATGTTGGTGTTTGGTTGAAAGTGGAGTTGAGGGTATGATTCAAATGCACCTCCCCCAATCTCTCCCCACTAATTTTGCATTTGGGACATTGAGGGGATCACGGCGAGACCACATATCCTACTTTAGTGGTCTATAATATTGGCAGAGCAGCCAGGTTCTGTCTTACTCCTACTGTTCAGAGTTGTTTGCAGTGTGTGTAAAAAAATACACTATAATTATGTTTATTTCAAGACATGATGTTATAACTTTTAGTGTTTAGCACCTACATAAATTGCCTTGATTCATGTAACTTCTGACCATTTCTAAAAATTTAATTTCACATCATCGTAACTGTAGAGAGTGATTAATTGCAGTTTTCTCTCATGCGGTGTTAGAATAAACTGTAGCAGCACTTTTGTGATGACAGGTGACTCAATGGGGTGGTGGGAGTGGGTCTGCTTCAGGGCTTTAAGAAAAAGTCTGTGGAAGCTCAGGAGGAACTGACAAAAATCCAGGGAAGGGTGTAACTGCATAGCTTCACGAAGGTCATTACATGAGTTGAAGTGAAAGGTCTCTGAAACACACTTATGACCACACACATATACAAGTCAAGTTCGTTTTAGGGTGTGCACATTGAAAGCAAGCTTATTGTACATTTTATAAATTAGTCAGCCTAAAATAGTTTCCTTTTTCAGTTAATTGTTCAGGTTGTATAATATAGTTGAAGGTTTCTTTTTCTTTTGTGATCTTTGTTGATTAAATGAATGATTGAGGTCGTCTCTTTCAGGAGTGTGTTCACTTTCTCTATCTACTATATGTGTCAGTCTTTTTCTAGGTGCTGTGCCCATTAAATACTAGTACAAACTTCCACTTAAAAGCCATCCAGAACTGTTCCCTACTAGTATACTAATAGCAGTGCCATTGCTACAGTGGCAATTGCTGTGTTGAAATTAGAACATTCTTCCAAGCTGGACTTCGGCTTTGGAGCACATTCTGTGAACTGTTGCTTAAAAGACTCACGATGACTCACACAGCTCCACATTAAG